>NC_056735.1:905456159-905538659 GCF_019279795.1 Protopterus annectens
GGGTTCATGGAGTCTTTTCTCAGTTGCTATAATCACTAGTACAGTAAGATTACCAAATAATGACAACAGCAGAATTATGAAGACAGGAAAAGAAGTCCATTGCTGAATCACATAACTTTCTTGAAAACCACCCAGAATAAATTCCAGATCTTGATTGTAACAGTGATTACTTGATGGCATACCTAAAAAAGAAAATAAGTAGCAGATCAGTCTTTATTGGTTTAGAAGAAAATCCATACCATTGGAATTATATCATTATCACTTGAAATGAATATAGCAAGAAATCATCACTACAGTTCATTTATTATTCTTTCATAATCATGATAGACTCCTAATCATATGTGATCATTTTAGACCAAAATTAAGCCAAGTGAAGTACAGCAAATATAACAGGAAAACAAATATGTTTTTGGGAGATACACCTGCTGTGATATATGCTTATAATTATGCAACAGTGTTCATCACATTATGAAAAATCATATACAGGAGTGCAAAATATATTACACCAAAAAACAACTAAAATTAGTGATATTACATAGTAATTTGTTTGCTTGCAATGTTTATTTATTTTTATTTTCAGAAAAGTGACCTGAACTGTGATGCCTTTTTTTAATCATGATCTTCTTGCATAAGTAAAAAGTGTGAACTTACATATAAACAAGTAATGATAGGGTTAATAATAACAAAGCAGCACTTAGGCATACTTGATAAGAAACATGGAAAAACAATGTAATTAAAAAACAGAACATGTTGCTGTAGTATAAGGGGTGCATCCATGAAAATCGATAAAAAAATAACTTGCTAGATAATATGAGATTTTGTAATTCAAAAATCTAAGCAATTAAACTAATACATTTACATGAGGCTGCATTGCAAAAACAGTGCTGCAATGTATAGTAAGAAGTGATGCAGTGGGAAAAGTGATAGTGTAGTGTGGATGGGAATTCCACATATTGGTACTAGGACTGAAAAGTATCCAGAGGTGTGCTGAAGTGAATGAGATAGAAGAGCAGGATAAAACAACTAAGTGGTAATTGACATTAGAATTATGTGCAATATCTTCTGTCTTAAAGTACTAAATTTTGATCTGCAGTGTTTAAAAGTTAAATATGTTACAAGTTAAGGTATAAAACTTGGTTCAATAATTAACAAACAGTAACTTGATTTTAGCCAGTAGTATTCCCAGCCGAGCACTGGTTATAAATAATATTTTGTTTTGTACTCTCTGGAGCTTAGTGATCAACATGTTGAAGAATGCAGTAGAAAATGGCAAACCATACTCTAGAGTAGGTAACAAGATCCCTCTGAAAATCACTTCTCTTGTTTCTATTGGGAAGAGTGTGGCTATAATGTGGCAGTATGGAGAGGACTTTGGCTACAATATGGTAGGATGTCAAAATTACCCTTGTTCCACTGATAGTTTTTTGCATGATGAAAACATAATGTATGATCTTACCAGACTAAAGTTTTCCTTCTGAATAAGGCACGATCCACTAGACTAAAGTTTTCCTTCTGAAAGTGCTGAGAGGCTACAATTCTCTTTAAAACCAGTCAGTATTTTGTGGGTGCAAACTAATACTGATTCAGTTTTGCAAAATTCACCTTTAATTATAGGGTATATATATATATATATATATATATATATATATATATATATATATATATATATATATATATATATATATATATATATATATATATATATATATATATATACTTTTTAACAAAGAAATATTTATTGCAGTTCTACCAGAGGATCATGCCATCTGTATAACTAATGAAACAAGCTAAACTGGGATGGCAACTTAATGCATTTATGTATAATGAGACTAGAAATGATCCCATTACTGAGTGTTATTTTACCTTCTTGTGAGCTGCTTGGCTGGAGAAATGATGCAGATCAATTAGCATTTTGAATGTCATTTTCTTGATATTTTTTAAGAACATTTTTATTAATTGAACGTGTTTACAATATATATACAAAAAAGAAGAAATTAAACATCATATACTGTTATACAATGTTAAGAATACATAGAATTATCAAGGTAATTCTATACAATTAATACATTAACAGTCTTGGCATTTCCATTGCAACACATGAAGGCTTTTCCAACCACTAAAAGTCTTAATATGATCTTATTCTGATCACTTCTTTTTCAGTTTTACATAGTATTGCTGTTAAATTTAAAAATTATTTGAATGCAGAAACTGAATTTGATTTCCAATGTTTTTGTAATAACATTTTTAACTACTGCAAGGAGATTGCAAAACAAGTTTTGTTGTTTGCTTTTTACAGATAAAGAAAGTGCAACATTCATTAGTATTTTTGATCTATGTAAAGAAAATTATCAGACCATAACCCCTTAAAAAGCATACTCATCTCTTCCCAATATATATTATTTTTTCCCAATCCATAAACATGTTTGTCAAATCATATTTTACACCTTTATTACATCTCCAACAGATAAAATAAGTCATTTCACCAAACTTAGAGATTTTATAGACAGTAAACAAATTATGTATATATTTTCACATAAAAATCTTTACAGTATAAACCTGAAAAAGTTTGACTAATTGAGTCAAGTAACAAAGATTTATTCTTACCATCAATTGAGTCACTAGTTCTACTACTATTTAAAATAGTTCCAGAGTTTTGCATCAAATTATTATTTATAATTAACTTGTATAACTTGGACAAGCTTCCCTTGTAGGTCAACTTACCTTTGATGATAGCATTCATATATTCATATAATGGAGGAACAGCATTCTGTTCCTCTTCACTCATACTGTCTACAAACTCATATAATTTATTATTGTTGGATATTATGAACTGGTTCACAGATTCATTCAACTTAGAATTTTTCATTGAATATTTGGACAACTTAGCTTTTCCTTGTTCAAACGAATCAGACCATAATACTAATCCATTCATTTTTAGTAAATCCATTTTAACATTGTTCTGAGTTTTCTTAAATCAAGACGTGTGCAATGGGAAAGTACAACAAAATTCTATTTTAATATTAATGGAGTTTCAAAAATATATTTCAGAACTCTTTTAAGAACTGATTTCATATATGTAAAGTCTAAAGATTAAAATGAGTTTCCTTCTAAGGTAAATTTTATTAACTAGATGAAAGAATTGTTACATATTTCTAATTTATCATATTTGATAAACTTATAAGAATTTAGTAAAATCTGCTCCTGATTGTTTTTCCATTGACTAGTATATGTTGAGTCTACTCATGGCATAATAGAGTTAAAATTTAAAGCAATAGAATACAATTCTACATCTGGGAAGCTAATACCACCATACTCCCTAATTGTACATGATTTCTATAAGTAATTCTTGGCTTTTTAGGCTATCATAAGAATGAAGTTAACATTTTTTCTATTTTATTTAAAACTTTTTTTTTTGTCAGGTATTAAAGCCATTGAATGCGATATGTATATAATCGTGGGTAATATAATCATTTTAATAAGTATTAACCTCTCCTCAAAAGTAAAACAAAAATTCATTCCATTTCTTAATAAGAAGTAACACTTCTACAATTATTTTTTTATTTCAAAATTATTATTAATAATCTTACTCACATCTTGATAGATTTTTATTCCTAAATATTTTAGTTCTTTTTCTTCCCAATTTTATCCATATTTATATTTAAACTTACTATCTAGTAATTGATTTACCACTAAATTTCAGTTGTATTATTATTAAATTTTAACAGTAATACTTCTTGAAACTTTTATATCTATTTCTTCAACTGAATAATTTAAATCTCCTAAAGTTAGTAAAATATAATTTGCACAAAGCTGTATTTTAGATTGATAATCCTTGTTGATTGAGAATATATAATATATTATTGCTTCTTATACTATTAGCTAAGGGTTCAATAACTAACACAAATAGTAGAGTGGATAAGAGACACCCTTGCTATGGGCCTTTGTTTAAAGTGAATCCTTGATAAATGTAATACCTAATTTTAATATGTGCTTTGGGGTATGTATACAGGTTTTTTAATAGTGCAATATTTTTTCTTGAAATGCAAAAGCTTCTAAAGTTTTAAAGAAGTAGTTCTTATGTATAGAATCAAAAGCGCTCTTGATATCTAAGCTAATTAGGGTCAGTTTCTTGCTCATTCCTTCCACTAAATCTAATAGATTTACTACCCTTTTTATATTATCATACATTAACCTACTGACTATAAATCCTGTTTGTTCTTTGCTAATTTATCTACTATATCACTCAATCTTGTAGTGAAGATGGAAGTAAATATTTTATAGTCTACATTTAAAAATGTAATTGGTCTATATAAGGAAACTAACATTATCCTTTCCTTGTTTAAGTATAGGTGAGATTACAGAAAATTTCCATGAGGGAGGAATTATTTTGTCACTCTGAATTATCCTAAAAAAGTCACTCAGTAATTCTAAAAATATTTAATTGAAACAGACAATGTAATTCCATACTTAAACCTTCTAACCCTGGAGCTTTACTATATTTCCCTTTTTAAAGCTTCTTTAATTTCTATTAAGGAATAGGCTTATTCAACAGAAATATCTGTTGGTTGTTAAGTTTATTAGCAACATTTTTCTTTAAATACTTGTCAGTTTTGTAATCCTCAGGATTATTATTTTTATCTTTATTAAGATCCTCATGATTTTTTTAAATATTAAGCATTACCTCTGTCTGAAGTAAGCTTATTTGTATGAGGATTTTATACATTATTGATTTCTGTGTTTCTGCT
The DNA here is from genome assembly GCF_019279795.1 of Protopterus annectens. Lineage (NCBI taxonomy): Eukaryota > Metazoa > Chordata > Ceratodontiformes > Protopteridae > Protopterus > Protopterus annectens. The sequence continues at coordinate 905,460,905 of NC_056735.1, forward strand.
GCACATCTCCTTCTATTGGCTAATTTATGCAGATTTTCTGAAGTTATTGCATACGTATGCAATTTTAGTTTTTAAGCTAGCTCTACTTTATGCGTTAAAGCTGATATTCTGTCATTATTTTTTAATGACTTCAGTATTATCAAATTTCTTTGTTAGTTGTTCAAATCTTACTTTTTGTATTTCAACTTGTATTTCTAACAATTTTTTATCTCACTCTTTCATTTTATTACTAGCTCATTTTCCCATTCTATCTTTAATATGCATGTTTAAAAAGCCCAATAGTATGACTTTCTAACCTCACCATTATCATTCAAAGATAAACAATTCTTCATTTGTTCCTTAAAATAACTCTTAAATTCTATTCATTTCATCATATATACAGGGTTTCTATAAATAATGTGAAATGTTCCTATATCCATTAATATATTAATGCTTAGTGCATTATGATCAGATAAAGGACAAGGAATAGTTTTAAAGCAACTCACTTTATTAAGTAAATCTGTACAGGGATAAATTCTATGCATTATACTTTGCATCCCATGTGCATGAGAATAGTTAATGAAGAACAATCAACTAAATTATTATTACTAATCCATTTTGTGTGCTTTAGCTGATGCCAGTATTTTAGCTTTCTTCTGTTCACTTGTATTTTCTATACTAAATATGCAGTTAAAATTCCTTGCTAAAATTAATACCCCCTCCAATAACTTTTTAGTAAGTTTAAGGGATCTTTAGGCACTCTTGCACATATTACAGGGATCCAGTAAGAATTAGCTATTGTATAGATTTTGCCATTCTGTTTAATTATTACAAATCTATATATTCCTTTGGGATCATTAATGGATTCTATGACCTCAGGCATTACAGTAGATTTTCTCCAAAGTATAGCCGGTCGTCTCCTATTTTTGTTAAAAGAAGCAGATGATAACATTTCATAACTTATGCTATTTAAATATTGCATATATTTATCTATCAAATCAGTCTCTTGCAATAATATAATGTCTCCTCTATTTAATTTTAGATATTTCATTAATGATTTTCTTTCATTGCCATTACTTAATCCATTTACATTAATATGTAAAAGAATAAAATTATCCATACTGTGTATTTAAAAAAGATTTATTTTTAAAGATAATATGACACATTTGTCCACCATATTAATTTAATTGTATGCAAGACTGTAATGCATTGCTCCAACACTATATTAGCATTCCACATTTTTTAATTCTTCCTTTCTAGAAACTATACTACTAAAACTCAAATAAAAGACAAAAACAAATCTACATCTGAAACTGTATATATTACTAATAAAAGTTCCTACTTTGCCTGTTGAAACTGCTATACTACCACTCTACCTACCAATACATAAAATTGCATCAAAAAAACTAACTAAAAGCTACAGTAACTTACCAATAATTAATATCTTACACATAAGTTAATAATAATAATAATAATAATAATAATAATAATAATAATAGAATATTAATTTAGTTATATATTTTACCATATAAAACTATTCCCCATTACTACATAAAGGTTTAATAATCCTCTTCTATTAATCACAAACATTAAATAATCCAATCAGTAGTGCACTATTTGCCTATTTATGTAATATTAGTATAAATTATCCATAAAATATTCCTAAATTATTTGCTCATTCAATATTACTATAACCAAATCTTTAAACAAATAAATAGAACAAAGTTGGACCTAAAAAGATAAAGATATCTGTAAACTTACAGGTGACTGGTAATCTTATCATACTAAACTATTATACAAAAGGAAAATGAATGCACATATATATTCATCATGTTAAAATATATACATATATCTAATAGCTATAACAAGGCTCTGAATTAATTTTAAAAGTACAAGTGTCTGTATCTGAAAACTGTGTAACACTCTTAATATAAGTATCAAATATTTAAAAATCCTTTAGTTTATGAAACTAATTCATAAAAATATATACATTACTGAGGTCAATCAGAATGTCTTTCTGTTTCCATGCAGTAAAAAAAAATGACAATCTATATCATATGCAAAAGTTAGATTGGGCTTAATTCAAATCCCATTCTCCCTTCCCAGGTTCAAACATATTGAAAAATCTACTTACTTTCTACCAAACTAGAAGTACGGATTCAGCAATATAACAATCAAATTTCAGATCTGAATTATGAAATTAGTTATTTCAAGAAGTATTGATGAATCTAATATACAATATACACAAAGCTTCTGAGTTCACATGACTAACCTTCAAATTTTAGCTTGCATGATATTTTCAAATATTTTATATAATTTTCTAAGTAAATTATATGAGATCTTCTACATTCATATTTCAGCCATATGCAGGTATATGTAATATGTATCTTTCTCATAAGCAATTTGATATTTAACTATATCTTTATCTAGTATATATATATATATATATATATATATATATATATATATATATATATATATTTCTATTGTATATGCCCACTAATATTGTTGTTGTTTGTCTTTTCGGCTTTTCCCGGTTAGGGGTCGCCACAGCGGAACTCCGGTCTGCTAATGATTGGCAGTAGATTTTTTTATATGCCCACTAATATGCTACCTTATTCTATAAAACTAGTATTTTGAAACTCTCCCACCAAAGAGCTCTTTAATCATCAGCTGCTTATTAGAGATTACAGCACATGTATGTATTTCTTAACTTACTGATACTGTTCTTTTATTCATGTTACATTGTAGGTATTTTATTCCTTAAGCATATGCATATTATTCATAACATGTTTATTTTTCTTTTTAATCCTGGTATTACAATAACTCATGACTATATAAAAAAGAATCCCTTTGATTTAAATGTGTTTTTAGCCATTGTTAACTACTGTTCTGATCTAAGCTTCACATTCTGACATTAGAATTTGATTACAGCATGTGAAAATGACAACTCATGGCACAAAGTAGCTGCTAATTTCCTGTGTAAGTTTCTTATTCTTCTTAATTCGTTTAAACTGGTCTAATCAGTAAAAACATCTAACATTACTTCTTTCCATTAATATGTACAGTTAGAGTTAATAACACTACAACATAAGCTATTAACATTCAGCAATATTTGAGCAAACGATATTATAGCAACAGCTCAGTATAAAACATTACTATAGGTTTTGTTTTACCAATTCTTCACATCTAAGAAAATAAAAAATATTTTATTTTTTGTAAATTTCTCACATATATATACTTGGAAAAAATAAGAAAGAAAAAGACTGTTCCTTTCTGTTTTCACAGATATCAGTGATGAATTTTGACCTAGATTTTCATCAGAACAGTACAAGGCAGGAAACAAGGCAAGCAAGAATCCAGCATTCTGGCAGAACTGGAATATTCTTTTGTTCTTAATCTTTTTAAGTGTTACTTGCTTCATAAATGACTTGTGAAAGGAATGTGTTACACAGGAACAAAGAAAACAAAATCACAAGCACTTTAACACTTCTAATTAGCACATTGCTTACATCTGACATTCAGTTAACTCAGAAATGTACATACTAAGCAAAGTTAAACAAATAAAATAAAATTCTTAATTTATATAGTCTTAACATTACCAATTTCATTGCTAATAATTTAATGATATTCTCTTATAGGAAGTATTTGTTTAACATTTATAAATGCATTTATAAATTTAGTTAAATTAAATATATTGTCTTTCACTGTAAACATAGCAAAACAGTAACACTAACCATTTATATCCCTCATTATGAAAAAAATTTAATGTAAAATATAAATACATACTTTCATATATTTTGCAACTTAATGTCCAATACAAATCATTTATTTAAAGGGTAAATCCATTGTTTCAATAAATAAAAGTCCTGTAATCAAAAAATAAAAGTCACTTGTTTTATGCTTTTTTTAATTTTAGAAGCAGTTTTTCAGGAATTCAGCTCACCCTGTCTCTTGAGGGATATATTGCTGCAATCCATTTTTCAGTATTATGAAGGATTTTACTTTTATTGACAAAAGCTAATGCCTCCTCCAGTGTGTAAAACATTTTTTTTCCTTCAGAAAGAAATAATTTGATCTTTGCAGGAAACACCAAAGTGGCTTTAATATTGTTCTTTTTAAGTTCCTTGACCAGTGGTAAGCAGGATTGTCTTTTACTCATTGATTTGCTGAAATAATCATTGCCAAATTTGACTATATGTTCACCTATTTTAATAGGTGGGCTGGACCATGCTGTTTTAATATTTGATCTTTTTCTAAACTAGACATAAACTTAAGTACAATTGAACATGATGGTGAGTTTTCCTTCCTTGAATGTGCTCTCAGTGATCTCAGACAGGTGTGAACTGTGCATAGTCTGTGCATAGTAGGATAGTTAGTTCAATGTCATCACCACTGACCATAAGAACCACCTCTTCTAGAAGTTGCACTGCTACTCCCTACCTCAACATGAATTATGTCTACTAGATGATCTCCTCCCATGACTACGTATAGGACCATGACCTCATGGCCTACCACATCTGAATGTAGAAAGTGCAATCACTGATGGAGCTATGGGAGTAGAGTCACCACAGGAGTGGTATATTGCAGGCATGTCTGCAAACTTCAGAAGATGTAGCAGCTCTGCAGCCGCATGGATGCTTACCCTTCCCCAGTAGATGTTCCATCACTGACACTGCATGATCCAGTGTGTCATTCATCCTGTCCAAGGAGTCACCCACATTGTTCAGAGAGTCATGCAAATCAGAATGCCTTATATTTAGTAATTGAAAGATCTGTTCCAAAGATCTGGTAGAACATAATTGTGTCTCCAGTACAGCCCTACATATACATACTCTGAGCTTCTCTACCACCCCTCCTGTATGGCATCATGCCCTTTGATGGCTATGAGGAGAAGCTACCATCTCTGAAACTAGAATAACCACACTACTCTATATAACTACAACACCCTCAACCTGTCCTCTATCAGAGGTCTCTGTATCATGGGTAATCACAGGCATACTGACTGTGTCCAAAATATGGGCAGGGGTGTGAGAGCCACAACTTCTGTGTCAGACTGACCCTATACACCTCCCAGACTGTTCCTCTTCATCACCAACATCATCATCAGAGGCGCTACAGATACTCTGACATTATGTGGTAGGATTGTCACAGTGCCATTGATAAATATTGCCTTCTGCATTTGTGTACAGTTTGGCAGCTTGAAATGAACTTTCACAGCTTAAGGAAAAAGTGAAAATTTACATTAGGCTGTCTTTTGTAGCACACATCAGCCTGGAGGCATTGTGAGTCTGTCAGCACTCTGGAAGGTACTCAGGGAAGAAAATATACCTGTCAGATTACTTTCTCTCTAGCACAAGGTGTAAGTGCAGTGAGTTTATAGAAAAAGGACACCTGATGCAGAGTTCAGAACTACTTAACTGATAATATTACAGAGGGTGATCTGCATACATATTTAATAACATTGTATGATACCCTTTTGATGCCATTTAAAAAGAAACTCTTGTCACTATTTCTAACAATATGTGAGATTTTCTCTGTCCACTTTTACATTATTTGTCAATAACTACTATTCTGACAATGTGTCCCACAAAGTACATTTCTAATGTTGCAATAAGGTGTGAAGAGTGAATGTGTTACTTGAATGCACTTCTTGCTCTTAGTAATTCCTATATATAGCCACTGATTGCTTTTAATTTACTGTCAGCACCTTCCTCTATCATATATTTTTTCTAATGCCTTTTCTATTTACTCTGTGCTCAGCCATGTGCAAATGAGTTTCACTGTCCAAGGAAAAAGTGAAACATTTAGTTTAGGTTGCCTTGTGTAGCACAAATATACCTGGCATCGGTGTTTAGCTCTCAGTACCATGGATAGTAATTACTATAAGGAATGCACGTGACAGATGTCCAGCTCTGTGGCACAAGCAGTAAATGAAGTGGATTGAGTGAAATAAGGTACATGATGCATTTTTCGAATCCTGTTTAGAGATGGCATTGCAATTATTCACAATAACTTTTTTTTTTTCATTTTAATTTGCATTTGCTGTCCACTTGGCAGTACACAAACATGGCTCACTACCTAAGGAAAAAAGTGAAAATTTTAGTTTAGGCTGCCTTATGTAGCACAAATCAATGGTGTGCTTTCCTCAGCACTCTGAAGAGTATTGAGTGGAGAAATTCCACCTATCACATACCTAATTCTGTGACACAAGGTGCATGTGCAGTGAATGGAGAGAAATAAGGTGCATGATGCATTGTTAGAATCCTGTTTAAACATCAAATTGCAATTTTCACAATATGTAATGTTTTATTTATTTATTTATTTTAATTTGCATTTACTGTCCAATTGACAGTGTACAAACATGGTTCAATACATAAGGAAAAAAAGTGAAAATTTTAGTTTAGGCTGCCTTTTGTAGTACGAGACAGTCTTGCAATGGAGTACTTTCCTCAGTACTCTGGACAGTACTGACTGGAGAAATTCCACCTATCACAGCCCTAACTCTGTGGCACAAGGTGTATGTGCAGTGCATTGAGAGAAATAAGGTGCATGGTGCATTGTTTGAGTCCTGTTTACACATCACATTGCAATTTTCACAACATGCAATGTTTTATTTTTTTTTTTAATTTTATTTTGTAATTGCTCTCCAGTTGGCAGCATACAAACATGACTTACTACCCAAGGAAAAGGTGAAAAAATTACTTTGAGCTGCCTTATGTAGTGCAAACCAGCCTGACAATGGTGCACTTTCCTCAGCATTCTGGAAAGTACTTATAAGAAAAAGTCTGTCTCACATACCTATTTTTGTGGTACAAGGTGTAAGTACAGTGAGTTTAAATAAAGAGCACAGCTAATTAAGTGTTTGAATCCAGCTAAAAATACTTTTACAAATGATTAGGACTGTAAAAATAAAAATTATAATGTTGAACATTGATTGCAAGTAAAGTATCAGTAAGGTTTGCATTTTACATATCTATGTATATATATATATATATATATATATATATATATATATATATATATATATATATTATATATATATACATACACACACACACACAGATATATATATATATATATATATATATATATATATATATGTGTATGTATATATATATATATATATATATATATATATATATATATATATATATATATATATATATAGGGTCTATATTATATGAACAAAAGTTCATAATATCGAATGCTATAAAGAGCAAAAATGCCGGACTTCGAACTCCTTATTGTGCCCCTCACACCCCCCGCTAAATATATATATACCAACTCCAAGATCGCACTACAGTGAGGAAAGGGCAAATAATCTGACCTTCACTGTACTGCGATCCCACAAGAAGCACTTTGAGGTCCGGCATTTTTGCTCTTCAGTGCATTTGACATTATGCACTTTTGTTTATTTAATATATATATATATATATATATATATATATATATATATATATACGGGATCCGTACTTATCCCCGAATAAACTTTTCACCAAATTAGTGATGGCCGGGCATACTTACGTGGAAATGCTTTTCACCAAAGCTGCATTTTCACATCAGTATGCCTGTTGTGGAAGTCATACTACTGTGTGGATAAGGGAAAATTCCCTTTTCCCCATTGTAGTGTGATCTCAGAGTGAGAACATTAAAATAGGGGGGTGGGGGGCACAGCACCCACATGGGGGTGCAGGGAGGCTAGTCACCTGCATAAACGTTAATTTAATGTTTTTTTTTATTTAACACAGTTATTGAAAGCGCTTTTTCGGTGAAAGCGCTTTCGCTAAATTGTGTTCAGTGATATTGGATTTGGTATATATATATATATATATATATATATATATATATATATATATATATATATATATATATTTATATATATATATATATATATTCATATTTATTTATATATGGGTCTACTTTGATTCAATGAAAATTCATTTCACTGAATTTCAAAACACTCACATCAAATCGCTAAAAGCTCAAATCACTGAAAACTCATTTCATTGAATGATATTTCATTGAATGTAAGTACTGTTGGGCAAATAAAACATATATGCCCTTTTCCCCACTGTCCCCACTGTAGTGCTATCCTGGAGTTAATATATATAGTTAGGGGGTGGGGGCACAGTCCACACATTCAGGGGTGTTAGAGCCATAACCCCTCACCTACGTTTGGTTTTATATTGTTAGATTTCCGTGAAATGAGATTCATAAATATAAAAGCTAAGTAGGTGGGGGGCTATGCTCCCCACCCCCCAATGTAGTGGTCTGTGCCTGACTACATATACTAACTCCAGGATCTCACTACAGTGGGGAAAAGGGCATGTACATTTTATTTGTCTAACAGTACTTACAGTCAGTGAAATGAGTTTTCAGTGATTTAAGCTTTCAGCGTTTTTTTGAAGGTGAATTGAAATTCAGTGGATTGAGTTTTCAATTAATCAAAGTAGACCCATACATATATATATATATATATATATATATATATATATATATATATATATATATGTATAGTTCCCGGAACTGTTTGGACAGGATGTTTTACAAAAGTGAAAGTAAGTGAGTGTATGTGAGAGTTATTGTAAGTTGTATGTGTGGGTTAGGGTAAGGAGGTGACAGTATGAGTGTGAGCATTGGATGTTTTTGTGTTTGTGTAGGTGTGATGTGTGTGTGTGTGTGTGTGTGTGTGTGTGTGTGTGTGTGTGTGTGTGTGTGTGTGCATGTGTGTGTGTGCGAGGGAGTGTGGAATGTCTGTGTGAGTGATGCATTTCTTAACTGTTAATGTGATCTCGGATTTGGTATATATAAGTAGGGGGTGTGTGGGGGGTGCAGCTTGCCCTCTGTGCAGATGTAGTGTAGGATTGTGTAGTTTGTGTGTTGTGGGTTGAATGGTGTGTGTGTAGTGTGGTGTATGGTTTGTGAATGTTCTGGATTTTATTTTTCATGTTTGTGTGTTTCGGGATTGTGGGTTGTTCAACTTTATAGTTTTGAGATACTGAAATTCAAGCTTTCAGTATTTTGAGATTATAAAGGGGAACCATATATATATATATATATATATATATATATATATATATATATATATATATATATGTGTGTGTGTGTGTGTGTGTGTGTGTGTGTGTGTGGATCTACCACATTTTATCGACATACCATTTTATCAAATCCTGTTCATTCCATCGAAAGCTCATTACATTGAATCTGCATTTAGTCAACTGCCATTCCATCGTCCGCAGTTTGCAGTATTCTTAATTAGCACCTGTATAAAATGTAGAATATGCTGTGACCTTACCATATAGTGTTCTGCAGACATACCGGAATACACCCTGGAATTGTTGGACTTGTTTACAAAATGGTAACTTTACAAAGAGGGAAAGAAATGCTTATTATTGAGAACTACATGTATAACTTAGAGAAGACAGTGTGACAGAAGAAATACTGGGCATTTAAGTTGAAACTGACTGAAAAATGTAATGGTAGAGCAGTGACAACCTGTGTAGTAGACAGAGAGGAATTACTAAAATCTGTAGGTCATAGTCACCCTGCAGATCCAGCAGATGTTGAGAAGTATAAAGTGTGCAGTGATTTGAAACGAAGGGCAGCTATATCCAGAGACAGTCCATGTGTCTTAGTAGACAATGTTCTTGTGTCCACCTCCCTTGAGTTCGCAGCTACTTTGTCCAATAGAAGGGAACTGTTACACCGAGTAGAAAGAGTTAGGAAAGCATACATGCTTAGTCAGAGTACACAAGTTATAGATTTCTTAGATGTGCAGGTGGAAGAGTATCGTCTTAAAATAGGACAATTTCTTCACATGACATTAATTGATGCAAACAGTGAAAATGCAGTGTTAATGCTAAGCATGGTTCAGAATTTATTGGCTTTACACCATGTCACTATATGTCTCATGGACAGAATGTACATTAATAAAGATAAACAACTTAGGCAACTGTATAGCATACATGGATAGGTAAACTATGGTGGTTACAAGATGTCTGTGCCATTGCTGTTCTGTTTCATGAGTAAGAAGTCATTAAAGTGCCATAACTACATGTGGCATTGGATTTTTTAACTGCTTAATGAGAATTACCTTGCATGTAACGTACACTTCATTTTGTGTGGCTTCGACATCATGACAGTGAAAAGCATACAACTTAATATTAATGATGCTGTACCTAAATTATGTGTTTTCCATGTCTGTCAAAACTTGTAGAGGAAAGTGTAGAGTTTAGGGTTATCTGTGTATAATTCAAGTATGACATTTCAAATAGCTGTTAAGAAGCTTGCTGCTCTAGCCTTTCTGTCAGAGTCCAATGTATTAATGACATTTAATGCAATGAAAGATGGTTTCCCATCTGAAGGGAAAGAGTTGGTCAATGTACTTTGCAGAGTGCTATATATTGGGCAAATTGAGAAGGTTTAGTATTAGATCCATTTGTACCACACAATTTCCTCATCTGTTTCTCATTCAGTTCTGGAATGTGTCTACTCTTAACAATCTTTTTCTACCTAGAACTCAAAATACAGTATCACCATAGATTGAAATGCTTAATTGGAAAGCACTGCTTGGATTTCTGTAATGTCATGCATGCTGTAGTTCATGAGCAGAATAGGGTCGATGAAGTGCAGTTATGGATGAATGCCTGTTATCCTCCAAAGAAAAGAATAATACAGAGACATCAGCTATTTCAGGACATTTTAAAGCATAAAAGGGATTACAGTTGTGTAGACTTTATTACTGCTGTAGTGACAGTGCTAAAGATTTGATACTAGTTTACCTGTTTAAAATGTGCTAGAAATTTGAAAGTGGTTTCCTTTTGCTTTGTCATTGCTGTCTCTTTAAAATTACACTGCTTTATGGGAATTTCCTGTGCTATTTTACCTCTGCTTTACTTCCAGTGATTGAATGGAGCACTTTGTTAGCTGGAAGTTACTTTTCTTGAAAGTTATTTAAATAAAGAGTAAGGAGTTAATATGTTGCTTTTTAACTTTATGCTTGATGGAATGGTAGTCAACTAAACACAGATTTGATGGAATGAGCTTTCTCTGTATTGGAGTTGACACAGACATCCTCCAAAAGGTCCTTACTGAGACGGACACCTGGTGTCAAAGTCATTGCCTCAAGCTAAATGCCAAAAAATACATAGTCATCCCGTTTGGGAAAAACAAAACACCCACGAATTACAACATAGGTGGCAGCCCCCTTAATACAGAAGAGGTAATAAGAGATCTGGGGACCCAGGTAGATAGTAACCACTCCTTTGACAACCATATTGCCAAAGTAGTTAGGAAATCCTTCTATGTGGCCCATCTAATTACTAAAGGGTTCACATCTAGAAATAAAGAGGTTATAGTGCCCCTCATCATCACTCATCAGACCCATCATAGAGTACAATGCCCCATTTGGGAGGTACCTCACAAGACACTTCTAACAGCTGGAGAGACCACAAAAGTACCTCACCAAGAGGATTACTGGCCCCAAACATATGTCCTATGCAGCTCTACTGAAAAAGCTCTGGCTGTACTCAGTGGCATATCGCTTACTCAGAGATGATCTCTGCCTGACTTGCAATGCCATGTCCAACTCAGAATTGATGGACATGCTCCACCTAAAGAAACCCAAGTCACTGCGAGCCGTGCACTCTAGTGAGCTAAACCTCGCCACAACAATAAATAGAACATGCTGGAGGGATAAATTCCTGTCACAGAGACTCCCCATGCTTTGGAACAAAATTCCAAACTACATTAGGCAGAGCCCCTCACTAACACTCTTCAAGAAAAACCTAGACGAGTGGATGGGTAACAGAAAATACACCACTGGGATCACTTCATTGGCTGTGCTTGACAAAGCATCAGTTAATTAATCAATGGGGCAGCAAAAGCCGACACACTCTGGCTAGGCTTATAAATGCCCTCGGGCAGATAGCCTAGTACCTAGTACCTAGCTATGAACCTATGAACCTATAAAACAGGATTCAAAAAAATGATACATCAATAAAATGCATTTTTATATATCTATATATATATATATATATCTATATATATATATATATATATATATATATATATATATATATATATATATATATGGGATCACTACTAAATATCGAATTACGGAATCCCGAGAATCTGAAAACCTAAGAACAGAATCTCGAGATTCCGTAATCTAGAAAGTAAAAAAAAATAATAAATGTTAAAAAAAAAAAGATTTAAACAGGTGTTTGCAAGGGGGCAAGCCCCCCTGCACCCCCACAACCCTCGCAACTTATAAATACCAACTCCGAGATTGCACTACAGGGGAGTGAATGGCAAAATTTCCATTCCACTCTGCGCAGCACTATTTTGCCATTCACTCCACTGTGATGCAATCTCGGAGTTGGTATATTTAAGTTGCAGGGGGTGTGAGGGGTGCATTATCTTGTTTTTGTCAACCATCACTGGTATGGAGGTTCTTCAAAGTAATGACATTGTGTGTACAATTGTACATTTATGTTCTTAAGAAGTAGATAGATAAGGTAGATAGATAAGGTGCTCTCTCACAACCCTCCTGCAAATTCCTGTATTCTTTCCCCTGTGTCCTAACCTCTGTTTGCCATTTCCATTTTCACTACTGTCCTATCCATCCCTTTTTCACACATTTAATCTGGTCAAAAGATAACATTCACACACAACATGCATGGCCAGAAATGGGGTTCTACTTCACGTTGTCGTAAGCTGACAATATTGAGTCTGATATTGTCGGCACGACAATATCGAAAGTGAAGAACATCGTGCAAGTAAATCTCTGTAAGGGAGATTTCCATTTACCTCAGTGCAGTGCATTCTTGGAGTTGGTATACTTAAGTAGGGGTGTGTGGGGGGTGCAGGGGGGCTTGCCCCCTGCCTACACCATTTAGGTTTTTTTTTTAATTTGTTTTTTTTTACGTTATTCGATGTTTTACTTAATCGATCAATAAAGTTCGACCTTTATTGATTCGATTAAGTAAACTTTCGATAACGTGATATAGACACCAGAAATGGCTCATGGCTCATAGAAAAGCCTTCTCTTTATGTCCTCAGCATTTGCATGGAGATTGGCATAGTGCAACAATGCTGAGTGATAGTGTATGCTGTTCATGTTCTTATTGCAATAGCTGATGATTTCAGTTTAACCCACAATGGTCCAGTTACTTTTGCACAAATGTGCTAAAATCTGTTGCACTGTAGAAATACAGAGTAATGATAGACTAAAGGTAGTACCTTGAAACAATTAATTTAACAATTCCTGTGCTGTTGGATGCAGTAGAGTAAGAGTTCCTATGTGGTATGCTGAAATAATTGCCCTGTTTCTGAACCGATTTTTTTTTTTTGCATAGTGTCATGAGGTTGAGTTCAGCTGTGGGTCAATTTATTAAATCATGACATTCCATATTCCTATCATATATTTAACCACAAATGTTTATATTTCTCTCCAGACACAACAATTTAGTAACATGCCATATCAATAGTGCAGCAACACATCATTTGCAAAAACAGTGCAGTCCCATCAGGGAGTCTTACTAAGCCAACCTTATCCTTCTTATGTCTTCATGTTGGTTGCACTTTCCTTCCCCTTAGTCCTCCCTATAGCAAGCACTGTATTGTATTGAGCATGACAAATTAATAATGATTTAATAAGTAGGATTACAACATCATACAGCTATAGGTTCTTAGGTTCATAGGTTCATACTAGGCTATCTGCCCTAGGGCATTTATAAGCCTAGCCAGAATGTGTTTGGCTTTCGCCACCCATTTTAAATTTATTTTGCTATGCCCTTTTTCGAGGTTAGTATACTGTGCCTCTGCCTAACAGTGACACAGAAGTGATACCCGGGGTAAACCTACGATCTCCCATCCACTCATCAAGATTCCTCTTGAAGAGAGTCAATGAGGGACTCTGCCTAACCTGGACTGGGATTTTATTCCAGAGTGAAGGGAGCCTCTGGGTTATGAATCTGTCCCTCCAGCATGTCCTATTTATTTCAGTGCTGAGGTTCAAGTCTCTCGAGCGTGGCTCGATGGGATTTGGATTTTCTGAGGTGCAGCATGTCCATTAATTCCGGGTTGGACATGGCTTTATATGTCAGGCACAGATCGCCTCTGAACAGGCAGTATGCCACTGAGTAGAGCTGGAGTTTCTTTAACCGGGCAGCATATGGCATCTGTTTGAGCCCTTTGATCCTCTTGGTGAGGTACTTTTGGGGTCTTTCCAGTTGCTGCAGGTGTCTAGTAAGGTACATCCCAAAAGGGGCATTGTACTAAATTATGGGCCTGATGAGGGATGAGTAAAGAGGCACGATGACCTCCCCTGATCTAGATGTGAATCCCTTCATGATTAGGTGGGCTATATAAAATGTTTTTCTAACCACTTTGGCCACGTGGTTGTCAAATGAGAGATTGCTATCAACTTGGGTCCCCAGGTCCCTAATTACTTCTTCTGTACTTAATGGATTACCACATATGTGGTAATTTGTGGGCACTTTGTTTTTGCCAAAGGGGATGACTATACACTTTTTGGCATTGAGCTTGAGGCCATGGCTCTGGCACCAGTTGTCTGTTTCTATGAGGCCCTTTTGGAGGATGCTTGTGTCGGCTGGAGAGTCGATTATGGCCCAGTTTGCAGTCATCTGCGAACTTGGTCAGCCACAGTCCTTCCATGTTGGCCTGTACCTCCGAGAAATATATACCAAACAAGAGAGGTCCCAGGACTGAGCCTTGTGGGACACCACTTGTAACTGGTTTGGTGTCTGACATGGCTCCAGCAATTCTAACCATGTGGGTTCTGTCCTTGAGACAGTTTGCAATCCATCTAGTGACATAGGGGTTTATATTTAAGCTGGTGAGCTTATCTATAATGCCCGAGTGGGGTATTGTATCGAAGGCTTTTGCAAGGTCCAGGTAGGCTGTGTGGTCCACCTTCCTCTCGTCAATGGCCTTGGTGACTGTTTCAAAGAAATCAACCAGGTTTAAGAGGCAGGATCTGCCCTTAACAAAGCCGAACTGGGTAGGATCCAGTGTTTGTAGGTCCCCAATATCTTTATTTATGAGGTCCATGATGATCCTTTCCATAGCTTTGCAGACCAAGCTAGTCAGGCTTATGGGGCAATAGTTTCCAGGATCCATTGAGGCACCACCTTTATGGAGAGGGACCACCGTTGCTGTACAACACTCTTTGGGCACATATCCTGTAGTAAGGCTGAGATTGAACAGTAGTTTTATGTTTGGGTTTAGCTCTTTTTGGAGTTCATGTAGGATGCAGCCCGGGACACCATCTGGTCCCATTGATGCTGTGTTTTTTGCTTTGGAGAGGGCAGTTCTTACCTGAGCATCTGAGATGTCAGGGGGGCAGAACTCTGCTGGGATAGATATTTGCCCTTTTGGTGGGGAGGGGAGTTTGCGCTGAACCTGTCAGCTAGGATGTTGGCAATGTCTGTGGGTTCGGTGTATTTTTTGTCATTTTGGACTAATTCTGAGCATATCTGGGAATTACCACCCAGGTTCCTAACATAACTAAAGAAAGCCTTGTGATTATCCTTAGTGTCCTGTGCAATTTTTCTCTCGAAGCTGGCCTTAGACAATTTTATGTGTGCCCGTAGTTTTTTGCTAATACTGATCAGTGATGCCTTCCCTTTTTGGGATTTTGCTCTATCATTTAGTAGCTTCCTCCTTCTATTGTATAGTTTGTTTATGGCTGGGGTGCACCAGACAGGACGTCTGCCTTTGGAGGATTGGATCTTGGTTTTATTTGGGATCGCATGATCCATGCATTCCTGAAGGTGTTCATAGAATGCGGTTATAAAGGATTCTGCGGTCTGGACCGTATTTTCCACAGGCCCGGGGGCTTTGAAGGATTCCACCTCAGTTTTGAGGAGTGTGAAATTTGCTTTAGAGAAGTTTTTCACTGTGGTTTTCTGGGCAGGGGGTGGGGTCGGGATGTGAATATCCAGTGAGATTAGTTTATGGTCTAATCTTACCAGTGAGGGATACACTTCTGGTCTGGAGCATAGAGTCCCCATGTTGGTGATGATCAGGTCCAGTATGTTTTCCCCTCTTGTGGGAGTGGTAACAAGTTGTTCCATAGCATTTGAGTTTATAAATTCTAGGAACCTTTGGGCTAGGGTGTTGGAGCTAGAGTAATGCTCCCAGTCTATGTTTGGGTAGTTGAAGTCGCCCAATATAATGGTGTTTGGAGAGACCTTCATATTTTCCAGTGTTCTCAGGAAGGCCGAGTGGGGTTCCTGGGTTTGGGAGGGTGGTCTGTAGCAGGCTATAAACTGGAAGGCAGTTTTACCCACTGTTAGTTGCACATGGATAGTCTCTGATGCTTCGTGCTTTGCCACCAACCTGGAGGTGTGGGTATCTTTGATGAATATCGATACTCCCCCTCCTTTTGTGGTTCGGTCCGAGTTTTGGGCCGAAAAGCATGGTATGAGGTATAACCTGGTAGTGCTGGTGTGCTCTCGGGAGCCCTGAACCAGGTTTCTGTTACTGCACAGATGTCGATGTTCTCCATGCTAAGGAGAGTTTCGAGTGCGTGCATCTTGAGGTTTAGACTTCTGGCGTTGAGTAGCATTACTCTTAGTTTCTTATCCCTTGTGATACCTATGGAGGTGGGTTTGTCTTTTGAGCCTTGCCTAAAAAAGGCACTATGGGGGTAGCAAGAGCCTTTGCCAATATGCGAAAGCCCAGGGGTGACAGGTGCAAGTCGTCCCTAGCGAAGCATAGTGGCTTGTCGAGCATATCATCCCAAGCTGACAGGCATTGGATCCCCTTTGAATGACTTGTGCAACCTCCTTGACCATGTGGGGTCAGTGTCTCCAAGATTTATAGAGTTATGATACAGTACTGACATTGACAGCAAGTCTGTAGGTTTGAACATAACCAAAACCAAATATTGGAATGGCAATTGCTACATATTATGCAGTGCAGGCAAGCAGGGGTAGGCCTGGTATAACAGAGTGTGAGTAGAACCAACAATTGACTTTTAAAACAGTCTCTTAACTTGAATTTCATTTAGCTGGTACTGAAAAGAGCAAGGTAATTATAATAGATAAGTATCCACCTTGGGAGGATGAATAAGGCTTTCACGAAATATTAATTTTTGTAGATAGTTTGGTGTTGGGAAAATTTCAATGAAATTTTAGAAGAAAATTAAACAGTGAAATATAACATTCCTTCTCTGAAAAAAATTACATTATCTCCATACAATAGTGCTGTTTCACCACTGGAGGGATGTTGGGGTCTTTCAGAATAAAGGATGTGACAGTGTTAGTTTTGTGGGTAATCTTAAGAATCTACATTTCATTGTGAAGGTGCACAATGTATACTTAAAGACCAAACAATCTTTCTTTATGACTTCATTAAGATATTGCATGGAGAAAATTCCTTAACAAGGTCTGAAGGTAGTCTAGGAAAAGAAAGTCAAAAAGTTAAAAAATAGGTTTGTCCTTTTTAAAGTGAGATTTGTCATATTTATAGGTGGTAGTGATGTACTATGTGGTGCTTGTGACAATGTGAGGTAGTGCCAGCTATGCCAGGAGGACTACGGTAGTGGACGTGTAACATATGCCAGCATAGCTAGCTGGCATTCTGTAAAGAATTATATGTGATTTGTATATCAAACCAATTTGTACAGATGCTTGTGTTGAAAAATGTATTTGTAAAGCCGTTTGTGTTAAAAATGTACCAACAATGGATCTTGCTGGACAGAAAAGAAATATGCCTGTATGTCAAACTGTATTGCAACTATTAAAATGAATATATTGCAACAGAGGATACTGAAAGAGAAGAGGTTAATCTCAGTCCAGATAACTTTGAAAAAATAGGAATAAAGTAAATTACCTGGTTTAGGCCATAAAAATTGTATCTCACAGTTCTGACTGCAGCCAGAGATAAAATGTATGTGAAAACCAGGACTAGAAATCTTACTTTTTGTCTTTAAGGGTGAACTAATTGCTGCCCTGGAAGGGTGGAAGTTTTGAAATGGTTTTATAGCTTCCAGTTGCTATAATACATCTTAGCAAAGTACAAATGTGCATATACAATACCACATATGTGCTAGATTCTGGTTCAATTTATAGTAAAGGGGGTAATGTGAGAACCAGAGTCAGATGACCAGATGTATGTGATGTCATTCTATAATCCAGCATTGAAATGATGTTTTAATACTAAATGAGACAGAAGTCTCAGAGCATTCTGTTTGTGAAACCTGACATGAATGAGGGACCACTCACCTACTTCATCTTGGCTTGCTTTAGTTAGTAACCAGGGAATAGTAATTCTTTAGATCATACAGGAAAATATAGTGAGATTAATTAAGTATTTTTTTTTTCTGATTCTATGTGAACCTTTCCATCTGTGCTATTTTTAATATTTCCTGTGATTGAAACACTGGTGTTTATTATAAATAGATATTTAGTATTTTCATATTCTTTTATTACTTATTATTAAACATATTTAAACTTTTCATTGTGGCTGGTCTTTAAAGTATGTTTTAACCTTTGAGAGTACTTATATTTATTTGGCGACACTGTGGCCACTCCTGAAAGCCTTGCTGCATTGGTCAAACACTACCATTTGTACTAGTATTAATTTTACTCATTATAATTAGATACTCTTGTAAGAGCTTTAGATTAGCCTGCTGGTGGCAGTGTAACTACCTTATAATATGGGAAAAGGGTAACAGAGTGTGTAAATCTGTGCCAGCCTTTCCCAGGTGTGTATATTTGTGAAAATCAAATCTCATAGAGTGTGTGTTTATGTGTTAGCTACTTGGAGCAGGAACACAGAGCACTGGTTTCACAGAGAGGGTGTTGGAGGACTTGGCTTGGAACACTCATATGAGGACTCAACTCTATGGCTGTGGTCAGTAAGGAGTCTTATTTGAGGCATGGAGAGAGAAAGGGAAACTCAGCCCCAGGACGGGAGTTTGTTCCCTGTGTGTTCTTAAAGGAAATTGTGCTTGATGCAGACAGCTCCATCTTGATATACTGTGTGTATCTATCTTTGTTCCACATGAACATTCCTCATCAGTGTCAGTGGTGAAGACTGAGGCTGCTTTATTACTGGCCCAGAGGAGGGACATCATAGTGCTATTCAGTTAATTCTGCTTAGTTTGCTATGTATTGGCTCTATCCATTTATAAAACTGTTTATTTATATGTGCTAAATAGCCTGTCCCAGAGTTATTTCATGCTTCTCCACAATCAGAGAATTGTAGAGGGAAAGAATCCTCCTATATAGCATTCCCCTAAACCCAGCAACATGGGTTGTGGTCTTCTTTCCTACTTTTGTTATTGCAAATATTTCACATAAGGAAAGTGAATTGTTAACTGATGTTTCTACTGCACTGCTACACACGATATTCAAGTTTTGGAAATTAGACTACAGTCAGTCAAAGTATCACATTAAAGTAAGTATCACATTAAAGTAAATGTGAGTAATGTTAAGAAATGTCTGTTGAACCAGTTATATGCCATATGGGGATAAAGTTCTTGCTGCACTTCTCAGAACTCAAGTTTGAGTAGTAGATTGAGTATCTGTTAACCATCTTGGGAGCAGAGATCAAGATGGTTAATTTCATCGCATAGGGTCAGACCTTGAAGGAGCACTAAGTGTACACAGTAAATATTGGACTAGCTGAGCCCATGCTGTGATGGTGCCTAGTACCAGTAAAGCCATGAGAATTCCAGTGGGTTCTCCTTGGGAGAAAACAATGCTGGCTCATAGAAGCTACTAAAGAGGATGATAGTGATCCCAATAGGAGATGATACTCCATCTATCAGAACAAGCAAGCTTCTTACCAAAATCAGGAATCCCTTGCTCTCAAGTCCCTGGAACAAATGGGTTGATTTGGCTTTCATAGTGGAGTCACTGGGCAAGATTATGAGAGGGTGAGAAAATAGAAACGTCTAGTGAAGAAACTTGTGAATAATACAAATGCTGATTTTTATTCAAACAAATTATTGATCTAATAAATCTAGTTAATAATCCTGCAGTAGTTCAGTGGTATAATCTAATCTAATATAAAGGAACTTCAAATGTCCAGTGAAATGTATCATGCCATCTTGCATGCTTGTTGATTTATTTATTTTTTTTTTTTTTGGTTGTCTGAAACATTTTATTTAAAATATAATGAACAGTGCCAGCTGTAGCATTTCAAGGAGAATTAATTCAACAGTTTATTATTTTAGTATTCAAGAAAGTAGAAGCTTCAGGTTGTACCAACACATTAATATTTATTTTTTTAACAAAAGAAATTAATTAAAAATACTGAATTCAGCCAGTACATGCAGCTTTAAAGAGTAACATAATCATGTTTGGTTTGATTCTTTTCTTCTAACTAAGCATTAACAAACAGTTGCTAGTTCAAATGATAAGTTTCTGTCTGCTCACATAGCATAAGTTAGAAACATCTGCCAAAACTGATAGCCTTCTCTTTGTGCTCCAGCATTATAATCAATTCTCTCTGGTAACAAACATTTTTTGAAGTGTTTACTTTACTCCTGCACACAAATATATATACTAAAGATTAATCTCTCTCTTTCTCTTCCTTCAAAACTCAAAATGGAGAGTTCTGTTTGTCTCTTTCTCTCTGTCTTTTTCTCTTTTTCTGTCTCCCTTCAAACCCCAGGCCTTTGGCTTCTTTATTGTCTCTTCTCCATATCTCCCAACCTTCTTGAATTACTTGGTTTTTACTGAGTTTTGGGGTCCAAATAATAGGGTGCCACAATTCCAGAGTGGCACCCCTTAATTTCTGAATTTCCCAGCATTTTATTTTCAATTTTTTTGTTCTGGCTTTTTGAGCTGACATCATCACATGCGTAATGAAATCAGCTCCGTGAAATGGCCTGCCAGCCTGTCAGAATTGAGCTAGCTGCCTAGCTCATGTGTATATTATTTCCAGATGCAAGAGAATGATGGTTCTGAGCGGGAACCTGCAAGAGGTATTTGCTGGAAGTAACACTGTGGCTGTTTATGAGACAGGTTATGCTGCTGCAAGTTGGAAGGAACATTATGCAGGCAGCAAGAGGTATTTGCTGATTTCAGTATTATAAACATTCATGAATAAAGAACATGTGTGTTAACTATTCAAATGCTGTGAGTAGGTTAAGATGGACTGCTTCCTGCTAGATGTGCAAGAGAAATAGAGACTGCAAAACACCAATCTTACGCAAAGAGAGTTATGTCTCTTTCATATATTCTATGATCCCCAGCTAAGCATATTAAAGTTGTAAAGATTATATACGAGGGTGAAGGTGAAACCATAAAAGTTGCAACAAAATAAATGTTAAAATTTTAACTGATGGAAATACATTAGAATACATAAAAGAGTAAAGATTTTTTAATAACGGATTGAATACAATGCTTTTACAACTTCAGATCTGACGTTTGAAATTATATTCTATAAACAACTGTTGCACAATGTTCCTACTTTAAATATATGATATACAATTACATAATGTAGCTACAGAAATTATAGAAATACGTAAGTTTATTTGATAAATAACATACTTAACATGAATTGCGAATATTAACTAGAAGGGAGAAAATAAAGCAGTGTTGAAAGGAATGGTTAGAGTGTGAAAATGGAGTGAAAGTAAGGAATACAATGAGAAACATTAAAAGCATTTAATTAAATGTAAATCCTTTCTGCTGGAAGTTGATGGATTGCATGAGCTAGAATGTATATTTGTTAGCATTAGGGGAAGCAAAGGTATCTGTTTATTTATTGAATTTCCTACTTGGTAATCAAGTAAGGGGTTTAGTCCAGAAACCATTTTCAGTGATGGTTAGTTTAATTAGAGGTTCTAACTGGATTAGGAATTAACTCTTTTTTTAATTAAGTGTTATTATAGTTATTCTTAGGTTACCTCATAAAAGTGTGCTGAAATACTTGAATATGAAGGTCCATAGAAACCAGATTACTTATTATGTATCAGAAGCTCTAAAAAGAAAGAAAGGGAAAGTGGTGAATATGTTTTCTTCTTAGAAAAGTAAAAGAAAAGAGATTGTAACACTAAATGACAGATGTAATTACCTTATTATATATTAATAGACTAAACAGCAGCCAAAAGTAGAGTAGTTTAGTTAAATATCTGGAACTTAATAAGACAGATTTGGTGTTACTGCAGAAAACATTAAAATTCTCATCTAGAAGTTGCGGCCCACAGCTGTTTATGAGATGAGGTACATTATGCTGCTGCTGTTTATGAGAATGAGAAGGGAACACTATGCTGTGTATCATGAGAAGGGAACGTTATGCTGTTTATCATGAGAAGGGAACCTTATGATGTTTATTATGAGAAGAGAAGGTGTGTATATGTGTGTGTGAGTTGGTCTGATAACACAAATCAGAGTAAGTCAAGCAAAAAACTGAAATTGAAAATAAGTTCTAGAAGCTGTGCAAAATGCTCATGGCTTACACTACTGTCATTCTATATATAAAAAAAATGTGTGTGTGTGTGTGTGTGTGTGTGTGATTTTGTTTCATTGCCTACTGGAAAAATGTTCAAACATTAAATTTAAAATGCGCTCTAAGTCTAACAAATGTGCTGCTTTATACAAGGAATATAATTTAATAAAGTCAGGAAGGTGTATCAAAGAACACATGTATGTTTTTTGTTTTATGTGCAAAGGGCCTATGATTTGAAAACAGCCCAAAGGTAATCTTTATCCACCAACAACCAGATGCATTTTCTTTGGATGTGGTGTGGGTTTCAATGCTGTTTCAATGAACTTGAGTTTCAAGGGCAGAGAAGTTTTAATGCTAAGTCTATTTTCATTCTGAGAAAGCTTACATTTGTTTAGCAGATGTCTATTAATGTTTGTGCAATGTGCATTGTGCTATAAAATGTAAAAATAAAATCCAAATAATCATTGTAGAAGTAAAGCAGCATGCATATTAGTGTTTATGGTAAATGGGGTGAAATATCCAGGTAATGGGACATTGGAATGGGTGCATGGGGACTCGGGTGCCATATTTTGGTTGCCTGTTCTTCAGTTTGCATTTGAAAGTTGATATCCCACAAGTCCATTGGAGTGGGTGGGGTTACATAATTATGTATGAAAATCTTGTATTAATCAGCGCACAGATTTGTATCTATTTTTCATGGGCCTTGTCCAGATTTTTGATATTTCCAGGTTGAGAGGTATGCTCTTCTCAACTCTGTTTCCTTGGGACAATGCCTTCCAGATTTCTGTCATTCTCCCCATACCTCCATGGATAATCTTCTTCCAAATCCTATCTATACCAAGAAAACTACAAACTAATTTTCCCAGATGGCAGTAACTTTGATATACACACAAAGGTAGAGTATCCTTCTTAGTTACCATTGAAGCTTGGCTTTCTCTTTCTCTGTCTCTCTCTCTCTGTCTCACTTTCTGTCTCTCTCCCTGTCTCTGCCTCTCTCACCAGTATACCTGACTGTCTCAAGAATCCTGCATATGCCTCCCATGATACACCCTACAGCAGACATAACCCCAGAATGACCAGTGTTTGCAGACTCAGCATTCACTATGCAACATGACATCAACAGCATAGAACTGCCAGTTTTAGTCTGTTGGATGGGATCTAAGCCAAAGACAACCCATCCACATTCAAGTAACTGTGGCCAAGGCAATGCTTGATCTTGAAATTATATGGCTGAAGACCTTTTGTCAGTAAAACTATTATAAAGGGTCATGGTCAGTGAGCAACACAAATTCCTTATTCAACAAATGGTACATTAATATTAAGATATTCTATCTATATAATGGGCTTTTCTGTTGTACCAAACTTGACTTAGCTGGATTAGCAGTCAACACCACTTAATGGAAATAATCTAAAGGGCTTTAACTTTGGGAAGATAACATTCAGAATCTTTAGAAAATATGACTGCACCATCCAGGTAGGCTGCTGCATATCTGCTATGGAGTCTAAGAATTGTGTCCATTAGCCTCTGGAATGTTGCAGGTGCTTCTTCAAGACCAAAAGACTGGAATCTGTAATATAAGAATCCATCTTATGTGGAGAATGTCCTTAGCTTCTGTGGTCAACTTCTGTTCAATGGGTCCAAAGCAGACAGAAACCTTTTCATCCACTCAATCCATGGAGTGTGAATTAAATATACAGATCTTATTTAATTTTATGAAGTCATTGCATAACATTATGGCCCCATCAGTGTTAGGCACCAATGCAGTGGGCTATTCCACTCACTTTGAGACTCTTGAATAATCCCAAGTTTGAGTACTTGTTGTACCATTTACTTAGCTGTTTCACTTTGAGTGTCAGGTATTCAGTATAGTTTCAAATTCACTTTCTCACCAGGCATGGTTTCCATTTTGTGCTGGATAAAATTGTCTGTGCCAGGCAACTCTGAAAATATTTCTTTATGTGTGAGTAAAAATTCCTTAACTTCAGACACACTGATAGGCTATTAATTTCTTCTGTAAACTACAGGCACTTTGGTTTCTTTCTAAGGCTTCAGACATTTGGCCTACCAATCATAGTGTCTTTTCTTTCTAATTTGTCTCACCCTATAACTTGTTTAACTTATTTTTCTACAAATTCAAAAGGTGCTTTCTAGTTTGCAGTGAACTTGTTTTCAGTAGTATGTATTAACACAAATACTTTATCCCATGGTTTGAATTATCTGAGACAAGCATTTTTTGTTATATTCTCTCTATGGTTTCTTCTGTGCTCTGTCCATATGTTCTTTTATTATAGGCATTATAGTCCTTAACCTATCCTGCATGTCTGTAAAATACTATGTCACGGTTTTAACACTTTTAAAAAATATCTTTTCTTCTCCTATGTTTCTTTTGCTATATTTAGCAAACCATAGCAATGTCTGCTGTATAGCAGTTCCAATGTTATGAATTTCATACAGCTGAGGATTGGTGTACTTCCTCTATAGCAAAGAGAAGATGAAAGCAGCTGGTCATAATTTCATTCATCCACTTCTACAGCATTTGATAACACAGACTTTAAAAGATTTATTAAATCACTAAATAGCTTAGCTGTCTGAGGGTGGTATACAAATGTCCTTAGCTGTTTCACTTTAAAAAACATTGTTCCTTGGTTAGTAAAAATTTCATTTTGATGACCTACTTTTGGAAACAGTGGTAATAATTGTTTTCCTATGGACATTGAATTAACTCTTCATTGAGGTACTACCTCTGGAAATATTGTCACATTATTAATTATCATGATGTACTGATAGCTGTAACTTGACTGTACAAGTGGACTCACAAGCTCCATTGCTATTCTCTAAAATTGTTCTTCCAGGATAGGAAAAGGTATCTAATCCTGGGTGAGTGGTGTTCTTTGACATTTTGCGGAAGATGCACAACCATTTTCTGTGTTGTTCATCACATGCAGCAGCCAGTAAAATCTATTTACACTTGTAGCTTTTTTCTTACCTATTCCTAATTGAACACCCAGAATGTAATTATTTTCAAACTTTATTACAAGTGTTATGAAAGGCCTTTGAACTCAGTTTCTGGTCTTTGCTTTTGGTTACCAGCAGAATGGATCATTTTTTTTAAAGTATGGGTATGGAGTGGTGTCTGATCTGTTCCCTTGTTTTCTCATTTCCTCTTGCTATATTCTCTCTTATCTAATGCATTGTTTTCCTACTGAGCTTTCTTGAAATTGATGACTTATCTGCCGGTCACAAGATCAGATATGTCTGCATTATTTTCATCAGTATTCTGACCTGAAGTAGAAACCATGGCTTCTTGTCAAATGAATACAGATTCAGGCTTGTTTTCCCTTTCACTGAGTTTACCTCTATTAAACAACTTGCAAAAATAAATTTCTTCCATAATGGGTGCTGATAATTTCCCTTTCTTTTTTAGAGTAGTTATTTTACTTTCTTGTCCCTTGGAGTTCTGCGTCTGTTTCTGACTGACTCAATGCTTTGGTGTAGCACAGAGAAGCTTAAGACTATGTTCAGGTTCCCTTTTCCCATTTTTCTTCAGTATGAGGTTTATCTGCCTTTACCACTATTCCATCATGTACTTCCCTTACACTATCAGTCTATACACTGACTTATTTTACTAAGCTAACAATTGGACTATTTTGGTAAGACTTAATAACAGATTTGTCTACCCATTCCATTCTTGAGTGAAATGTTAACATATTTTGTGTCTTCTTGTCCTACACCTTTTCTTTACTAGGGTATGTGTTTATGAACATATACCTGGTTGAAGCCACTCCCATATCTTCTATAGCCCTTTGAACTAGAGAAAGTCTCATCCAATTTCCAAATCATAAGGAATAAAAAGACAGTATACCACCAGGCTGCAATGACTCTGGATACTTTATTAAAACACAAGTAAAAAACCACGATGAGAGCTTTTGGGTCCAAGCCCTTCGTCAATTTCCAAATCATTTTGTGTTAAGTTAAGCAGTAAAACTACTAGCTGTAACACTTTGCCAGGAAGAGTTTGTATTTCTGCTTGCATTATAGTGTGCACTCTTCTGTCTCCATGTACAAATGTTAAATTTTGTTTTTTAGAGTATGCGTTTTATGCTTATAAATATATTGTGATCTAACTAATGTATTCCTACTCCCTAAAATAAGCCTCTTTCTTTTCTACCACAAAAGTACTTTTACCACGTTTGGTAATACAACAGTTGCAAAAAGTAGAACCTACAGCTCTACTGGTTAAACATTCATCATTTTCACATTCAATAGATATGTTTTCAGGACAGTATGTTGGTTAGTCTTTAGAATTGGTAGAGGTACAGTTCCATTGTTAGCAACATGCAGTGGTGTAGTCTGTGCCCTTTTGAAGAACATTTAAAACAAACCAACTCAGATGGTATCATTTTTCTTGTCTGCAGGGAAACAAGCATACTTAGGTGGATGCCCATTATTAACCCTTGGTGTATGCAAATATAACTTGGCAACTTCAGCTAACAGCAGAGTTCTCCTAAGACAACCAGCTGTTCTGAAGATTTAGTGTGACTCTTGAATAACAATGTTCTTTTATTTTTATTTTATTTAACATTTGTTTACTGGGAAAGTCTGACTTGGAACGAACCAGTCTTCAGCAGAGGCCCAGGGAGAAATGCTCCAGATGCATGTTTTTGTAACATGGGAGAAAACTGGAGTGCCCAGAAGACCACACAAATGCAAGGGAGGACATGCAGTCTGCACACAGAAGGCACCCCAGCCAAGAATCAAACCAGAGAACCTCTTGCTGTGAGGCAACAATGCAAACAACTGCACCACTGTGCCATCCCTATCATTGTCCCTGCATCAGTATTAAAAAATACATTTTAAATTTACCTACAGCCAAAAGTGCTAAAATTTTACCTGCATTATTTACTTGAGTTTCTAGTCCGGTATATGCATTAAGTTAGACAAAAATGTAGTAAATATGTTCATATTAAAAGGCAGAGTTCCTTGGTTCAATGCCCTTTTTCATTTCCTCATCCAATTTATTATTTATATGTTTGTTGTTAACTCTTTGTGTAAACCTTATTTAGCTTTCTGCCAAGTAAACACCCTATTCTTATCATTGTCCCCCTTTACCATGTTTACTTTTCTGAATCTGTCTTGTCTCCATTTCCTGGTCAAATTCCTTATTTTTTTAAGTTGTTATAAAGTTCAAAGCAAGCAGAATTCTCACTGTAAGCTAAAGCCATCTGAAGTGTAGATTTCACTTTGTCATTAAACCCAAGAATTTGTTGTTAATAAACCTCAGCTAGATATTCTATAAGCATAGAGTATCAACCTGTTATAACTGTCACCATCTGTTTAAGAAAACTGTATTATCCTGTCCATCCCCAAGTCCAACATAGATCCTTAAACCCAATTGGTCATGTTACTAGCAAGCTAGCAATTTAAAGCTTTAAGATCACAGACATTTAAACAGATATTTTTACTTTCTACAGTGAGGATAGCAAATAACTGATGAATCAGTAAGTTAGGTTGTTTATTGGTATCACTGTTTCCAAATGTCAAAATCAGCAATGTTTCCAGTTGAAGAGGGCCTTTAGAAATCCAGGTAAGATTATTTTTATCATCAAACAATTCTTGACTAAACACATTCAAGCCAGAATTGAGTCCCATGGTGCCACTGTGTTTCATAATGAAAACCCACCAGCAACTTCAGTTATGTTAAAAAACAAAAAAGCAGACAATGCCATCACCTTGCACTGTGATATCACACCTTTAATGAATAAGAAGTGTTCCAATACACAACTGCAGACCATGGTTTAACATTATATACTTCTCAAAGTGAAATCTAATTCAGTATTACTAAAACACGTTAAATACTGTCTGCTGTTACTCAGTATGATTATATAGAATAACAAGAATGTTAACTTTAATATGCCTGCCTTTGATTCATTTGTTAAAACCCAACAGGAAGTATTTTTTTTTTAATAAATAAGGAGATTCATTTAATAATGTGGTTATTTGTAGAATTGCACAATAATGTAGGTCAGCCCATCAACAGCTCCCTTATCAAGGATTCATATTTGCTCAGTAATGTCTGGCTTATAAAAATGAACTTTATAAAGATTTATTTTATGTGAGATAAAATACATGTGGTTCCTTTCCCCCACATTGCCTTGAAGGAGGGAACCAGCTAGACTTCCTCTATATGTTAACTAACTGCACAGTTTCTAGAACTCAGTATAAGTCATGATACCAGTCTTTTAATATTCTGTTCAGTGGATAAGTCCAAAGCAAATGGCCTTTGACAAATCAGTTCTTAACAAACCATTTGAATATCTTTATCAGCTATTCACTGAGAGGTGGTGCATGAGAGGTTTCAGTACTGAATGATTTAAATAAAGTTTAACGTTATTATTTATTATTAGCCAGAATTTAGAAATGCTTGTAGGGTGAAACTTATAGATTTGAACCTGATATCCCAAGTATGTTGCACTAATTTGACTTATATACCTAAACAGTTTGACGTTGTTTATAAAAACAGTAGGCATATTGTTTAGCTGCTCAGACCTAAATAATTTGTACTGATTTTTATTGTGTTTGTTTTCAGCACAGTCATATCCATCAAGCTGTATTTGTCCATTAACTGTATGGCCACATAGCTGCAGTACAGGAAATGTTAATGCATCTAAGTAAACTTTGTCAAGTTCTTTAACAATCATATCACAGCCTGGAGAATATAAAAAAATTTTAGATTTTCTAAAGGTTTAAAGATCATTTCCAAAGTTTTTTACCATTTCGTTTTTGTTGTAATTATGTTCTAATCTAAAATGTGTTTTCTGATTCTAAAATATGCAGTGTTTACTTTAATCATATTAATGGACCTGTATTTATTAAGTTTAAAAAACACATATGGGTGTAGTTACATTATGCTGAGCAGTTGCCCAATTACTTTGTAATTCTGTGATATATGGCAGCAATGTATGCTCATACCATAAGACAGAAAACAATGCAAAGTTCAGTATCTCAAGTTATTGAACTAAAGGACATCTCACTATGCCAAAATCAGGTACATAATCTGATTACTTTCTATGTTATTGACTTTCATTACCTGTTCTGAGCACAACCAAATGTACCCTAGGTTGTGGCAGGGCAGATGAGTCTGGCCAATGTATCTGGTGAAGCAACTCCACCTATATTGATGGCAGGGAGCCAGGTGAGAGATACAGGAGGAGCAGCATGGTCATGTCCGCTGAAGAAACTCTACTTGTATGGTGGCATGGCTATTGTATTTAACAGTCTTCCTATCCAAGACAAGGGTTGGACTTGCAGAGCCAGTAGTCCACCAGGGAATTACATCTATTTTAAAAGAGAAAATGGCTTACACTCAACCAATCCAAGTACAGCTCCACCTGTATATGGAACTTACTACTGCAGGCTATGTAGCTTCCCAAAAGGTACTGCCTACAATACTAAGTACTATATACCTACAGGTGAAGCATCAGTTTCTGCTGAGAAATTTGTTCAGTTCGATGAATATTTTTCATTCCAGCACTAATCTAGTTGATGTATAACACATGCAAACATACTTTACTGTAGGCTATCTATGCACTGATTCAAATACTCCTAATTTTCTTCCTAAGTCATCATCCCATGGTAGACAAATATTTATTGCAGTGTTTTTGTTGTATATGTGTTACTATACCACACACCAACTTGCCAAGCATTGTACACATTATTAGGAATGCTATTCTGTTCTGCTCCTCTTTTGTTATTGTTTATTTCAAAACAAATCCATGTAGTTAGTTAGTGATGTATTGCCTGGTTGCCCTAAGTGATGAACTGATTTATTGTGTTGCTGTCCATGTCTCTTTATGCATTGAAATCTGCATCAGACTACTGAAAACATGCATACCTTCTACAAGATGTTTACTCCACTTGCGGCATCATTAAAATTTAGGCCTACATGACTCAGAATCAGAAAGTTCCTGGCAGCTACTCAGCATACAGGAAATGCATACACTAGTTTATTTAACTTAATAAATATAGTTCGAGTGAAGAAACTAAAATAAAAACTATGTATTTTAGAATGAATCAAA
Organism: Protopterus annectens; assembly: GCF_019279795.1. Lineage (NCBI taxonomy): Eukaryota > Metazoa > Chordata > Ceratodontiformes > Protopteridae > Protopterus > Protopterus annectens. Next base: position 905,491,397 of record NC_056735.1, read on the forward strand.
AGCCTACATTACTTTAGAAGGGCACTATTACCGCAAAACATAATATAAAAAGGCATCTTTTCATTTGATCTTTAATAAATAATAGAGCATTCAAACTTCAAGTCTTGTTTTAAAGTAGTGGTATTTGTGTTGTGAATTGTAATGGAAGATAATAGCTTAAGAAAACAATGGGAATATTATTTGATCATACTTCTTTATGGAAAATCTCACAAACTCTTGTTTGATACCTGTCAATATACATTTGGAAAACCAAAATAATTGCTACTACTATGTATAGAAAAATATTTTGCCTTTCACTGATGTTGGTATTGTAGGCAGTTTAAGAAATGACTTATCAAAATAAAAACTACAAAGTTTCACATTCTACTTGAAAATGTTTTTATGTAACCTGAAATAAATGCTATTAGGTTGTCTAAAATGCTGGCATTTGGTGAAAAACAAGAAAATTCATTCATATGGCATAACAAAACATCTTTGTTAAATGGCATCTTTGAAAAACACAAGCATTAGTTAATTTTCAAAGGAAAAATGATACCTGTGTATATAATGATCAGGTTACTGAAATGTAATAAATTTGAAAGATATGTTCAAATATTTTTTCAGAAATTTCTGAAGTAGTAGCTTTAGAATGTGATGTATGGTAAAATAATTGGAAAAAGAGGTAGTACAGACAATATTTGTATTTTCGTATTTTAACATGAAATATAGGAAGAGAATGTACATAGTTTAAATACAAATTTCAAAAATGATAAAGACATTATTCTTATCCTTTCACAACTCTGAATAGGATAAGTAGATATCTGAAAAAGAAAAACTGTAAGATTCTTATTGCTCGGTCAAGTAAAGTATTAATCTCTCTTAAAGAATATTTAGGCATCTTCATTGTAGCTCATGGTCATTGTAGTGTGAACTGTGATTTTACTACTTGTGACGGATCCACACAGTCTACCAGTTTTTGCTATGCCTCGAGCCACATATCACTGTGTATGTTTAATTATTGCTAGATTGAATATTGCTAGTTCTTGATATACCACTACATTACTATATGCTGCTAATATGGAAACAATACAATATGCTTAAGAGCAGGCCTTGCTCACTGATTACTGGTATTACTGAACTTTTGTTAACCTATAAGCTGTTTATCAGCTTAAAAGATGTTTACCAGAATGTGGGGATTTCAAAGAGGCACTATATCACAAGGTTGTGAGCTAACTGTTCTTTGAAAAAGGGAAGTAGGGCACAAGACCAGACATTACGAGACTTGTTTACAACTTAGGAAATGATCCGTAATTTTCTAAAATATTCCATCAACTCATGATGAGCCTGAAATGTCAGATCTTTCCACAATATTCTATCAACTCAAAAAAGACCATAAAAGCTCAAAGGCTAAGATGAAAGTCATCATCAGCATCCGGATTTGATCACAGCACCAGCCTGAACTGAGCTTAGAGACATTTTGCCAGTGTCGGCCTTGCCTTGACTGAACAGATAGCTGCACTGGATAGGATTTGAAGTTTCCCTATCAGTGGCAAAGATGATTTTGTTTATGCATATGCTTGTAAGTACATGATCTATCAGTCTTTCTGTTTTATTTAGTATTAGCTTTACTGTTCATTTAAAAAGCTTTGCTTAATAAATTGTTAAGTTTGAGCCTTGGTGTCTTGTGTCATTTCTACTCCTGTATTAACCTCAGATTTTAAAGTAACGGACTAGTACACTTGGCGTAGTCGGCAGGATCTGGGGTTTACAGTGGAAATGTCACAACAACAACCAATGTTTTTTCCTTTAAAACACCTAGGCATAGGTAAGAAAGATGCCGCATTAGGCACCCCAAATAAGTTGGGCGTTGATACTACTTTGACAGCATTATTTGGGAAGTGGGATCCTCTTGCTAAGGTATTGAGTCAAGTTTTACCTCCTCCTTCTCCAAAACCCTTGCAGGGAAGACCTAAGGCAGACCCTGATAGTCTAGCTAGAGCTTTAGAGGGGTTAAAATTGGATGATAAGGGGAAAAAGGTGAAGGAAGGGGTGGGAGCAGCCGGATGGCTGTTCTTTGAAGCAATTCAGGAATTAGACAGAGATGTAGCTTCACTAAAAGAAAGAGTTTTAGAATTAGAAGAGCAATGTAAAGAACTCACACACACACATAGATTGGATAGAGATGCCTTGGAGAAGGCAAACATGACACTTGTTAAAGTAGGGGAGGAAGCTGAACACTGGAAATCTAATTCAGTGACTCTAGCTACTCGAATAATTCAACAGCGTAGACAACGAAACGGGAGAAAACTACGCCATCCGCCCTCAAGGCCTCGGGTTCGTGCTTTGCTGTGTAAGGCAGAGTTTGATCCTGAGGAGTGGGAAGGTGATCTCCCTTCTACGGATGAGGGTGATAGTGATTTTGAAATAGTAAATTCTCCATCAGTGGAGGCGCGCCCAGTTATTGAGAAAAAGGGACAATGGACTGGGGGGGCAGCGCCACAACAATGGGTTGAAGTGCGGAGTTATACTCAAGCTGAATTATTGAATATAATCCAAATCTATAAGCAAAGGCCAGGGGAAACTGTTTTAGCATGGTTTCTTCGTGTTTGGGACACAGGGGGAGAAGTGGTGTCTCTAAATGCTGAAGAGATGCACCAATGTGCATGTCTGGTGTTTCACCCGCATTTAAAGCAAATAGTAAATAATGTAGATCATGGTGATTCCCAGGTGAATACACTGGTGGTGTGGTTAGCCTCAGCTTTCCGCGCTACTTGGCCCGATGCTACAGCAGTAGCTGACAAACATAAGCCTTGGAAAACAATAGCGGAGGCAATACAGCAGTTAAGGGAAATGGCTATGTTGGCTACCGTTTACTCAATGGAATTGAGGGATGGGGTATTAGTGCTTCCGAGAGGACCAGATGCACAAATTATGACTAGCAATATGAGGAGCAAATTAATCAAAAACGCACCACAGTGGTGGAAAGGGCAGCTGATGGCTGCCCTGGCAGGCTGTGTAGGCCAGCAGATATGGGACGTAATAGCCACTCTAAATCAAATGGCAGAGTCAGTGGAAGAAAAAGAACAGAGAAGGGCTAGAAAGGCAAATGCGGAGAGATCAAAAGATAAATCTGGAGAGAAAGTTACAAGAAAGCAAATGTTTCTAGATCTGTTACGGTGGGGGGTTGAAGCTGCGGAAATAGATGGGATAGCTACTGAAGAATTATATAAAAGGTGGAAGCAAAAACAAAAAGAAAAAGGTTCGAGTTCTGAAAGTAAAAAGCAAACCCCTACAAAAAGTCCAACTAGGAGTACCACTGAAGGGAAGGTAGGATGGAATCAATTATATCCTGACATCCCTACTGATGAGGAGCTAGCACAGTGGCAAAAGGGGGAATTTAATGACGAGAGAGACTGGGGAGGAAAGGAATGGAGAACCCCGGTCGAAAAAACAGAGACAAATTGACTAGTAGGCGGGTCCCCAGTAGCTAGGGGTACAGTAAGAGCAATTACACCTGGGGTCCGACGCCCTTACGTACCCCTTACCATTTTTTGGAAGGGAGGGCCACAACATGTGATGGCTCTGGTAGACACAGGATCAGAAGTAACCATTTTTGCAGGCAACCCCCGTAGATTTCGTGGACAGTACGTAGAAATTGATGGTTATGGAGGGGCAAAGACACTAGGTACCAAAACCAAGATTAAGATAGCTTTTGGGGATGGTATTCCTATTTACATTGAAGCAGTAATAGCTCCAGTACCTGAACACATTTTAGGAACAGATGTGTTAAAGGGTAGAACTTTGGAAACCACTGTAGGGCCATTTTGGTTTGGAGTGTGCCATTGTTCAGTCAACGCAGTTAAGGCTGTAGTTCGAGGCAATGCTAAGTGGGAACCGCTTTATATTCCCACACCTAAAACAATAGTGAACATCAAACAATATCGTATCCCAGGTGGGCACGCTGAGATCACTGAAACAATCCAAGAACTACTTCGGGTTGGCATACTTGAGCCAACAGTAAGTCCATTTAACAGTCCGGTGTGGCCAGTAAGGAAACCTGATGGGTCATGGCGAATGACTGTAGATTATCGAGGTCTAAACAAGGTGGCCCCACCCTTAGCGGCAGCTGTTCCAGACATTGTTACGATCGTGGAAAGATTGTCTTCATCTGCTGGACCATATCATGCAGTTTTGGACTTAGCAAATGCCTTCTTCTCCATTCCGATAGCAGAAGAAAGCAGAGCCCAATTTGCTTTTACCTGGGAGAGGAGGCAGTATACCTTCCAAGTGTTACCTCAAGGATATCTGCACAGCCCTACCCTGTGTCACGGACTAGTGGCTAGAGACCTAGCCAAGTTACAGCTGGACAAAGTGACTATTTTTCATTACACTGATGACATAATGATTACTGAAGAAAAATCTGATGTGGATATCGCACTAAAAACTGTAATTCAGCACCTTCAGAACAGAGGGTGGGCTATAAATGAGAATAAAACACAACAAGGGACATCAGTAAAATTCCTTGGTATGATTTGGAATGGAGCAAAAAGGGAAATTCCTGCAGCAGCACTGGAGAGTATCCAGAAAATTGCAGTCCCAAAAACGAAACAGCAGGCACAGGCCTTTTTGGGAGCAATGGGCTTTTGGAGAGCATTTGTACCTCACCTTGGACTGACCATTCACTATGTAACTAGGAAAAATGTGACTTTCAGTGGGGTCCCAAGCAACAAACGGCTTTTGAAGAAGCAAAAAGGCTCTACAGCAGGTAACAGTTGCCAATAATGTTATGTCTTGGGGGCTGTGGCAGAAGGATGACACTGGGAAAAAGAGACCCTTGGGATTTTGGTCCAAATCCTGACTGAGGTGAGATATAGCCCCCTTGAGCAGCACATACTGGCAGTGTACACAGCATTGATTCATGTGGAAGGAATAACTAAACAGCAAACAGTGACAGTTAAGATAGACTACCCAATCTAGACAATACTTTGATGAAAACCCTGATACTGTACAAAAGTGGAAGTGGTATTTACAGGAAAGGGCCAACATCGTGCCTGGAGTGTCTCAGGTACAACAACAGTTGGCTGGACTGATAATTCTGGATGATGCTGATGGGATAGAACAGCAACGACATGAGCTTCCACAGTCTCCAATAACTGAAGCATTACCATTTGATAATTTAGATGCAGAAAAACAGAAATTTGCGTGGTTTACTGATGGTTCTGCCAAGATTGGATCAAATGGTAGGACCTCAGAAACTGTGTTATTTGTCAAATAATCAGGCAGAATTATGAGCTGTTGCCCTGGTCATTGATAGTTTATCACCTGAGGATGAAGCATACATCTATACTGACAGCTGGGCAGTTTATAAGGGATTGAAACCTGGTTACCTACCTGGCAGCAACAGGATTGGAAGATCCATGGCAGACCTCTATAAAAGCTCAACAATGCAAAATCAGTGTTGGACATGTAGATGCCCATGCATCCCTTGTAACAAATGAAAACCAGCAGGTAGATAAGATGGCCGTGTTGCTGAAGAGAAAGCCAAAAGTGCTAGTATGGCAAGATGGGCCCATGATCGGAGTGGGCATTTGGGAAGAGATGCGACAATAGAATGGGCATGAAGGCATGGTATGCAGTTGAATAAGGAAATAACTACAGATGTTATAAAGCAGTGTGAAATTTGTCAAAGAAATAAACAGAAGCAACTGCAAGCAATCTGGCAAATAGACTTTATTGGTCCTTTACCACTGGATCAAAATCAGCAATACTGCCTGATGATGGTGGACACTTATTCAGGATTACTAATGGTGTCCCCATGCAAAAAGGCAAACCAGCAAGCAGTGTTAAAAGGACTGAATAAATTATGTGTGACATATGGGATTCCCACTGAAATCCAAAGTGACCAAGGCAGCCACTTTACAGAGGTTCAAGAATGGGCAAGGGAAAATGGAGTTCGATGGGTGCTGCATATCCCATATCATCCCCAAGCTGCTGGTTTAATTGAAAGGTATAATGGGCTGTCAGCTGAATAACAGACCCTGGAAGCATCAAGGAACTCCCTTGCAAATGCATATGAATGACATTCGATCCAACTGCTGTGTTTTGAAAATAGAAAAGCTGAATCTGAATGCCATATACCCTCTTTTGACAAATACTGATCAAACTCGATTCTGGCTATGTGCATTGACTGAACAAAGAGTTCCAGCACAAAATATGGCATTAGTTGAGACAGGTTGGAAACTCTTTCTCCCAGAGAATTGGCACTGGGGGCAAAAAGGGCTATTAGAAGAAAGTTGGGAGGTTTTTGCATTATGGGAGCCAGAACGAGAAGTGATAGTGAAGGCTATCAATTTAGATAATAAGACACAAATGATTCAGAAAGGACAACCTTTAGTAGAAATTTGTATGCATCAAGATGCTGTTATTTTACTACAAGACTGTGATACTAAACCAAGCAAATGGCTGGGAATGAAAGTTGTAGTGACCACACCCAATCAGCCAAATGAACATGGGACAGTAATTTGTGATGGACCTGGTGATACTGTTTTAGTATTACTTGATTCTGCTAAACAACCGTTGTACTTTCCTCTCCATAGATTATTGCCACAGTTTGGGAAGACAACACTTAGATGGGCCATATAACTGTCTTGATCCTATCCCTCTATTCGAAGGGGAAGATGTTGCGAATTTAACAGCTGACTGTGACTTTTATTGGAAATTGGGGGACCATCTATATGCGGTGACACCCAAGCCTGCCTTAACTTGGAACATCACTCAGACAGAAAACATCACAACTGTATGTAGACTGAACTGTGATAGACATCCCGAAAAATGTGTTTCCAACCCTTTTGGAGGTCTGTACCAAAGGCTGAATGAGTCAAAGTCTCCATTAGATTCCTCCTGAATAGCTGAATTTCAAAGGGAAAATGACACGATATATGCCATGGACAATAGTTCAACTGTATTTAATGGTTTGGGACATGTGGTAAGATATACCAGAGGATGTAAAACTGTAAGTAGTGCTAGAGTTATACAACGTATTAAAATGATAGTTAACATGTCAGCAGTTGATATCACCACTAGGTACCCACATTGTAAAAGTGTACAATTATGGCCGGTTGATTCTTTGCATATCAAGTACAAACATTACAAATATAGAAATAAACGTGATGTTACAGGTATTCTTGGTACTGCACTAGGTGCAGTCGGAACAGGGACTGGATTCCTAAACAGTGTAGATATAGATACCCTACATAGCAAATTGAGCCGTTTGGGCACTGACCTAAATATGGCCTTTAAGCTACTAGCAGACCATGATCCCGAGCTGGGACAAAGAACTGTAGATGGTATTTTAACTCAAACTGTCTTATGGAGGTGGATTGAACATACAAATACATATACAGAACAGATTTTAAATAACCTCACAGCAGAAGTAAATCAGACTTTTTGTATCTTATCTCAGATGGCTGCCAACCAGCAATATTTGCAATTCACTCAAACTTCATTGGCAAAAAGAACTGCAACTGTATCATTGGTTAAAGCCAATGGATTTTGCATGTGAAAATAAGTCTTGTATATTGATTTTTGACTATCTTGCTAGTAATAAAGGGACAAAGCAGGTCTGTCCATTTGTTACACTGCCCTTGCAATTTGGAGATAATTGGTGGGTACCTCAAATTGAATCTACTTTGATTGATTATAATGATGTACCCGTTGATGTGGCAGGTTGTGAAACCTGGCCTCAGATGGTGAAGAGGAAGCCTCACCCATGCTTACATAATGGAACTGGGGAATGCACCTGGCACAGGTATGTAGTAAATGGTACAGACATCTACCAGCTAAATGATACCACTGTTTGTGTGATATCCTCCTGTAAATTAGCCTGGAGTGATGGAATGATCACAACTGGTGGAGCATACTGTAAAAGTAATATCCATGCAATTATTGATTTTTGTACTGGAGAATTGATTAGACTGACTAGATGGATGGACGTCACATTTAATGCTAGTGTAGAACCATTACACACTTTTAAGTGGCCATCTCTAGTCCACCCGGACTTTCAACCAATTAAGCAAGAAGGACAAACAGTGTTGCAACTTCTAAATAAAACACTAAATGATGCGCATCAAACAGTGACTAAAATGATTAAAGATAAAGGTACCATTGTAAAAATTGCAAATGAAATACAGGATATAACTGTTTCGCATTGGTATGATGTTTTTATATGGTCATCTAAGGCTTCAGTGTGGTTTAATTTGTTATTGCATCCTTTACTTTTGACCACAATCATTTCTGTGTTATTTTGCATAATATCATGTTGCATTTATTGTAAAGTGATGAGAAGGTACAAACTGATGTTGTCAGTTTTAACCATTATAAGGGATACACACGATGCAAGGGGTGGCCTGTGACGGATCCACACAGTCTACCAGTTTTTGCTATGCCTCGGGCCACATATCCCTGTGTATGTTTAATTATTGTTAGATTGATTATTGCTAGTTCTTGATATGCCACTACATCACTATATGCTGCCAATATTGAAACAGTACAATATGCTTAAGAGCAGGCCTTGCTCACTGATTACTGGCATTACTGAACTTTTGTTAACCTATAAGTTGTTTATCAGCTTAAAAGATGTTTACCAGAATGTGGGGATTTCAAAGAGGAACTATATCACAAGGTTGTGAGCTAACTGTTCTTTGAAAAAGGGAAGTAGGGCACAAGACCAGACATTACGAGACTTGTTTACAACTTAGGAAATGATCTGTAATTTTCTAAAATATTCCATCAACTCATGATGAGCCTGTAATGTCAGATCTTTCCACAATATTCTATCAACTCAAAAAAGACTATAAAAGCTCAAAGGCTAAGATGAAAATCATCATCAGCATCCAGATTTGATCACAGCACCAGCCTGAACTGAGCTTAGAGACATTTCGCCAGTGTCGGCCTTGCCTTGACTGAACAGATAGCTGCACTGGATAGGATTTGAAGTTTCCCTATCAGTGGCAAAGATGATTTTGTTTATGCATATGCTTGTAAGTACATGATCTATCAGTCTTTCTGTTTTATTTAGTATTAGCTTTACTGTCCATTTAAAAAGCTTTGCTTAATAAATTGTTAAGTTTGAGCCTTGGTGTCTTGTGTCATTTCTACTCCTGTATTAACCTCAGATTTTAAAGTAACGGACTAGTACACTACTCTAAGGATTTTTTTGCTTGCCACATGAAAAATGGGAGAGAACTTGCATAGTATCAAATCCATTACAGCATTCACTACAAGTAAAATATTTAAACAAAGAATAGTGAAAAAATGTATTTTTCAAAGTTACCTAACTTATTCATCTATATAAAACATGAAATGGCATAAAATGTTTGGCCAGCTGACAAGTCCTATAAATTTTGTCATTTTCTCATCTATATTTGATTCACTGTTTATTGACTAAATGATCTTGGTGGCATATTATTGTATATTAACAAAAGTTTATCTAGTGCTATCTTCACATGTATTAACAACTGGATGTTTAGAACTGTTATCATAAAGAAACATGTGCAAGTAAATATTTTCTCCTACACATATTAATCCGTTATTGCCTATGGATAAGAAGATTTAAAACTATACAGAGATGGCTGTATTAATGTAATGCAAGGTAATTTTGAATGTATAATGTAAGTTATGAAGATGTGAATGAGTTTTACTTTAACTCATGGCTGTCTTCTTATATTTCATAAACATGTTGCCTGGAGCGATGTGTCTGTAATGAATATGTGTTTAGTATAGTAATGTGCTATATTTAACTGTAAGTATTTGTTTGAACAAAAAGTAAATAAGAAATCATGCCGTAATGTATACAAGTTCCATGCATACTGTTGTTTCACCAAGGTATCTAGCCACTGGATAACTGATATAGTCCAAAGGAACATAGTAAATTAAAATATGAAATAAAGTACACTATTTTAATAAAATAGATCCAATTTTTCTCTCATCTTAAAAAGAGTGAAAATTTTACTACTACTAAATAAAAGTTTGATGCATGTTGATAAATATTACAAATCTACCACAGAACATCTTACACAAAAAAATGTGAACAACTCATCCACAAATAAACAAGTATTGATCTTCTGATTATGACTGTATAATTGTATAACACTTTTCATGTGTGGGTTTATCTCCCCGCACCTGCTAAATTCTGCCTTCAGACTCAAGGTTTTCCCTCAGTGGAGAAAATATAAACTTGGACCTGGACAAAACTCAGTTTTTGTTTTTTCCAACTATATCATAATTTGGACTGAAAAAACAACATTTTAAACAAAGCAGTCAAAATTGTTTCATTTAAGGAATGTGCATCTTATAAAAGGTGTTCCAATATTTATTTAAGAGTGTCATTCATTTGACGGAAAACACATAACAATGAAACTCAAAATGTAGAAAACTCAGAATACTGAAAATGGGAATTTACCCTTTTCCCACTTCTGAGCAATCTCACAGTTGGTATTTATAATTAACAAGAGTTATGGGTGGTGCAAGGGAGCTTGTACTGTACATTAAAAAAATACATTATTTTGAGTTTTTGATGTTATGAACTACACCCTTATTTAGATATTTAATTTTGCATATGAACATATCAGATGTTTATTTTATATGAAAACCTGTCATTAAATAAAAGTATATTTGGCATAAATATGTATTGGTTAGAGTGTTGTGGTTATGCTCTGAAATTGGGAAAAAGATAAACCTATAAACTCTTATGAGTGCTTGACGTGCTTAACAAAATATTGATGAAGGCACGCAAGTGACATTAACATCTGGTCTTCTGGTGTAGTAAAAGTGTACAGTGCCAACTGTGAAAGAATGGCAGTACAAGGTAAAACAATTTTTGGAAGCCGTTAGAACTTCACTCTGTGACACTTGCATACCAAAAGTGTGGCAGAACAATGTGCTTAACAGCTTTTAAATCCATTAGGTCTACAGAGGAGCATTTAATTTCTGCCTGCTCTGTACCTCTCAGCTGTTCCTTATTTTGCACAATGTCCTCAATTTTTCAATATATGCTCTGCCTCTCATAAATATATATATATATATATATATATATATATATATATAATAGATAGATAGATATAATTAACATTTGTTTACTAGGAAAGTCCGACTGGGACAAAGCCCATTTTCAGTAGAGACCCAGGAAGAAACACTCCAGATGCATGTCTTTGGAATGTGGGAGGAAATGCACGTGAATCCAGGGAGGACATGCAGACTCAGCACAGAATGCATCGCAGCCAAGAATCAAACCAGAGAGCCTCTTGCTGTGAAATGACAACCCAAACTGCTGCAATACACCCATTTAGCCCATATATATATATATATATATATATAGATATAGATATAGATATAGATATAGATATAGATAGATATCTACATATACAGATATAGATACAGATATAGAGATATAGATATTTGATAAAAAAATATTGAAGATTACAGTCAGTCAATAATGCCAGGCATTAGAGATTTATTTTTCCTACTGTTATGAAAATTCATGTTGATGAAAAACCTGTTGTTCTATTCATTTTTTAAGTGAGTTACAGCCATATTTGCCACAAACCACTATTCAGTGCAAAACCAAGAAATAAAAAACACAGTGGCAAGGAAGTACTAAGAGCTGAACAAAATATTTAATGGATTAAAAGTTTTCATCAGTCCTTTCACAATTACTTCTTCAGAATAACACATCAAAGTAAAAAGCCCAATATAAAGCCTCACCTACTAGTAATTATGCATCTGATTAACCAATTAATCTATAAACCCCTAACTACAAGCATTTAAAGTGATAAGTGCATTTTCCTATCTAAGCAATGAAGTGCAGTACTAAAGTGCATACAAAATTGCATCTATAAAATGTATTACCATGCTAAAAACATCCTAACAAATAATTTTGTTTTTCAAACAAGACCATTCATAAAATACACTTAAAAATATCTATGTTACATATTATATATATATATATATATATATATATATATATATATATATATATAATAACAATGGATGTATAAGTGCTGTTTGAAACTTTGTTATAGCTGGAATTCAGATTTTAGTTTCAAATAACTGGCCAGGGATATAACCTCATTTAGCCTATGGGGATTTGTGGCATTCACCCTCAGTTGCCACATTAATTCTTTATATTCTAGAAATATATCACTAGATCCCCTCTTTCATTTATTTTTATATGTTCCAATGCAAAAAATGTAAAATTGTGCGTGGGGAATTTGCTAAGATGTTTCGCTAATGCATTATTATTATTGCCTTTACTTATGTCATATGCATTTTGGTATATCCGTGTTCTGAAGGTGTTTTTGATTTTCCCACTATAATACCTTTCACACACTTGGCACAGTGTGATGTATACCACATTCTTTGTACTACAATTACTTTTGTGCCCAGAACAAACAGTCCCATATTGTGGTACAACTAGTATGCATTTACACTGGGAACAGTGACCGCACTTTTGGTGTAACTACTATTTTGGGATCCCATCCCCTCCCTCTTCTGTTCCAACATATTCTTAATACTAGTATTCTTCTTATACACTACAATTGGCTTTTCTCCTATCTTATCCCCAACCTGTTCATCATTTTTTAACAGAAACCAATTTTTATACAGAGTGTCTTTAATTAGTGGAAACTGGGGGATAAACGTCAAAATCATTGCTCTGTTGAAGGTATTGTCTTCATTATTCACATTATGTCCTGCTCTGCTCCCAATAACTTCGTCTGGTGGGTCAATCTCTATACCCAACCCCAGCAATGGGAAAAAATGTCCTGCCATTCTCTTATGGGTTACCTCTTGCAATATTGGTAGCACAAATTCCCTTGGGTACCCTCTCCTAACCAACATATCCAAAATGACATCCCTTTCATGTAAAAATGTATCCATCTCACTCACCATCCTTGCCAGCCTAACCCCCTGTCCTTTGACCCCAGGGATCTTTTTTGATGTATGGGGTGGCTGCTTTCAAAGTGCAATAATGTATTTGAATATGTCGGTTTCCTGTATATTGTGGAGGTAAATTTCTTCAAATCTTTGTTTTTCTTAATCTGTATATCTAGGTAATTAATGTACTCTAGATAGGTTTCCATAGTAAACCTTAAAAAAGTAGCGTCAGTGTTAAGTAAATTGAGAAATTCAGTAAGTTGGTCCTGACTACCTACACACATAATCAGGATACCATTCAGGTACCTGCCATAGAATTTGCACAACCTGTAACCATCCGATGGGAAAACCTTAGTCTGTTCCCATCGTGTCAATACTATATTTGCGAACACGAGGACACAGGCTGCCCCCATGGCCACTTTTGAGGTTTGTCTGAATAATTGACCCTCGAATAAGATGTAATTATTTTGCAGAATTAATTCCATTAAAGTTCTGAAGGTGAGTATTCTAGTGTGTGAAAACTGGGTGTTCTTACACAAGAAATCATAAAACCACTCAACATCTTCATGATGAGGTATGACATTGAAAATGTCCTTCACATCTATTATCACCAATATATTAGTATCACAATATAGATCCTGACTAATTTTTCTAAGACAGTCCCATGAGTCTTTTATAATATGGGAACATTTTTTCAGGCTATCTTTTAACTGGTAGTCAAGGAACTTAGTTATAGTCAGGGTCTTTGAAGTTTTTGCATCTACAATGGGTTTTAAGTGGGGGGGGGTGTCCTTGTGGATCTTTGGGATCCCAAATATTGTTGGAATCCTAGGTTTGGTTTGTGTTATAAACTCATATTCTTGTTTCTGAATTTGGTCATTCATCAATAACTCATACAAAGTTGCATCAATGTTCCTGTAAGCTATATGCAGTTGGTTAAATGACACCTGTTCATAGCCATCTCTATATTGGTGGCTTAACATACTATCCACATATCTCTGCTGATCCATCACCACCAACCCACCCCCCTTTATCTGGCTCCATCACCCTGATAGATTTGTCATTAGTGATACTAAATAATACATTATTCTTTGCCTCTGTTAAATTACCATCATACCTGGGGACTTTGCTTTGTTGAAAATTGTTCTGATGTCATTGGTGCACATCATCTCAAACAATTGCAAAGTGGTGCGCATGGGGGTGGTTATATACGCTGGTCTTTTTATATTTCATAACCTGGTAGTTGTTGCGATTGCCTTTGTTTGTTACACTTAGATTGAGTTTCCTCATATACACCATGAAATCTAATAGTGTCCTATCCATCCTTGCATTTTTTGTAGGTACAAAATTAAGTCCTTTTTGGAACAGGTTGGCCCATTCCTCCATTACCTGTATGCTACTTATGTTAAATATTTTGAAGTCATGGTGTACATTTTTCACTATATTACAAGTGGTTGTGTCTATGCCTGTGGCACCATACTATGTATCTACCAGTTCCCAGCATTTCCCCTCCTCACTGTCCTAAATGCCCCTCTCCCTCTCCCATGACTATTCCAGGGACTCCTGGAATATAGTCGATGGTTGTTGTTGGTTAAGTAGATGTATAATTACTTGTAGGTGAGGCTTTATATTGGGCTTTTTACTTTGATGTGTTATTCTGAAGAAGTCATTGTGAAAAGACTGACGAAAGCCCTTAATCCATTAAATATTTTGTTCAGCTCTTAGTGGTTCCTTGCCACTGTGTTTTTTTATTTCTTAGCGCCATATTTAAATATTGTCTCGGACTACCCATCCCCTCCATTATTTTTGGATTTGTACAAGTTCTTAAGCAAAGATGTTGAAAAGATACACTGCTGTCTATCCAACAAGACAAAATGCATTACCATCTTTCAAAGCCATTAAAACACTTTGCACTCTTATAACTTTTTTTCAGTAACTGTTAAAATGTGGAGCAGATAAAGTTCCATGGAGTTCAAAGAATTATGTTTGTATTTCTGGTCATAATCTTTTTATGTGCTTTCAGCATGCATGCCAAGAGTTACCTCTCTGCCTTTGTTCCATGGCCTATACACATAGTAACCTGTTATGAGCAGTGATCTGATCATAATCCTCTGTAATATATTCAGTTGTACCACATCAACATACTGTTTTAAATTAATGTAATACAAAAACATTTACATCAATTATTACAATAGCATGATCTTTTTTATGGACATAAACCCTGAAAACTGAAAACACCATGAATAACTCTAATTACCAGAACAGTATATAGTGAAATAGAATGTTAAAGATAACTCTTCAACAAGAAATCTTTCTTGTTCTAAACAACTTCATATTTAACAAATTGCACTGGCTTATTATTAGCTTGTTTCACTACAGAAGTTCATGGATAACATGTGATATGATGACAAAGGGAAAGGGAGAGGGAGAGATAGACAGAGATCTTAATTCAGTCGCTTTCTGCTGAATTTCAGGTGAACCGGTCGGTATCTCTGGAGTAAATCAGGTGATTGTGTTGAATCTAGTGACAGTTAGTTACTTTAAAAGTTTGCATTCCTGAGTAGGGATTAAGATATATTTTTAATTTGTGTGATTAGTTCTATTAACTCTATAAACAAGGTGGTCTAGACAACATATATACTATAGCATCAGCTCCGTCACACAGATTAAAAAAAAAATCTAATTCCGAAAGCGCCACAACAGGATTGAGTAATGGATATCCAAATTAGGGGGAAACCAGTGGGACAGGAAGCAATTGGTCAGGTGCCATATAAAGATAATTTGGAGCCTTCCACAGGAAACCAGTATAAATGTTCACACAAAGCTAAACAGCAAGGGAAGGAACAGAAAACTGTGGAAACTCTGATGCAATCAGTGTTGAGGAGTGATAGGCCAGTGAGCTCCCATATGATACAGCAACAAATGTCATAGGATGAAGTTGATGAGACTGTGTCACAGGAAGATGATATAGAACCTTCTATAGAATACCTGCAGGAATTGGAAAACAAGGGGTGTGCCCTCACTTTGTAAGAAAATGAGCCTAGAGAAGAATTGCTTGATCTAATAGACATGGACAGATATATTAAGATCAATGAAAGAAATAGACTGCAGAAGGTTAATAAGACCGTAAAAGTCTTCTGACAAGAATGTGATATAAATGAACACAGTAATAAGGACTGTTCATAGAGATCCATGTGATGTAACAGAAGTAAACAGGATATATTACTGTGCAGCTAAATTAATAACTGATAAAGTTCTACCACAACAACACAGAGTAGTGAGGGAAAGGAAGCAGAGAAACTGAATACCATCATGGAAATATCGAATAGAGAAAATTATAAAGCAATTAAGACAAGAAGTGTCACTATTAAAAGACTATAGAAGAGGGAATAGAGCAACAAAAAATAGCAAGAAAGATAGACGTGATAAAAACAATGTGCATATTAGAACAGATCAGGATCTATTATGCACTATCGCAAATAACAAACTAGGAATTTCAGCACAGGTGGAAACACTTTGAAGATACAAAGATAAATATAAAGGAAAAAAGTGCAAAATAAGCAATTTATTGATGACCCAAAAAGGTTTTATAGAGAACTGGGAAATAAGGTAAAAGGAATTGAAAGACCGCAAAAAAAGAAGAAATAGATACATTTTGGAGAAGTATCTATAAAGATCCTGTGGAACATAACAAAGATGATAAATGGACAGAAGAAGTAAAAGAAAGAATAAGAAGTTTAAAGGTACAGGATATGAAATGGGATAAAGTAACAGCTACAGAGATTGAAACAAAGTTAAGAAAAGTCTCTAATTGGAAAACCCAGGCCCAGATGCAGTACCTAACTTCTGGTTCAAAGTATTAACATCTTTGCATGAAGATTTAGCCATGTGTAAGAACTCTTTATATCCACACCCAGAACAGATACCAACCTGGTTAATAACAGGAAAAACAATGCTCCTACTTAAGAGTGAACCTGCAAGCTACCCTAAAAATTATATACTAATAACTTGCCTTCTGACGACATATAAACTATACATGGGAATTGATGCCAACAGAGTTTACAGTAATTTAGAAGAAAATTCAATTCTGGTAGTAGAACAAAAGGGCAATAAAAGAAAGTCATATGGAAGAAACAATCATTTGTTGTTAAATAAAGTCATAGTGGAAAACTGTAAAAAGGGGAAGAATCTTTGTATGGCATGGATTGACTATAAAAAAGCATTTGATAGTATCCCTCATTCATGGATAAAATAAAAGAGTGCTTAAAATGTATAAGATACACCCCACACTGATTGACTACATTACAGTGACCATAAAACAGTGGCAGATCACTTTGCAATTAAGCCATGATAAAGGACAAATTGTTATCCCAGGTATAAAAATTCAAAGGGGAATATTCCAGGGTGACTCTCTGTCACCGTAACTATTCTGCCTTGCCCTTAATCCATTAAGCTGTTTACTCAAAAGCATAGGCCATGGCTATAATCTGGCTCCTAGAAAACAACAAAGTGTAAAGACTTCTCACCTTCTCTTTGTCGATGATTTAAAACTGTATAGCTCATCAGATGAGAAACTGAAAGCACAACTGCAAGTTGTCAAAACTTTTTCAGATGATATAAGAATGTCATTTGGTTTTGATAAATGTGCAAAAGCAACCTTTAAAGCAGGAAAACTGCAACACCAGGAAAACCTCAGTTTGGGACAAGAATGTGATATAAAAGAACTTGAGCAAGAAGGAGTGTATATATCTGGTAATTGATGAAGGATCAACAATAAAACATGAACAAATGTGAATAAAACTTAGTAAGGAATACTTCAGAAGACTTAAATTAATCCTGAAAACAGCACTGACCTCTTGGAACAAAATCCAAGCTATAAGCCAATTTGCTCTTCCTAACTTACAGTTTTGGAGTGATTGAATGACCCCAAAACATGTTGGATAGATTAGATAGGAAAACAAGAAGGATGCTTCACGCTCACCAAATGATTTATAAAAATCAGTGCATACCAAGATTATATATTCCCCGTTCGGAAGGAGGGATTGACCTCCTTGAAAGTGATTATATGTATACATCTGCAGTCGTGGGACTCCACACATATCTGCTGACCTCAAAAGACCCAAATGTAGTGAAAATTTTGAAACATGAAGAGAATAAATCTAAGATGACTTCTATGCTTAATCTAGCAGAGGCTTATCGACATCAAGCAGGAATGGAAATCAAACCAGAAGTGGATAAAATTCAGGCAACAACTGAATGGGCCAAAAAACAAAAGAAAGAATATAAGGTGAAGGATCAGCTGAGAAGGCAAGAAATGTGGAGAAAGCATAAATATAGTTGCAAGTATAGAAAACTTCTGAAAGAACTTCATGTTGATCAGGAGCGAACACAGGAATGGCTAAGGAGAGACAAATTCAAACCAAGAGATGAAAGATTAATATTGGCAGCCCAAGATAGTGGGCTGTGTACAAGTTGGTTTATAAAGTCCATTGAACATGTTGGAGAAACAGACAAATGTAGGTTTTGTAAAACCGAATTGGAAACAGTTGCACACCTCATTGCTGGTTGCAACATATTAATGGGAGAAGGACTGTATACTGAAAGGCATAATAATGTGGCGAGACTGTTGCATTGGGGATTGTGCAAACACTACGGTACTGAAGTGGCTGAAAAAACTGTAAACATGAGCTGCAAAGCATCACAGAAAATGAAGAAGTTTATATAACATGGGATCATCCATTACCAACAGTTCAAAAGACAAATGCTAGGAAACCAGATATAATGGTCCAAGAAAAGAAGACAAGAGTAGCATTGATTACTGAAATTGCCACACCCAGTGACTACAGTGTCTTGCGTACACAGAGACACAAAGTTGTAAAATATCAGGATCTGCAGGCAGAAATGAGGGCAATGTGGAAGAAAGATATCCAGACAGTTCCAATAGCACTAGGAGCAACGGGTCTTATAAAAAAGAATTTGCAATCGTATTTAGATATGTTACCAGTACATGTAACTCCATACGAACTGCAGAAGGAGTCCTTACTGGGCAAAGAATACTACTGGCTGACATCAAAGATTGAAACAATACTCATTTCATGAACTTTAATTATACTTTGAATACGGTAATGGGGTCCATTACCATCATGGTATTAGAAACCCAAAAGACTTGGAGAAATTAAAAAATAATTAAGTGCAGTTCACATTAATTCCTGCCATGGTATTGGAAACCCAAAAGACTGAGAAATTAAACTGGTTAAATGCAGTGTGCTGAAGATTATTAACACAACAGATATGAATGTTTAGATAAAGAAAAATAGACTATTATGTACAATGATGAAAGTCAGTATCTGAGTATCATCTGGAAATTATATCACTATTGCATCAATCTTTACAAAAGATGCAGAATTCAGGAATGGCTTATTTGCTAATAAATCTTTACACAAACCTTTTGTAGTATTTAATTATGCAATTTTGGCATGTTTTATTGCTAAAAAAATATAAGTAGAATATTTTGCAAGCTATGTGCAACTGTTGAGTTTATCATTAAATTTCACCTTTTGATATAAGTAAGTGCCTGTTTTTTAAAGGAAACTCAAGTAGTAATATATATATCAAATAAAATATTATTCATTTTAATCAGGGTTAAATTGTAGTTAAGCATTCTGATAATAAACATATAATGTGTCCTTATGCTATGGATCATTACAGGAATATAACCTCACCCAAAACAGTAAAGCAGTATCATATAGTATGCATGCAAAAATTGCTATATCAGTGTATAAAAACTTCAACACGCTCCTAAGTCACAGATAATGACTACATTCTGTAGACTCAGGGCAGTATACTATATGACTTCCATCTGAGAAGGGTTGCTGTCCTAACTGTATGACAGTGCCTGGATCATATTTATTTATTTTACAATTTTTAACCATGTAGGTGCTGTGGTCCAAATACCTTTTTCAGGCATGACCTGGCCCAGCAAGCCAATGAGAATGCAATGCAAATAAAATTAAAATGTAAAGCAAATTGCAATAATGAACTGGGTGTGTGCTCTAAACTGAAGACAATTTTCAAGCACCACCAAGACAACCATACAGTGAAACACAAATCAAAACAATTACAGTAATAAGTAATAAATTGACATACAAAAAGTAATAACAGAGAGTGTAAGTGTTTCAAATGAATGTAAAAAAAATGCCCAAAAACCAAAAGAGCAAAAAACTGTTTTTCTTGTTTTTTGCAGGGAAAAGCCCCCCTGCTCCTGCCCCACTCCATGTGAGGAGCAAGTGGGTATTGAACCTACAATTATATAACTATATATATATATATATATATACCCCAACTCCATGGTCGCACAAACTCAGAGAATGGAAAAATCTCCCTATAAAGTGAATCATTGTCAGCACACAATTAAAATTTGCACCAGCAATGATTTCCAGTTGGAAAAAGAATTTGGCATTATGTCATTAATCTTTTTTTTTTTTTTTTTTTTTTTTTTGTGAGCTACTGATGCCCAATCAATTTCTCCTCAAGCATATGTAAGGAAGTCTGCAGGGTGTCCATGACAGTGACACAAATTACAGGATTTATAATAGTTGACCTTCAATACGTACAAAATGTAGAAGCCAGAGAATGCGCAATTCTGGTACACACATCTCAGTATGTATCTTGTGATACTCTAGTATTAATCTAAGATCTCCATATACGATGGTTAGAGCAGGAGGGAGGAGAACTATTAGAGCAAGTGTTTTATAATAGCACAATACAGACGGTACAACAGTCAAAGAATATTTTAGCTGCTGAATTTAACTTGTATACTGCTCCAGAGCTCCTAGGTATTCCGCTGCAAAATATTGTGATTCCATACCATACTATATAATCACAGTATTTATGCAAGGCATCTTACCCTAAAGAGTCAGTGATTGCAATGTGCTATGGGCCCTGTCGCAGAACAGGAGCCGAAAGAAAATAATCAATGCAAAGAGTAGTTTAGGCAGCAAAATATAGGTGGGAACCATATACTAGCCTGACAAGTTGTGTGATTGTACCTATATTAAATAAAGGTTTCGGTGAGTAGGGGATTTTGTTGTAAAGACTTCAATTAAGTAGCTTTCAAAAAGAAAGGCATAGCAACAGGTATGTGTGTTGCATGACACTGTATTCAGTATTTAGTTTCAATGCTCAAAATAAATGAATATCACCTTACTTACTAAAAGAAAACACAATTTTTCTTGTCTTTAGCAAAACTCCTGCTAAAACCATCAAAACCCTGCAAAGACATACAGTCCCACAACTGCTACAAATTCCCATAAACATGTAGAGAACTTCGTAATAAGCTTACTATGTATTTCCTCAGTTTCTCAGATGTAGAGCATTGTAGTGCTGAGTAGCTTCTGTTTACCCCAAAAGGGACAAGGTACATGGCACACCCGTCCTTACATGTTTACTCTGCCAGTTTCTAATTGTTTACTGGATCAGAGTGCATGTACACTGATGCTTTTAGAAAAAGAAGTAGGAACAAGGCTCCCCTTGATTATCTTGTGCATTTCATTATTTGTATATTCGGTGCTGGGCAATATAACTTTTATTTCAGGACTATTGCCATCATACTTGAGATTGTAAGCCTGAAGTAGTTATTTGACCCGTGATTAAATTGCTTTGGAATGCAGAACTGTGTCAAATTCTATAACATCTTTTTACAACAGTGTATCAGTACTTGACATTAATTTGGTTATCATGGTATGAAACAGCAAACATAACCAGCAAAGATTACACTTAACCTCAGGTCATGGTATAGAGGAATTTTGCATAGAAATATACTGTGTTTATAGTGTGTGTGTGTGTGTGTGTGTGTGTGTGTGTGTGTGTGTAGGTATATATAAAACTGACTATTTAAAAGCTTGTTATTATGTCATTTATCTTAATTTCTGTTTTTAAATTATCTGCTGGTTTCAAAAGAATGATTGACTTCTGTGTAAATTAAAAAAGGAATTCAGAACTTTTCAGCTGGATTTTATTTTCTTGAATTCTTTTTCATTAGCATAACCAGAAGTATTTAAGTTTGGAAATCGATGCTCTTTAAAAATAAGAACTCATGCTGCCTGTCTGTCCAAAACTATGAAAATTAAGATCTGTCTGGCAGTTTCTATATAATTTATTATCCCATTCTGAAAAAAAAGCTGTACTGTTCAAGTTTTATATATTCTTACTATGAACTGGAAAACATTTATTGTTTTATTAGCTTTCTCTTTTATCACAGTATTCTTTTGCACCAACAAGTTTTTGTTGGTGCTGTGTTATTAACAAAGATGTACATACTGTACTTTATTTAAACTAGGTGTACTGAATTTGAAATGTATTATTCCATTTTAAAATTTTGCATCCTCAGTCCTAAGTATAGTGTAATTTGTAACTATTATCCACCCATTGTTCTGTAATTAAAGTGGCTTGTAAGCAAAACTAAAAATGCAAATGGATTTTGAATAGTCTAGCAGGCATGGCACATATACATTTGGCTATAGGTAAATAAATATAAAAAAAGACAAAAGTGTAAGACAGAGCTAGACTGAAAGATAGTTGCCAAGTGAGCTTTAGATGCAAGTCTATGACAACAATTTTATGTTTGCCTTGAAACAGGCAGTTAATAAGTTCTACTTACCCTGTGTACACATGCAAAATGACACCCTGCAAAGTAGAACACCATGAGAGGGCAAGATGCAACGCTTTCTGAGAGAAATACATAAACAGCAGTGATTTATTACTGGTTGATGAATGCTCAAGAGAAAAATAGTAATACAAGAAATAATCTGATTCCATTGTCCACTGACCCAAAGGACAAAATTATGATGTTTTTTATTGTAAGATGTCATGGGATTCAGTACATTACACTCCCTTATTGCACATATTACTTTGAATAAAAATGAATACAGCTCAGCAAGCAAAGTATGTAAATATTAAGGCAGAAAGCTGTGTGCTTGTAGGTTTAATACCCACATTTTTCTTTCTCAGTCGTATTACAGTTAGTTCAACTGTTTTCCAAATTATTTTCTGCCAATATGCATACTGCCAGTTATATAACTGGTGTGAACAGGTGTACAGTTATAATTATCACTGCCCATAACCACGTAGTAGGAAATAATTGGAAGTGCATATAAATATAATAATGTATCTTTTCCTAGCTGCACATATATATATATATGTGTGTGTGTGTGTGTGTGTGTGTGTGTGTGTGTGTGCTTGTGTGTATCTATATATAGATATATATGCGTATACTTCTAAATTTTGAAGTTTCAAAACTTCAAATTTCTTATAGTCGAGACCAAAAGATTAAAGTTTTGAAACTTCGAAATCATAGGATCATAGGAAGTTACTAGGCTACATTTCCACAGTGGTGGTGCTGCGGTAGCGGTGTCACCTCACAGTAAGACGCTGTCCGGTTCGATTCTCAGCTAGAGCATCTTCTGCGTGGAGACATGCGTGAATGGGCGTACCTTCATTGAAGGTTGTGTGTCAGGGCTGGTAACTCGGCACATAAAAATCAACTACCAATCATTAGCAGACCGGAGTTCCGCTGTGGCGACCCCTAACCGGGAAAAGCCGAAAGACGCAACATAGGAAGTTACTAAGCTAATGGCCCCAGGGCCCTTGCAAGTATAGCCAAGTTCAGCCCGTGTTCCCAAGGGTGACTGGTTCAAGCAGACACTAAAATCAGCACCTATTGCCCCTATCCAAGAGAAGCACAGGTGGAACCCCAGTGTAAATTTCCAGTTACCTATCCAGTTGTCCAAATTACACTTAAATAAGGCCAATGAGGGACTTTGTTTAACATGCATAGGAAGCTTGTTCCAAAAGTGGGGCAATCTCTGTGAGACAAATCTGTCTTTCCAGCAAGTTCTGTTGATATCACATACCAGGTTGCGGTCCTTTGAGCGAGTGACCTTTGTGCCATTTGACTTGCAAATGAGCAGCATTTCTATTAAAGCTGGGTCAGTATGCAAGGCACAGGTCATCTCTGAGCAGTTTGTATGATACAGAGTAAAGTGACAATGAGTTCAATCTGTCTGCATAAAACAGATCTTGAAAACCCTGAATTTTCTTTGTAAGAAACCTTTGTTGTCTCTCCAATTGCTACAGGTGTTTGGAAAGGAACATACGAAAGGGAGTGTTGTACTCTATTTTTGGTTTGATGAGGGAAGAGTACAGGGGGTTATAACCTCTTTTTTTTCTGGAAGCAATGCCCTTACTTATAAGATGATCAATATAAAATGCCCTTCTTACCACTGTGGAGACATGGTGATCGAAGTTAAGGTTGCTGTTAACCTGTGCGCCCAGACCTCTCACCACTGACTGTGTGCTTAGGGTATTGCTATTGATGTGGTAGTTTGCAGGAAAATCACCCTTGCTGAAGGGGATGATAATGCATTATTTTTTTGGCATTAAGTTTAAGAACATGACTTTGGCACCAGTCATTAGTCTGTGTAAGACCTTCTTGCAAGATATTGGCATTGCTAGGGGTTTCAATGATCACTCCCCATTTGCAGTCATCAGCAAACTTTGTCCCCCACAGTCCTTTAGTTTTAACCTGTTCTTCAGAAAAGTAGATTCGAAAGAGTAGAGGGTCAGAAAACTGATCCCTGTGGAACACCACTGGTTACGGGTCTGCTGGAGGAGGTTGAGTCCCCTATTTTCATCATATGAGTTCTATCAGTGAGCCAGTTTGCAACCCACCTGACAATATATGGGTTGATACCCAGCTGGGTGAGTTTATCAATGATGCCTTTGTAGGGGATTGTGTCAAAGGCTTGGCTAAGTCTAGATAGACCATATGCAGTGGTTTGCCCAAGTCTGCAGCTTTAGTGACTGTCTCAAAGAAGTCCACCAAGTTTAACAGGCATGATTTCCCTTTGACAAAGCTAAACTGGGTGGGCATTTGGAGATTTCCTGTATCTTTGCTAATAAGGTCCATGATGATTTGTTTCATGGCCTTGCAGATAAGGCTGGTCAGGCTAATGGGTCTGTAGTTTCTGGGGTCCATGGATGCACTCCCCTTTGTGCAAAGCAACAATGCTAACTTTTTCTATTCTGCTGAGAAGAAGCCAGTGCTTAAGCTGCGATTGAAAAACGTACCCAATGGTGATGCTAATTCCTGTTTTATTCCATGTAGAACACAGCCTGAATGTTGTCTGGTCCCATAAAGACTGTGTTTTTGGCCTTGGAGAGGTCATTTAAGACCTGTTCCTTGGCGATACTAGGTTGGGGACCGTAGTTAGGGAAGCTTTGGAGTATATGTATTAGGGACAGGGGAGTGAAGTTTTTACTGAACCTGTCAGCCAGCAGGTTTGCTGTATCCACAGGTTCTGTATATGCATTACCATTAATGATGGGTTCAGCACAAATCTTGGCTTTACCTTTGACGTTATGGATGTAATTAAATGGCTCCTTGTGGTTATCCTTAGTTAGGAAAGCTAACTGGATTCATAGATAGTTTGGAGGACTTCACTAGGAGTCTTATTTGCTTGTTTAAGTTGAGGAGGGAGTGTTTCCAGTTTTGAGACCATTCCTTCCTACTCTTAGACAGCAGTTTCTTTCTCCTATTGTTTAACCTACTAATGGCAGTTGTCCACCAGGTAGGTTTGTTTTTTTTTTGAAGATCTTGCTTTGGTTCTATCAAGTACGGCAGAGTCAATACAATTATGCACGTGCTTGTATAAAGCATTTGTGTATAACTCAGCATAAGTGTCTGTTCCATCTGTGGAGACGGGGCTATGAAGCTATTTATGTCATCACTTAAGAGGTTGTAATTGGTCTTGGAGAAGTTTTTTAGTCTAGTTGTTGCTAAGGGGGCTATCATGTTATAGTTACTTCTAGCGAGATTGATTTGTGGTCAGATCTTACCAGGGATGACCACACACTGGGGGTAGTGCAGCAGTGACCCATGTTGGTGAGCACCAGGTCCAGGATGTTTGAGCCCCTTGTGAGTGTGGCAAGTAAGTTAGAACATGCGTAATTTACCAATTCTATAGACGGGTAGTTAAAGTCATCCAAAAACAGGGTGTCTGGTTGTATCTTGATTGACTCAAGTAGATCCAAGTAGGCTAAGTGGATGTCTTGATTCATGGAGGGGGTCCTATAGTTGGCAATGAGCTGAAGAGGGGTGCTACCTACGGTCAATTGCACCTGAAGTAATTCAATGGAATCATGCTCTTTAACCAATCTAGAAGTGCACACTTTCTCATTTAGTTCACACACCTTCAGTTTGTGGTCTGAATGTGTGGAAAGAAATGTAACCTGGTATAGCTGAGGTGCTCTCCACAGCCTCAAACCAGGTCTCAGTGACTGCATAAATGTCAGCATCTTCCAGGGTGAGGATTGCTTCCAGTGAGGGCAGTTTCTGGTTTAGATTCCTAGTGTTTAACAGCATAATGTTCAAGTTGTTTTTAGAGGGTATTTTTACATTGGGAATTTTGTTCTTGTGACATTGCCTAAAAAAGCCACTATAGGGATGGCAGGAGCTTTAGCCAGTAACTGAAATCCTGGGAGTGACAGATGAAGACCATCTCTGGCAAAGCATCGAGGTCTGTCGACCATGTCATCCCAGGCTGATAGATACTGGATCCCCTTTGAATGACACCAGAAACTAAGCCAATTGTTGAAGTCAATCATTTTTTGTTTGTATTGAGGTACCATCCTAGGCAAAGATAAAATTCTGCTTAAGGCTAGGGACATACCTTTCTGGGACACATAATCAGAGTGCTCAGTCATGTCTCTCTTTATATAGTCCAATGAGGTATGTCTCAAGTCGTTCACACCAACAATTACTATAACAGAGTCATAACAGTACCTGTTGTTGAGAGACTTGAGTGCATGTGTGTGATGTGGTGGATCCTGGTACCTGACAGACAGCTGACCATGACCTCTTCCTTATCCAACCTGGTGAGAGGGACATCTGTGTGTCTCACAATTCAGTTGCCTATGGCTAAGATGTTTGTTTTTGTGTTATGCCTTAGAGGCTTGACTGGTGAGACACTGGTGTGTGATATATTATGTGTACTATGTTCTACAGAGGATGTATTATATGAAGCGTGCTTGTGTTTGTCTTTGGGAGGTCTCTGATGTGTAGGTAAACTTCTTGTAAGGACCTCTGCACATGCAGGTTTAAGTGGTGTTGGATTGGTAGGTGCAGGAGGTGAGGTGTGCATGCTGACAACCTGCTTAGTATCAGATTAACTGACTGGTGAGTGAGCGAGCCTGGATTCTAGGTTCTTAATATAGATGCATCTCTCGCATAATGAATCTGTGCGGACTAGAAAAAGTGCGTTATCAGTGACATGAGGCAATTGTTACATTAATTAAAATAAGTAAAAAGGGGAGACAAACAAGAAAATACATACAATAAAGCCACACACCATGTTACACAGCATTCATTTTCTGACTTTAGAACACTTTTACTTTAGAAATCTTTATTGAAGTAAAACTGAATATATAGGAAGTGATTATATAGAAACTGGACGAATGATTCAGGAAGAACTTTTGTGTATGTGGGAGGAAGGATATGAGAAATGTTTATGCATACTTTGGATGAAATCATACAGTACATGCTTATCCATACTTGGCAGAAAGATGTGTTGCTATCAAGTTTTGGTGGGGTTTAAATGATGCAATCTGCTCATACAGACATAATGATAATATATGTGCCTGATATGTATTTGTTTGCAATATTATACTAAAACTCCTTTTATAAATACTTAAATCAGTTACAGACAGAAAACTGCAGTTTGTATATTGATATGTCTTTTACAGTTGGTTGCAGTAATGTAAAAAATGCACTCTATTGCTTCAGTTACCATGCTTTAGAAATATTTGTTTATATACAAACAGAATACTGCACTTATATACTTACATATCTCTCAACTTTGCTTGCAGTAATGTAATGAATGTGCTGTAGTACTTCAGTTACTGTTCTTTATAAATTATATTTACTACTTTATGCTTGCCAGCAGATTCAACAAGTGACAACTCTGTTCTTATTGGTATCTGTTATATGATATTTCATCCTCAGCTATAAAGAGAAGACATGAGATAATTTTCACCTTTTTCTCTTTTTTAATTTCTCCAAGTCTTTTGGGTTTCTAATACCATGACGGGACTGGACCCAATTCCCAAGTCAAAGTACAATTTAAGTTCATGAAATTAGTATTGTTTCAATCTTTGATGTCAGCCAGAAGTGCTCTTCACAGCACCCGCAATGTGCCCACTAATGACTTCTTTTGCAATTAGTACGGGGTTACATGTATTAGTAACATATCTAAATAAGACTGTAGATTCTTTCTTATAACATCCATTGCTCCTACTACTATTGGAACTGTCTGGGTATCTTTATTCCACATTGCTCTCGTTTCTTCCTGCAAATCCTGATATTTTATGACTTTGTGTCTCGCTATATGCAAGACACTGTAGTCAATAGGTGTGGTGATTTCAATGATCAATGCTACTTTTGTCTTCTTTTCATGGACCACTATATCCGGCTTTCTAGCATCTACCTTTTGAACTGTTGGTAATGGGCAATCCCATGTGATGTAGACCATCATTTTCTGTGATGCTGTGTGGCTCATGTTTCCAATGTTTTTTTTCAGCCACTTCAATACCATAATGTTTGCACTTAATATTGTTTTAGTTATATGTAAGGCATTCCATTTACTGCAGTATTTGCCTACTGTGCATTTATTCTAATATTTATTATTATCTGAATCCTCAGACTATTGCAATTTTCCAGTCTTCCCCTTTACTGCAACTTGTAAACAAATTAATACCCTTTTGTGTTATAGTGTTTTAAAATATTATTCCAGTAACAGTCTGTGAGCCGTGTGCAGGCAGAAGTTATTCACACACTGAAAAAATAAAGCAAATTATGGAAGTGTTCATTCCCTAAGCTGTACAAAAGTGTGAGCTATGATAGTTTTCTGCATAAGAATTCTAAGTATAACATACTTTATACTAATAAATATTTTTCTGGCTTACACAAACAAAATCCGTTCTTTACATGCATGTAGTTTAACTAATACCTTAGGTAAAACAATAATAAATTAAATTAGTATATGCAAATGTAAGTATTTTTTTCTGTCTGTATAAATACATGAACAAGCAGTTGTAAGTGTACTCATGCAGGTATACTTCTGTGATTTACAGATATATACATATGTAGATTATTAGTTTGCTCACAAATATGTTACATTTGTATTTATACAGACAATTATGTTATCATATAAATATTCCATATATTTGTATACTGGTGCAGTTCGGTTTACATATACTTTCTTTTGCATTATTAAAATAACATTATATTTGCAGTTGCACATATTTTTCTAACAAATACCATCAGTTATGCAACCTTTTACAGTTAATTTTTGTCTTTAACATGACCAAAAAAATGTGAAAAAAGTTATGCTTACTCTAGAACTCTCACATGTTCACCACTACCTGGTCAACCCACTCAGCCAGCTGGTCAGGCCTTTGCTTTTGTAGGTCATTGTAGTTGTGGCGGCACTGCTGTCAGGGATGACAGATGCTTACCCAACTCCTACCAGATGTCAATTTTTTTTCACTCACTGCCATGTCTTGCCAGTGCCAGTTCCAGAATAAATAAAGTATGAGCAGAGCTGTGCTTCACAGGATTAGAACCACTCCCTTTGGTATGTGATATCACCGTAACCAAACCCAGTTAACCATTAGGGGCGTTAGACCCCGTACTGTTATTATTGGTAAGTTTGGTTTTACCAAAAATACTTTGTCACGTACAATTTTTTCTTAAAGGAATACACTCAAGCTTTATTTCTATGGTGGGTAAAAAATATTATTCAGTCATCATTTCTGTTTGTATGATTTACAATTGCTACTGTTTCTAAGCATTGCCTTAGAAACTATTTTTGGAGTATCATACCTTAATATCATTCGCACATGCCTCATGCAGTGTAGAATCAGTATAGTTTTTTTTTTTTTTTTTTTTTTGAGAGAGAGTTTTCTGCAAAAATAAATATTGTGATGTTACAATTTCTAAAAAATATGGCGGTTAGAAGTGATAAGGTGTGAGAGGTGATGAAGTCAGAAGTCAGATGGACAGGGATTATACTTCATGGCTGTGCAAATTCTCATGCATTGGACTCCATTATGTTTTTTTCTAATTATAGTTAGCTTTGAGCATATCTAAGTATATCCAAGCATTCCTGCAGCAAGCTGGTGACTGCTGATTAGTGCTGTGCAGTCTGCTGCTGTTTGCAGCACATTACATGAACTTGAGGCTGTGATCATGAATAGCTAAGTACTGGTTATATGAATAAGGGGATATACACATTCATATATAACTACAATTCACAGAGATGAGCAATAAAGAGCTTAATATGCATATAAAAATGTGGAAATGTCCCTGAATTTACATGAAACAGTTTCATACCACCATATTAACTTGCTATTACTCAAGTTAGGTAACAAATTACTTAGTAAATGCTAGACTTTTTAAAGTAAGAAAAAATTACTATACTGTAATTTAAGAGGAAACATTTGAAAATGATGACAAATTAGCGAGTTTACTTCATGAAATGTTTTGTTTTAAGCATATGTTGTGCATAATATGGTAGGTTTATTGAAACTGTCATTTGTAAATGGAAAATCATGACAGCAGCAGTGGAAATGTTTAGTAATCATTAAAAACGTCATTTATTTGGTGTCAGGTAGTAACTGTGTGTACATTGTAGAAATGCAGTGATTTAATTGTGAAGTATTGCAGTAGTACATGTATCTTTATTTGGAGATTTCTGATTGTCACTGAAAAATAAAATATGACAGTATTATGATTACAGGAGAGTGGTAGCAGCTAGAGGAAGGGTGGATTTAACAAACAGATTGCCGTACTGGTCTGAATGTATTATTGCTATTGTAGATATTACACTTTACATGCCTGGACTGCGATTTGTATATGTATTATAATTATGAGGTTTCTGTTGCCTACCTTTTATATGGATGTTAGGCATGCTTTCATTGCTATGTTGTTTGACTGATGAGTACATCAACATTGTTTTGTGTATGACTGTGGCATATTTTTTCATATGCAGTAATGATGCAGAACAAGGATCAAGATGGAGAAAGGATAACTTCAACCATGAGGAAAACTGCCTCCTTGTGGCACCCCAAGGACATATGGTAAATGTCTGTTTGGGTAAAGGGGGACCCAAACAATCTGAAAGGGCAAAAGCCTGGAATGAAGTTCTCCTAGACATTAATGCATGGGGTGGAAGAAAGTACACAATGACACAATGCAAGAAAAAGGCAAATGATATGTTAGGATATAGAACAGCCAAGGTATGGCAGAATGCAATTTTCCATACCAATACAAGGGGAGTCTCCAACACTTGCCCCTTTAACACCAGTTGAGGAATATCCTTTCTATTCATGGGTATGACTGTGACGCAGAAGAAAATGGTACTGGAATCATCAGAGGGGGCTGTGGATACCTGCTATTACCAATGTGTGCTGCAGCAACAAACATCCGCTCAGGAAGGCTGGTTTAAAAACAGTGCCATACATTTATACAGAGAATTGAATGCTGACATGGAATTATTGCCATAAGCACATGATAACTACTATTAATAAGTGAGCCTTCCACATCTAGACCAAATGACAATGAAGGCAGTGTGTGTGGTAAGTGCCCCCACACCTACTTAATAAGCATACAGTACTGCATGCTATTTCTTTATTTGTGATGTTTTCAAATAATGTTTTACAGGGTCAGCAGCAAAAAAAACAGTTTTACTATACCAATACATGTGGAGGATATCAGCAGCATAATGGCTGTTCAAGATGATAATGATGATGATAACATAGTTATATTTATAAGGCAGCCTGAGGAAAGTGGCACACAGTCCATGAGTTTAATGGCAGAATCTCACACTCCACGACATGTTAGTAATTTTCCAGAAAGTGACAGTGCATCAGTAAGTCAAGCACATGATGACACTGCACTCACATTTGTACATGCACTTCTACACCAGTATCTCCAAACCCAAATGAATAATTTCAGGATGATGGCAGAAATTCACAGGTAACAGTTTCCGCAGTGACACCTTTACTAAAGGGAAACAGGTCAGGAATTTGTTACAGCTACCCATACCATGAAACGTGGAAAGCTTTGGCTGCCCAGCAGCAAATATGTAAAGAAATACATTTTACTATGAATATCTACTTAAAAAAAGAAAAAAAAAAAGAAAAAAATATATATTTTGCAACAGAGTATCAGCAAGAAATGGTCAAAATCTTTCAGGGAATATGTGGGGATTTCCAGCACTACATGGAAATAACAGAGAGTTGGGATAATGACATGATCACATTGATGTGTAATATGGTGGCAGACCAACATTCCGTGGCTGCCTCCATTTGCACACTGGTTAGTACTTACCAGACTCAAACAGGAGTCATTCTTGAAAGGGAAGAGGATGGGGTACTGTTCAGACACATGGTGGAAGATCACATG
The DNA here is from genome assembly GCF_019279795.1 of Protopterus annectens. Classification (NCBI taxonomy): domain Eukaryota; kingdom Metazoa; phylum Chordata; order Ceratodontiformes; family Protopteridae; genus Protopterus; species Protopterus annectens. Next base: position 905,523,825 of record NC_056735.1, read on the forward strand.
AGACTACAAGTGCTCTCAAGAAAATACTGCAATTAGTTGGGCAGAAAAGGACAACAGATTTCATACTGGCCATGTCAGCATTCATCTATACCTAGCCGAACCTCTCATCTGAGGTCCTGGTCCATGAGCACTGTCAGATCAGTGTCTGCAGGATCTCCTGCATCAAGTAGGTCACAACACCAGACCAGCAAACCATCCAGCTTTTATTACAGTCCCTCCTCAAAAATCACTGGCACAATCACCTAGCCCATCTTTAGGATATGTGTAGGACTCGTTTGACCTTTACCTACTGTTAATTAAGTGCGACAATTATTTTAATTGGAAATCTGACGTTCGTAAACACAAGTGAATGTCTTGGGAATTATGTTATTTCAACAAAAATAAAAAAAAGAGGGGATGGGGAATTAGGATACTTCTCCACTGTATGCATTGCACTGCATTTCTGTAATTGCACTGCTTAAAACCTCAGTTAACTGTGGAAAGAAAGTTGTATGTCATAACATAAGATTGCAGTGATTAACTATTTATGTTGTGTGCATTGGTATTGTTCAGCTGGCAGTTACCTACAGCTTAAAAGTAGTAATATATAAGTTTTCAGGAAAACACTAGCAGGAACATTACAGATTAAAGTTGAGTATCCTGCCAGGTAAACAAACACTGATGCCAGTTCACCCTCACCAGTGCACAAATCGTGACATTTTTGTTGCAGAGGCACAAATTATTGTGCATGACAAAGTAAAATCATCTCATGTACAGTATCTCAACAGATGGCATATGTCCAAATGAGAAAATATTGCATAACAAAAACAATATGATACATTCTCATTCAAATGTATGGTATGACTCATGTTAAATACTAAATTAACACTTTTTATTATTTGAGCTACTCGATGCTATCCAGCATGCGCATACTTAGATAAACCACATCACTAGAATGTGATTACTACTTATATGATGCCTTACAACATTACTGAACAAGAATCAGTGAGCACTCAAGCATGACTTTTACAAGCAATAAGTACATGCAATAAAAAATATTTTATTTATTTTATTTATTTTACATTTGTTGACCGGGCTAGTCTAGCTGGATATATGTCCATTTTCAGTAGAGACCCGGGGAGAAAAGCTCCAATGGTTATAACAAGTTAAACAGAGATAGGCAATACAATACTAAAATGTTAAGACAGAGCTAGTTAATACACGATATACACAATATAGTCAGAGCAAAAACCAAAAGTATAATAGACAAATGTCTTATAATTTTTTTTTTTTTGTTACAATAGTCATACAGTATGTAAGAGATAGCATATATCTATATAGATGTTATATAAAGGTAGACCTATCAAGGGTATAGGGAGCAGAGATTGTAAGAATTATGGAAGAAGAAAAGATAGAGAGAAAGAAGCAGAGTTAGTCCGGATTGTTGCAGGAGCATAGCCAGTGTTTATTGAGATGAATTTTCAGTTGTCTTTTAAAAAGTTGGAGAGAGGACAAAGATAAGATATCAGAGGGTAGTTTGTTCCACATTTTTCCAACAGAAATGGGTTTGGTTATATTAATCAGTAGTTTGTTGGAAGAGCGTAAATGTTTCAGGTTATTGTATGGTGTGATGAGGTTAGAGAATATAGGTATTTTAGTTGGTTGTGATAAGATCTTGTGAGCTATTAAGAACTGTTGAAGTATGAGTTGGTTTGGAAGTTCAAGCCAACCTAGTTGTCTTAAGTTCAGGCAGTGGTGAGTTCTAAATGGGGATCCTGTAGCAAATTTAGCAATATTAAGAAAAAGCCAGGGAATTGTTATGGCTAGGCTTGTATAGGCCCTAGGGCTGATAGCCTAGTACCAACCTATGAACCTATGAACCTATTATAGTAAGATGTTGATAGTTTCTTGAGGTTGTTTTTGGAGAGATTTGTGTATATGGGGGAAACATATAGAAGAGTAGAGATGAGGTGAGATCTGGCTAAGGTGGTCCTTGCTTCAGGTGTAAGGAAGGGTTTGATTCTGTAAAGGGATCCAATTTTTTTATTCACTAATTTTATTGTGTTGTTGATGTGAGAGTCAAAGCTGAGATTATTGTCAATTGTTATTCCTAAAAGTTTAGTAGTTGAATCTGGAGAAATAAGAGTGCTATCAGCGGAAGTAAGAGTGAAGTTGAGTGGGGCAGATTTACAGGAAGGTGAGAACAATAGAAATTTGGTTTTCTTGGGGTTAAGAAGTAGGCAACGGTCACAGAACCATTGTTCGACAGTGGTAAAAGCCTTTTGTGTGAGTGACTGGAGATCAGTTTGTGAATTAGCAGTGCAGATTATAGTAGAATCATCTGCATATTGTATGCAGGTAGTGTTTGGAATAGCTGATTGGAGGTCATTAATAAAGAGAGAAAATAGAAGGGGGCCTAGGATAGAGCCTTGAGGTACACCTAAAGAAATAGGAAGAAGATTAGATAGTGAATTTTTCCACAGTACTGCCTGCTGACGGTTTTCTAGGTAAGATGTAAACCAAGTTAAGGAAGGAGGATCAAGTGAGAGAGATTTAGTATGTGTAGAAGAAGTTTATGGTTAACCATGTCGAAAGCTTTAGATAAGTCAATGAAGACTGAATATGATAGGTTATTATTGTTGTGGTTGTAGTTGATGGAGTTGGTAATTGAGAGTAATGCTGTGGTAGTACTGTGGGAGGGTCTGAATCCATGCTGACAGTTAGCAAGTAGGTTGTTTTGCAGAAGGTGGTTAAGAAGTTGCTTATGGATACATTTTTCCATGATTTTAGCTATAGGTGATAGAAGTGCTATGGGACGAAAGTCAGAGAAGTCATTAGACTTACCCCCTTTGTGTAGTGGGATGATGTGAGATATCTTCCAGATAGAGGGGAATGTTCCTTCATTTATGGATCTATTTATCAGAATAGAAATGGGATAGGCAATCGCTTTGGCTCCTATTTGCAAGAATTCTGCAGGGAGTTTGTCTGCAGAGGGGGTGGTAGGTCTAAGTTTTTGGAGCAGTGATAAGATGAAGGAGGTAGATACAGGTTGTAAGTGAAAGGAAGGAGGTGGATTTAAAGTAGATAAGAGTAGCTTAGAGGTGTCGGGAGATAGGTGACTAGCAAGAGTTTGGATAGCATTAGTGAAGAATGAATTGAAGTCATTGGCTATTTGTGTGAGATTCTCTGGATTAGAGTCCTGAGGGTTAGGTGTGATAGACTGGCCTGGGGATAAAAGATTATTAATGCTGGCCCAGAATTTTTTAGGTTCCTTTTTGGAGGTTTGTTGTAATTGAAGGTAATAGTTCCTTTTGTCTGCCAGGATGGCTATTTTTGTACTGTTTCTAAGCTCTCTGAAGTTTTGGCGGTCAGTTAGATTTTTAGTGGTACGCCATTTAGCCCAAGATTTGTTTCTGATTATGATTTTTTGCCTAGTATTATTGGTCAGCCAGGGTGCTGCTATAGCTTTGGTTCTAATAGTTCGACTAGGGGCATGGTGATCCAGGATAGCTAAGAATGTGGAATTGAAGTATTCTACTGCTTCATTAAGTGGGAGATATTTTAGTGGGGACCAATTACATTGTATTAATTCAGCTAGAAAATGTTCAGAGTTAAATTGCTTTTTTGAACGTAGTGTTCTGTAAGTGGTAGGTAAAATTAGGTTGATTTTATGTCTAATTACATAAGTAAGTGAGTGGTCGCTTAGATCATCTGGGAGGGTAACTGATTGGTAGGTTTGTTGAGGAGTATTAGTAAGAATCCAGTCTAAGGTGGCTTCTTTGTTGTTGGTTTTATTAGTTCTAGTGGGACTATTAATGAGTTGTATAAAGCCATGTAGGTTTATATGGGAGGTGGGGTTTGTACTATTACAGGAATACCAATCAATGTTGAAATTGCCTAGGACTAGTGTTTCTTGAGGGAGGTAGGTGGAGAGTGAACTGAGGATGCATTTGAGTGTGTTTATGTTATTTCCTGGGGGAAGATAAACACATATGATATTTATGGCTTTACTACTGTTGACTTGAAGTTTGGAGCTGATTACCTCTGCATGATTATCTAGGCTAAGAGTCTGATATATAATACTAATTTGGAATTGTGCTTTATAGAGAATTGCTACCCCTCCTCCCTTTTTTGCAGTGCGATCGAGTCTAATGATGTTATACCCGGGTGGGGTGATTTAATTGTCTTTGATGGTAGGCTTTAGCCATGTTTCAATTAAACATAAAATATCATATTGATGGATTTCTAGAAGGGCATGGACTTGAGTAATTTTATTACAAATACTTCGCATATTGAGATGGGCAATAGAGAGAGAGTTGGTAGGTATGGTAGATGATAGAGAAGTAGCTTTGTCTTGTTTTTTGTAGGTATTGGTATTGGTATGGGGTGGGCCAGGGTTAGGATTAATATCTCCATCCAACAGTAAGTGGAGAAGTTTAAAATCTTTTGGCTGGGGAAGTTTGTGAAAGCTGTCGATTAGTTTCCTAGATTTTGGTTTGCTTAATTTGAAGTATGCTAGTCTGTGGTATTTGGCTAGTAGGTAGTTGGGTTGAGTAGTGAGATTTAAGAAGGTATGAGCGAAAGTTGATATAGGTGTGGAGGTATGTTTAGATGGAAAAGGAAGAGTAGAGTAAAGTGGGTATTCATAGAAGGTTAAGACGTAGGTAGTAATGAGAGAAGAAAAAAGTGATAAGCAGATAAGCAGTTTAAGTTGTGGAGGGATAAGTGTTGTGAACATTTTAATTATTAGGGAGGTGAGCAAGGAGGAGACAGGTAGGTTTAGTTCTAGAGGAGAAGTAGTAGTTTGACTTTAAGTAAATAGGGGAGGAGGTAGGTTAGTTAATTAGTGGGTGTGATGTTCAGTAGAAAAGGTTGAATGAGTATATGATAGGTTCTTATCTGACTGGGGAAGTTAGGATAGGGGTGTAGTCACTAGTGCCATAAATGTAGGAGCACTGGGGGCAGGTGGAAATTGGGGGCAGGGTAGGGGAGCAGAGTGAGCCCGAAGGGTGAATGGAGCGGGCAGAGACAAGAGAGTGGACAACCAGGAAGACAATCTGTAGAATGGGATAAATATGCAGGTAAGTTTGAAAGTGAGAGAAAGAAGAAGTAGGTTAACAGGTTAGTGTAAGGTACATATACATGTAAGAGAGATAGGGTGTAGTAAAAGGTGTACACTGGGACAAGGGTAGGGAGGTGCAGAACAAGCCCTAAGAAGAGGAGAAGCTGAAAACAGAACAAAAAATATGGTTGGGAGGTCTAGTAGAGAGATAGTTGTAGAGACTAAGATACAGAGCAGTAAAGGTAAGGTGCCACCTAGTGGCCAGTGAGTTAATTGTCACAAATCCCTCACATACAAGGGTGGTAGGCTACAGGAAAGAGGGAGTTGGGCTATTTAATACAAAAGGAGAGTATAGGCCGTTTATGAGCGTTGGCTAAAAGCACAGAAAATTATAGTTGGGGGGGGGGGTCGTAGGCTGCTGGCTATCCTGAATGGGAAACTTGCCTAGCGTAGCAGGGTTCTAAACCTGAAGTATTGTTACAAAGTTTTGGTATATAGAATAGCACATACTTTCACTGTCTTAAAAAAGCTGGCCTTTCAGGGAGCTGGTGGGTAATTTCAGAGTCCAGACTAGTTCCAAAGTCTTCCAGGAGAATGACTTGCTGGTATCTAGGTACTGAATGCACAGGTTCACCAGTTTTCACTGTCTTAAAAAAGCTGGCCTCTCAGGGAGCTGGTGGGTAATTTCACAGTCCAGATTAGTTCCAAAGACTTCCAGGAGAATGACTTGCTGGCATCTAGGTACTGAATGCACAGGTTCACCAGGTTTCACTGTCTTAAAAAAGCTGGCCTCTCAGGGAGCTGGTGGGTAATTTCAGAGTCCAGACTTGTTCCAAAGACTTCCAGGAGAATGACTTGCTGGTATCTAGGTACTGAATGTACAGGTTCACCAGGTTTCACTGTCTTAAAAAAGCTGGCCTCTCAGGGAGCTGGTGGGTAATTTCAGAGTCCAGACTAGTTCCAAAGACTACCAGGAGAATGCCTTGATGGTATCTAGGTACTGAATGTACAGGTTCACCAGGTTTCACTGTCTTAAAAAAGCTGGCCTCTCAGGGAGCTGGTGGGTAATTTCAGAGTCCAGACTAGTTCCAAAGACTTCCAGGAGAATGACTTGCTGGTATCTCGGTACTGAATGTACAGGTTCACCAGGTTTCACTGTCTTAAAAAAGCTGGCCTCTCAGGGAGCTGGTGGGTAATTTCTGAGTCCAGACTAGTTCCAAAGACTTCCAGGAGAATGACTTGCTGGTATCTAGGTACTGAATGTACAAGTTCACCAGGTTTCACTGTCTTAAAAAAGCTGGCCTCTCAGGGAGCTGGTGGGTAATTTCAGAGTCCAGACTAGTTCCAAAGACTTCCAGGAGAATGACTTGCTGGTATCTAGGTACTGAATATACAGGTTCACCAGGTATAGGACAAGCACTCAAACAGAGCGCACAGCAGCCAGGTAGATAGCAGGGGAAGAAAGATGTATATTATGATACAACCGAAAAGCCCAAGAAAACTAAATAAATTAAAATGAACTCACTTTGGCAAAAATAAAGAAATACACACTATACAGAACTAGTACAAAATCTTTTTACTTTGGTTGTACATTTAATCTTATAAGTATATTATCGTGCATTTCTACATCATCTTTTCCTTGTTACTGTATTCTGATGAAGTTCTTCGCATCATTAAAGGATGAAAGCACTTAAAACCAGTTCCATCTAGTGTGTATTTCTTTATTTTTGCCACAGTGAGTTCATTTTAATTATATATATATATATATATATATATATATATATATATATATATATATATATATTATTTAAAGATGAGAAGGGATGTCAGATAAATAGTGACAGTAGAACATGCACCACACAGCATAGCCCACAGATCCAGGTGCATGCATTTGCTATGCTCTGTGTGTTTTTTACAAGAAAAGAAACATTAACCTGAATGTTATGGTCCATAGTTCTGGACCGGACACCACATCCTTGCCTGTGCAGTCATATGCCTGCCACAGTGGATCCCTTACTACTGTTGCTGGCTGGTCATCATTGCTTATAACGGGACTGGAACTGGGAGTTGTAGCGACAGTATGGGTCACTTCACTGCCAGAATGGCATATAATCATGTTGTGCAAAATGCAACATGCAGTAAATATCTTGCATGCAGTAGCTAGGTAAAACTGAATGGTATCTCAGACTCATCCAAGCCCCTAAAATGACTCTTAAGGAGGAAGAAGGCCATTTCAATGACAATATGAGTCTGGGAAATGGAGGTGTTGTAGGTGTCTTCTGCAGCTCCCCTTGGATTTCTCAGTGATGTCATAAGCTGTGTCTGTGTCTAGTAGATATCCAGCATCATCCAAATGACCAAAAAAGAGAGAGAGAAAAAAGTGGGGAGGAAAAACACAAAAAAAGTTGTTTAGGATTCAGCAGTACATTTTACCCTGAATATCTACTTAAGTAAAGTAAAAAAAAAAGTATTTTTTCCACTTACCAATAAGATGACCACTGGGCATCCTACCATGCAGGAAGAGAAAGTAGAGTGAACTAGTGTGTCAAATATGGGAATCATGTGCACTGCCAAGATATTGAGCATAGACGTTGGTGATGCACCCCCATGCATATGCATCACACACTACCCGGCAGCTGATGGAATGGCAGCCCTTCCTATTTTGGTACCATTCCCCACCATGGACTTGATGGGGGCCTAATTGCAACATTGGTGCAATCTATCACAACAAGTCCCTCAGGGAAACATGCCACCCCATAAAAGTATGCATAGTGCAGACTCAGTTCTGAGCTGACACCGGGAAATACATGCACTGATCCACACATATCAAGAGTACATTAGGGAACTACTGCAGTATCCTCAAGGCAGAAAACTGTGAAATAACCATTTTTGACCCAATCTGTCTCTGGAAGGTCCCCCTGGCAAGTATAGTTAGGGCTATACATACCTTAGTGTCCACAGGAATAGGAAGTCCATTCATTCCTCCAGTACCCCAATGGGATTCAGACATACTCACTAAGACCCTTATAATATCCCTGTCCACTATAAACCTATCTAGTATCTGTAATTATCAAGATTATAGTGAGTTATCTTCTGCCTATATTTCCACCTTCTTGGCTGGAAAATTCAGCTGGGTACAAGCGGTTTTGGCTGAGCCAAGAAATGCAACTCACAGTGGGACATAGCAAGGCTAGCAGCAAATGACAGCATCTTTGTGGATTGCAAAGTAGATAAAATAGAATAGATGAGACTCTCCTATGTATAACATATCTGCAGATGATGCAAACAGTGGGAAAATTTCACTAGGAATCACAAACAGATGAGAAAATGCTTCATTAGCATACACTGTATTACATCATTCCTAATTTACATCTCATTGTGAGTTCATTTGCTTAGGTGTATGCACAGCTATCATGCATTAGCTGAAGTGGCCTCTGTGAGTCATAGCTTTGCTGTGCTCATTCGTGGATAACTTGGATACCCTTAGCATATTTACATAATGACTATGAATACCACCCTTAGTTTTCTTAGGGTTTAGAAGTAGCTGTGAATTATTTAGCCCTGTTTCAGTTGATACAAAGGATATCTGAGCATCTTTGTGATGCACTTAGTTTTCTACTAAATTACAAAGATATGCAACTATGTGCATATGGTATTAGTATACAGCATACTGTCATGGACATTTGCTGAGAATATGGCATAACTGTAGTCAACAAAAACATGTGAAAATATGCATCACTACCCTCAAAAGTTGCCCAAAATAAGCATTACAGTGGAAATATTGCCATCTATATTAAACAGCTTCCAAAAGGAAGCATCACAAATACAGTCAGTATCACAATATATAGGTTTATCTGCTAAGCAAAAGTGCTCCTCATTAACAACACACTGCAGGAGCACTATCTACACATACAACACAGACCTAGCAAGATGACGCAGCCTAGCAGATTTGGGGAAATAGATAAGTGGACATACCTTGGCATCAGGCAACTACACTATCTTCCTATATAGAGGTAATAACTCTATACATGTATGTGTCTCAGTATACTATAGACTTGCATGACATATTAGCTACAGTATTTAGTTTTCGGGCCTCCTTAATATGCAATGTTTTAGAATCTTACTCTCTGCAAAACATATAGTTTGCCAGAGACTGAGAGAAAACAGTATCAATATTCACAAGCATTTGCTGATTTAATATGTGCCAAAATCAGAAAATTTTGTGTAACAAGCCAGCTATATTGCTGTACAGGGATAAAACTCTAACAAAGGTCCAGACCTTGATTTATGCATGCAGCCAATCACCTCTAGGGGATGGTGAAAGAAAGAATCATGAGTCAATGTCTGGTCATCAGTATTTAAGAAATAATGACAGTGTGGCTGAGTGATCCAGGTGGCCCTTGTACCTTGAGCCTTTGTCAAGATGGAACCCATGAATGGCAACTAGACTAGAAGAAGGACCAGACCATGACTTCCTGGACTACATGAAAAGAGACATGGAAGAGCTCTCTGATCACATAGCCCAGGCCGGTATGACCCTGACCCTGAGTAGCATCCTGCCCTCACCAAGAATGATACCACGGTATAAAGAAAAAATTATCAGCTTCAACAACTGGCTAAGTTTCTAGTGTTATTCAAAGGGGATCTAGTGTCTGTCTGCCTGGGATGACATGCTCGACAAGCCACGCTGCTTCGCTAGAGATGGCTTGCACCTGTCACCCTTAGGCTTTCAAATAGTAGCCAAGGCTCTTGCCACCCCCATAGTGCCTTTTTTAGGCAAGGCTCAAAAGACAAACCCACCACCATAAATAACACAAGTAACAAAAATCTGAGGGTAACACTACTTAATGCCAGAAGTCTAAACCTCAAAATGCACGCACTTGAGACACTCCTCAGTATGGAGAAAATTGATATATGTGCAGTAACAGAAACCTGGTTTATGGCTCCAGAGAGCACCCCAGCACTATCAGGCTACAACTCATACTATACATTTCGGCCACAGAACCCGGACCGAAATACAAAAGGTGGGAGGAGTATCCATATCCATCAAGGATACTCACACCTCCAGGTTAGTGGCACAGCACGATGCTTCAGAGATTATCCACATGCAACTAACAACGGGCAAAACTGCAATTCAAATTGTAGCTTGCTACAGATTACCCACCATGTTCCAGGACCCCCATTACGCATTTCTGGAAACACTGGGTAACATAAAGGTCCTACCAAACACCCTAATAATGGGTGATTTCAACTACTCAAACATTAACTGGGAGAACTACTCAAGTACTAACTCCCTTGCCCAACATTTCCTAGAATTTATAAACTAAAACACCCTGGAAAAACTGGTCAACACTCCCACCAGAGGTGACAACATATTGGACCTGGTCATCACCAACATAGATGACTGGTGTTCCACACCGGAGGTTAACCCCTTGATGGTTAGATCTGACCATAAACAAATCACTTTCGATATCCACATTCTGCCCCCAACCCCGGACAAGGAAACCAATGTGAAAAACTTTTCAAAAGCAAACTTCACGTTACTTAAGATGGAGGTGGAAAGTTTCAAAGCCCCCCATACTAAAGGATAACACTGTCCAAGCTGCAAAATCCTTTACTTATGCATTCTACGGGTACCTACAAGAATGCATGGATCGTGCTATCCCAAGCAAAACCAAGAATCACTCCTCTAAGAAAAGGAAACCAGTCTGTGGACTCCTGCCATAAACAAGCTATACAACAGAAGGAGGAAACTAGTACAGAAAAGAGTAAAAGCCCAAGAAGGAAAGACATCCCTGATCAGTATCAGCAAGAAACTACGATCCCTTATAAAATCATCCAAAGAGAGCATTGAAAGAAAACTTGCCAAGGACTCCAAAGATAACCATAAGGCATTCTTTAGCTATGTCAAGAATCTAAGTGGCAATGCTAATATCTGCTTGGAGTTGCTGCAGAATGGCACAAAATACACTGAACCAACCAATATTGCCAACATCCTGGCAGAAAACGTCACCCCCCTCTCACCTCAAAAAGGCCCATAACCATACCAAAAGAATCTAGAGCCCCTGAAATCACAGACACTCAGGTTAAAATAGCCCTCTCCAAAGCCAAAAACACAACATCAATGGGACCGGATGGTGTCCCAGGCTGCATCCTACACAAGCTTAAAGATGAACTAACCCCTCACCTAAACACATGTTCAAACTCCGCCTCTCCACAGACTATGTACCCATAGAGTGGTGCACAGCAATAGTTATTCTGCTCCACAAAGGTGGAGCCACAACAGACCCCGGGAACTATCGTCCTATAAGCCTGACTAGCTTGGTCTGAAAGTCTATGGAGCGCATTATCATGGAACTCATTAACAGAGACATTGGGAACCTCCAAACACTGGACCCTACTCAGTTCAGCTTTGTTGAGGGCAGATCATGCCTCCTGAACCTGGTGGACTTTGTTGAGACAGTTACCAAGGCTATAGACAAGGGAAAGGTGGTACACACAGTCTACCTAGACCTCGCAAAGGCCTTTGACACCATTCCCCATTCTGGTATTATAGACAAGCTCACCAGCCTGAACATAAACCCCTGTGTCACAAGATGGGTTAGCAATTGGCTCACGGACAGAACCCACATGGTGAGAGTTGCGGGAGCTAGGTCTGACTCTAAACTGGTTACAAGTGGTATTCCCCAGGGCTCAGTCCTAGGACCCTTCCTGTTCAGCATATACTTCTCAGAAGTACAGACAAGCACAGGAAGACTATGGCTGACCAAGTTCGCAGACGACTTCAAACTAGGGGCTATAATTGACTCACCAGCTGACACAGACATCCTCCAAAAGGGTCTCACTGAGACAGATACCTGGTGCCAAAATCATGGCCTCAAGCTAAATGCCAAAAAGTGCATAGTTATTCCCTTTGGAAATAACAAAGTACTCACAAACTACCACATAGGTGGTAGTCCCCTAAATACTGAAAACGTAATAAGGGATCTGGGGACCCAAGTAGACAGTGATCTCTCCTTTGATAATCACATTGCCAAAGTGGTTAGAAAATCCTTCTATGTGGCCCACCTAATCACAAAAGGGTTTGCATCCAGATCAAAATAGGTCATTTTGCCCCTCTACTCATTACTCATCAGACCCATCATAGAGTACAACGCCCCATTTGGGATGTACCTTACAAGACACCTGCAACAGCTGGAAAGACCACAGAAGTACCTCACCAAGAGGATCACTGGCCTCAAACAGATGCCCTATGCAGCTCGACTGAAGAAACTCCAGCTGTACTCGGTTGCATACCGCCTGCTCAGAGGTGATCTCTGCCTGACATACAAGGCCATGTCCAACCCAGAATTGATGGACATGCTCCACCTAATGAAAACCTTATCCCCTCGAGCCACACGCTCTAGGGATCTAAACCTCACCACAACAATAAATAGAACATGCTGGAGGGATAGATTCCTGTCCCAGAGACTTCCCATGCTTTGGAACAAGATTCCAATCTACATTAGGCAGAGCTCCTTGCTAGCACTCTTCAAGAGAAACCTTGACGAGTGGATGGGAAAGAGAAAGTTTACCCCGGGGATCACTTCAGTGGCTCTGCTGGACAGAAGCACAGGGAACTAATCTAAGGGGGCTGCAAAAGCCAACACATTCTGGCTATGCTTATAAATGCCTTCAGGCAGATAGCCTAGTACCTACCTATGAACCTATGAACCTATGAGGGAGTTTTGTCACTTTATGGGAAGGAGGGGATTTGCCTAAAGAGACGTCCATACCTAATAGCATATGAGCACCTTCAGAATGATGGCAGTATATAGAGTTAGGGCCTCCTAGCACTTTTTCAAGCCATCCTATATGAACATCAGTGAGCGGTCCCAGATTCTCTCTCTCCCCAAGCATACAACTAGTGATCCCATTACCTGAGTGACATTGAATAACTGTGCTATCAAGTACGGGAGAACTTAGAAGAAATGCTTATATATTTTATTTATTTATATTTGCTGACCAGGTCATCCAAATGGGCAAAACCCATTTACAGCAGAGTCCCAAGGAGAACAGTTCCGTGTTGTCATATTAAACATGAAAAATTAAAAACATAGCATGTCATTACATGTTTTAAACTACCCAAAGTGGTTTTGAGAAGTACAAAACATTTCCAAAAACATTCATAGGCATGAACAAAAGAAAACAAAAAATTGCATGCATATGATATATATCTAGAAATAGCATGCAAAAAGTCACATGTTGGCTACATACAAGGAGAAAAATGAAGGATTATAAGAATACACAGTTAGACTGATGAGGTGGCTTGATTAGCCAGCTACATACACAAAAGTCAGACTAATCCATGTGGATTTAGCTGAGTGGAGTTGCATTAATCTGAATTTTGCAGGTTTAGAATATCGCAAGTAATCTATCATGCAGTATGGTATCCATCTGTTAGTATTCAGTAGTCTGAGTAAATATGAGCACATGGCTGAACAGTAATGTTAACTTACTGAAATATCTTCTTTTTCGTCACTTCTGCATCACTGTGCTCTGTACTGTAGTTTTGAATCTGCTGGAAGGGCATTCCCACATCCACTCCCACCCAGAAGCCTTACACTTCTTAAGGTGAAGATAAAGTAACATTTTAGCATATTTTACTCTACCAGTGTAAAATTTCCTTGAAAAAGCAAAGAAAAGCCATAACAATAAAATTAAACACTGTGACTCACCTCAAGTAGTTAAGAGTTCAAAGACCTTATCTTTGTATCCATAAACATTCTACCTCATTTACTGCTTTTGGTAGAAAACCATCTGTGGGGACAGTAAATGTATTCTATTGAAGTACCCGATTGCTTGGCCCCGCTCTTTTACCCTACCTTAACCGAATTGCCACTCACTCCAACATTGTCTACACTTATCCTAAGCTAATCAGCACCTATCACATTACCACCAACCATAAAATAGATTACAATCCATAATTATGCTCCTCCTTCACACACTCACTAGCCATTTCCTACTATTTTCTTTCTTTCATCTTGATTCTTTCTACATTGGAACTCAACAGCCCCTCCTACTTCATCAAACCCACTACCCTATCCAGCCTTCTATCAATATCCTGCTTAACCAAACACTCATATAATAATTATCATGCTACTCAAAGTACTAAAAGTCACTTCCGTCCTCTTTCTTGCACACATAATCAACTATCATACATGTCTTAGCACCAGTCTTATGCCCAACGCTCATTCCATTGCTCTCAATATCAGTTACTCCAACATTTCATTCAGTATAGCCCACAATCTTTACAATCTATCTCACATCCATCTTTTCAAACAAGCACATACAAATGTAGGTAACCCAACCCACAAATTAGTCACAAAGAACACGTTTAAAACAAGCAGCATTGTATTTTCCAGCTATCCCCATTCAGTCTGCAACTTTGCATTGACATTCACTCCAACCCAGATCCAGTCACAACAGTTTGTCCTATAGTGGCCCACATAACCATTAATAATAATGTAACACCTCCCACCTGAAACTAAGGTAAAATAAGTTTAAAATGTATAAACATTAACTTCAGAAGAAGTCGTAACAAAGTAACTGAGCTGCATGCCTTCATATCTCATTACAACCCTGACATCTTCAATATCACCGAAGTGTGGCTTATACCCATAGTTAAAGACACTGAAATCTTCCCTCCAGGATATAATATCCTTTGAGCAGACTGTATATACAAAAAAAGCAGGTGGGGAAACTATTATATATCCAAAACCCTTGAGCATATCCCTTTATCAGAAAAAAACATC
>NC_056735.1:905543659-905638659 GCF_019279795.1 Protopterus annectens
GGCTGAGCATATTAATGTGGAATCATCCCCAAGTTGGATACAAGTAGCTTGAGGTAATATAGAGTGTAGGTCATTTGTATAAATAGAAAAGAGGAGAGGACCCAATATGGAGCCCTGAGGGACACCAAGGGCAACTGGGAGGTGGGAAGACAGATGATTCTCCCATAATACAGTCTGTTGCCTGTTATTTAAATAGGATTGGAACTACTATATAGCAAGTGGATCCAGTGAGAAGTTCCTGAGTATGTTTGTGAGTAGCTGGTGACTGACCATGTCAAAGGCTTTTGACAGATCAATGAAGAGGGCTGAGGTTAGAGTGTCATTATTATGATTTTTATTATTGCAGTCGGTGAAGGATAAGAGAGTAGAGGTAGTGCCATGAAATGGTCTGAAGCCATGTTGGCAGGTAGCTAGTAGGTTGTTTTCCAGTAGGTGGTTTAATATTTGCTTATGAATGCACCTCTCCATGATTTTTGCCAGTGGAGATAATATGGCTATAAGCCTATAGTTAGAAAAATCTTTGGAATTACCACCTTTATGCAGGGGGATGATATGTGAGGTTTTCCAGATTGATGGAATGGTTCGTTCAGAAATAGTTCTGTTAATGAGGATGGATATGGGGTAGGCTATAGCTTTAGCAGCTTTTTGCAGGAATTCTGCAGGCAGTAGGTCTGCAGAGAAGGTGGTGGGTTTAAGTTTCTGAATAAGGGTGCAGACAAGGGATGTAAGAACAAGTTGGAATTTAAATAGTGGGGGGCTGTTAGGGATATCAGTGGAAGAAGATATAGTGTCAGGGGATAGCTGATTGGCCAGAGATTGAATGGTGTCTGTGAAGAAAGTGTTAAAAGAATTGACAATTTGGTTAGGGCTATTCAGATTAGAGTCTGAGGGGGTGGGTGTAATTGAGTGACATGGGTGTAAAGTTTATTGATACCAGACCAGAATTTTTGAGGTTTGTTTTGGTGGGTTTGTTGGAGGTGACAGTAACATTTCTTTTATCTGACAATATAGCTTGTTTAGTTTCATTTCTAAATTGTCTAAACTTTAGTTGGTCTGTTGGGCATTTGGTTGTCCGCCAGCTAGGCCACAGTTTGTTTCTATGGAGGATTTTTTGTTCGGTAGTTTTGGAGAGCCATGGGGGCTGGTTTAGACCTAATTCTAATTATCCCTGTTAGGGCATGGTAGTCAAGAATGGTTAAAAATTTAGACTTAAAGTATTTAACGGCATCTTCTAAAAGTAGGTGTTTTGGGGTGACCAGTCGCAGGCTGGGAGTTCTTTTTGAAAGCTGTCGGGGTTAAAATTTTTGTTAGACCTTATTTTCTTATAAATGGTTGGGTTTGGGATGTCACTTTTAAACCTGATTAAGAAGGTGAGTGAGTGATCACTTATATCTTCAGGGAGGATACCTACTTTGTAAGATTGATGATGACTATTTGTGAGAATCCAATCTAGGGTACTGTCATTGTTATTATGTTTATTGGTTCTAGTGGGGGATGTAATGGTTTGCGTAAAACCATGTAGGTTGATATGGGTTGAAGGCTGCTCAGATGTAGAACACCTCCAGTTTATATTAAAGTCACCAAGAATTATGGTTTCTTGTGGGTAGGTAGTGGACAGCCAATTTAGGATAGCCTCTAAGGTGTTGATATTGTTGCCTGGGGGACGGTAGATACAGATTATATAAATGGATTTACATTTGTTGAGTTGAATTTTGGACATAAGAATTTCTGCATTGCTAGTTAGAGGAGGTTTAGAGTCTATGGAGGTCACTTGTAATTCAGATTTATATAAAATAGCTACTCCTCCACCTTTCTTAGCATTACAGTCAAGTCTCAGGATACTGTAACCTGGGGGAATAACAGCAGTATCATGTATAGTTGGCTTGAGCCAAGTTTCAGCGAGACAGAGGATGTCAAATGAATGTATATTAATGACGTCGTGTAGGTGAGCAACTTTATTATTTATACTGCAAATATTGAGATGGTCTCTCCGGAGAGAGTTAGGGGGTCTGTTAAGCAGGTGTGTATTAATAGAAGTTGGGGTGTTAGGCTCTGTGGTAGTGGTAGAATTTGGGCCAGGGTTTGGGTGTATGCCACCATCAATTAGGGAGTGGACTTGTACTGCCAGAGTGAGAGTTAAACCTTTACATATTAGATTAGATGTGTCCAACGTGCGGCCCTCAGAGCTCTGCCATGCGTCCCTCTACCTCTAACTCCAGCATTCATGTATGCATGCCCCAAAACACTTTTTTGTTGTGCTTTTCACGGCCGTGACCTGTAACTCTAACATCGGTGTGCGCATGCACCAAGGCATCCTTCTAGTTTTGATTTTTTTGCGCCAAAGAAGGGTCTGTGTGTTTGCGCCATTATTTCGTGCCAAAGAATCAATATGTGTGTTCTTGCTGAAGAGGGACTCGTCTATGGATTTGCTGCCATTGCCTTTTAAAGAGACAGCACTTAACCTGTGTTAATAGATAAGTATGGTGTGAGTGAGTGCATGCATGAAAGCAGAATGTTTGTGTGCGTGAAAGTAGAAGTGTGTGTGTATGTTTATGTGTGCATGACAGAGAGACAGAGAGAGACACATGCACAAAGAGGCTAACATACAAAAAAGTTTGCTCACAAATGCATCCTACATTAAAAGTACACTTTCATTAAATTGCAGCTTTTCTGATGGGGAGAGTGTTGTATTGAATATGAAATCATACCTCTCAACTGTATGGATTTTCGAAGAATGTCTGGATTTTTGCCTCATCTTCCAGTTTGTGTCTTTTGCTTAGGAAATAAAAGTAGTCATCCAAGGTAATGCAGTCCCAGGGATTAAGAAGGAGACAGCAGCTTAGGGTTAATGGGTCGGTAATGGATTGAGTAATGTGGGACTGTAGCATATAAAGTTTATTGTTTTTTTTGACAAACAAAAAAATCACCCAGTACTGTCTTGTCATTGGTGGGTTCTAAGCAGTGGTAGATTGGACAACAGTAAGCATATCTTTGGTGGATCATCAATACTGGCAAATCAAGTGGGCACAATGTCATTTTGTAAATGTTGGGGGTTTTAGTGTGTATGTGTGTGTTTGTGTTGGGAGTACTGCAAAAGTAGATGATTATTAAAGACAGAAACTTACAAACTGTGGAGAATATGTTTCTTTGTTTCAAAACCTGATACTTGGGTACTAGGAATGCCAAAAATAGATTTTTTAAGACATAGCTTCTTGCCATTTACAGTGGATGGATATTTACATTTAATGGACAATGTTAGCAGTATGAGTGTGGTCCTGTAGGGATCTGGAAGATGCTATGTCTACCACTGCCAATGTCTTGTAAAGTGACCTGGAAATGGATATTGGGATGTTACTGAAAAAATACAGCAAGTGGGCTTTGAAATGTAGTTTAATTAAACAAAGTGCACTTGCAATTTACAAGCCATAATTTTATTTATTTCATGTAGTCCAGATCCTGGTAGATTGTATACCATTAGACTTAATTAGGGAGAGGTGTCATTCTGTGGAAATAAGCAGACCTAGTTTCAGTGAAAGCTCTGTGGTTGTTTGCAGGTAGGAAGTTGCAGGATGTGGAGCCAATGTGTTTTATTATTTTTAATGGATTTGTCATTTCAAAGTATGGTTTTCTTTGTTGCAAAAGAAGGCAAGATTGAATGAGCCATATAATGTTTAACTGACAATAATGGGATAGAAACATTATGCATAATGTATAATGCTTGCAGCTGCACTTGTATCAATGGTGTCTGTGATGCATAACTATTTTTGGGCCTGTGTCCCAATTGTATTTGTTGCTTTGCCCAGAATTCTTGCTCTAAGGTTGAGAGGTATAGTTCCATGCTAAATCAGAAGGTTGTATTTTCCTTGGAAGACTTTTCAGCATAATTATGATAAACAGAGCGTCTTTAATATCTCCACTTATTTCCAATATAAACTGCTATGTAACCTTGCAAATAACTTTCTTATTACACTACTTTAATTCTTTTGGAATTGACAGGTATGCTTCATTGGTTCGGATGTAAGCATAGTGTGCTGTGACTGATTTCTTGCAGCAGTCTGTGGCTTAATTATCACAATAACTTTTCTGTGTTTCTGGGTGTGTGAGCAATTTAACAGTTTTAAAGATGTTTTCCAAAATTAAATAAATACATAATAAGTGTGGGAATTTGTTTTTTTCAAAAGCGATGGTCAGCATTACAGCTTAGTAAACGGTCAGTCTGTGAATAACTTCTGCACAAGTTAAAATGTCTGAATGTCAAATGGCTTTAGATTGGAGGGAAGCTATATGTTTTCTCCAGTATGTAGTATGATCTTAGAGAGTTTATAGATTTCTTATTGATTTAATTTTTGCTGAGCAGTTATTTGTTGATTTATTGATGGTCCTTTTGGTGGTGGGAAATTGCATGGAGGAATCCATTCCCATTATGATTTTTTTTTCAGATATTTTGACTTCCAGACAATTTCAGTGAGACTGTGTTATCTGATTACTGAGGTTGCCTATTTTACAAGTAGGGGCTCCCTTTCTGTGTGTGTGTGTGTGTGTGTGTGTGTGTGTGTGTGTGTGTGTGTGTGTGTGTGTGTGTGTGTGTGTGTGTGTGTGTGTGTGTGTGTGTGTGTGTATAAGAGAGAGAGATTTAATATGTATACTGAATATATTTTTGCAAATGGAATTCTTAGTTAAATAGGCCCCTCTTCTTAGACAAGTAGACTTGAGTAACCAATATTAGATCTTAGCCATCCAGCTGGGAAAGTTTAGTATGTGGATTTTCCTTCCGGTTTGATGAAGGCTATGCTACTTACTTAAGGAGTGCATTCATGGCTATCCATCCAGTTGTAGTGTTGTTGAACTACATTGTTTGATAATGAGTGGAGCTTTTTACAGAAGTTGAAAGTTTTTGTGTCAAGAACCTGTCCATACAAAGTGGCTTGTTTATGTTGCAGTGAAGGCTGTGGTCTTTGTAGTGAGTCTTTTAAATATAACCAGTATTTCTGAGGTGGAGAAAGTCTCTTAAGGCAGGATCTTTCTTAGCCTGGAAAGCAAGCCAATGATGAAATTTATAGTAGCCAGTGAGAGACAGAGGAAAGCAAGAAGCTTTTTAGTCTGTTTGGATAACTAAGTGAACTCAGTCCTTTGACCTTTTTTTGTCAGAAATGGTTGCAGTCTTCTTTTGGTACGGTGTTTTTCTGAGGCACGTGCCAAAAGGGGTGTTACTCTCAATAATTGCTCTTGTAAAGGAAGAATACAGGGATGTTATGAACTCCTTGTCCCTGGATGAGATACCTTTACTAATGAGGTGGGCCATGTAAAAAGCTTTCCGTACAATGGAGAAAACGTGGTGGTCAAAAGTCAGGTCTCTATCAACCTGGGTGCCCAAGCACCTCACGACTGATTGCATGCTTACAACATTGTTATTAATGTGATAATTTATGGGGACATCACTCTCCTCAAAGGGGATGATTGTGCATTTTTTGGCATTTAGCTTGAGGCCATGTTTCTGGCACCAGTCATTTGTTTGGGTGAGACCCTCTTGTAGCTTATTCAGAATTGTTTTATTAAGTCAGTAATGTGATTACTTTACTTTATTGCAAATTTGTTGGCTTATTTTTGTGGATTATAGTATTGTAGGACTGCTAATGTTGTCACTGTATGTAGATGGACTGCTGGAGTGGTTTTCCCAGTGAGAAATGTAAGTGCTGTGGTGAATATCTGTTTATTTGTTAAAAAAATCTATATATTAACTAAGACGTTAGAGTTAACTGTTAGATTAGAGAATTAAAATCAGAATGAGAATTAGAATTTTAAGGCAAATATTAGGCATTCGTTACATTTATTAATTGTTCGAATGCACCTACAGTACAGCCAGGAGGTCAACTTTGGCCTCCTGTGGCAGCAAAAGAGTTAACTATATGATATATCTTATATGCGGCCCAAAGACAATTTCTGTTCACTCAATCCGGCCCTGGCAAGCCAAAAGGTTGGACACCCCTGCCCTAAACCTATCTGAGCCCACAATTGTTTGGTTCAAAAGCTATCTTTCAGGAAGACAACAGGCAGTACAATGGCAATCAGACATCTCTCCTCTACTCCCAGTAACATTAGGTGTGCCCCAAGGCTCCATCCATGGGCTACTACTATTCACAATCTTTACCAACAACCTCCACACCTCATGCCACAGCAATACAATATGCAGATGACTCCACACTTATATGTAAAGCCATATCCATCCCAGAATTATATAAACTCACACAATCATCATTCCTATCAGTTGAATCCTGACTATCCGTACACCAACTAATCCTAAACCCCAATAAAACAAAACTACTGCTATTCAACCCCACTAAATACAGGCCTCTGACCACCTCCTTTAATATACTAGCAAAAAATAATATCACTATCACACCAGTTAGTCAAACCAAACTACTCGGTATAGAAATAGACTGTAACCTGACATTTGACATCCATATTGCTCACACCATAAAACAAAGTTCACAATAAACTAGGGGCTCTATAAAGTAACAAATCTTTTCTGACAAAAATAGCTAACTAAACCATCGCCAGGACACACCTTATCTCTACTCTCACATATCCCTCCCCTACACTAACTAATCTAAGAAAAACAGGCAGCAATAAATTAGAAGCATGCTACAACAAAATTGCTAGGTTTGCCACAGATTTACCCTATAAATATCACCATTGAATAGCCCTAAAACATTTACAATGGCTTAAATTTCCCCATCTCTTACTGTACAACCAACTAACCCAAACCCACAAAATACTATACAACTCTGATAAAACCCCAGCCCTAAATAGTATACTCAAACCATACACTAGTAAAAGAGTTGTACACTCCAACAAAAAACAACTACTAGAAGTCCAAAAAGCCTCTAACTCTACAGGTGAATCCCTATACTCCACCTATATAGCAAAAGCATGTAATTCCCTTAGTAGTACAGCCAGGAGGTCAACTTTGGCCTCCTGTGGCAGCGAAAGAGTTAACTATATGATATATCTTATATGCGGCCCAAAGACAATTTCTGTTCACTCAATCCGGCCCCGGCAAGCCAAAAGGTTGGACACCCCTGCCCTAAACCTATCTGAGTACCTATCTGTACTGAGTACACAGTAGCCTTACAAGCACAACCTCCATAGCTCAGTTTAAAAACTCACTTAAAACACACCTCACTAGTAAATGGCTATGCCCATGCTCTATAACAAGAGAACAAGTGACATAAATGACCCAAAGACATATAATAATCCAGTGTGTAAACCTACAAAGAAAGTGTATACTTCTGTTACCTGCAGTACTGAATTTACCTGTAATTCTCCTACAGTATTGAATTTACTTTTCAAGCCTTTTAAGGAGCATTGTATACCCTCACACTTATCTTAAATATACAATGCACATGTTTATCTTATTCAACAACTATATGCATATCTTAATGTATTTTATGATGATATCTGTTTATAATGGTGCTGTAAGCCTATTTCAACAAATGTGTTTCATGTCTGAATGTATCTTATTCTAATGTCTGTTCATATGTTGTTCTAAGACTTTATATAACTGTGGAGCTTTTCTCTCCAGCCTGCGCTGAAAAAGGACTGCTAGTCCAGTCAGACTATCCTGGTTATCAAATGTAAAATAAAATAAAAAACACCGCAATGCACCGCATCTAAATCTAAGGATGTTATAATTCCATTACACTTGGCCCTCATCAGACCAATAATTCAGTACAATGTTCCCTTTTCCATGTACCTCACCAGACACTGCAACATTTGGACAGCCCACAGAGGTTTCTCACTAAAAAAAGCGCAGGGTATATAAAGCAAGTCTTATGTGGAAAGACCGAATGACCTGTCACTGTATTTTGTCTCCTACAGGTTGCTAAGGGGTGACCTGTGCCTGGCTTACAGGGCAGTCTCCGATCATTCCCCAAATGGAAAAGCTACACATCCGTAAATCAAACTGCAGGAGGTTCACTTGCTCTAGGGATCTTAACCTAGCCTCTGACATGACCAGGTCATGCTGGAGAGATAGATACATCTCCCAGAGACTGCCACTTCTCAGGAACAAGCTTTCAATTCACATGAACCAGACCCCCTCCCTGTCCCTCTTCAAAGCAACCTAGATCAATAAATGGGTGACTGCAAATACACTCCTAGGGTAGTGCCCATGTCCCTCCTCGACGAAGGAAGTCATTATTAACTGCCATTGACCCTTGCCTTTGTGAACTTCACTCATCTAACCACTGACAATTGAGGCAACTCGGGATAAATATGGCTAAGCTTGTAAGGGCTCCAGGGCAATCAGCCTAGTAACCTCCTATGAACCTATGTTTTTATTGGTATGGACCACATATTGTACTTAACTTCATCTGAGCGATAATAGTTGTCTTGGGTACAGGTTGTTAGCAAGATTCATTAAAGCTCTCAGTAGAACTGAAGATGTGTTGAAAGCAGTAGGCAGAACTGTGCCAAGAAAGGTTTATATAGGGAGTATACCTCTCAACTGCCCCCGATTTTACCTATTATGAGGGAACACTACTCATTTAGTTACACACTCATGCTACAATTTACACTAATGCAAAGTTTTAGTTGAAGGAAATAAAGTAAACGTAAACAAATAAATGTAGCTTTTGGTAGCAGATAGGCTCATAAGCTTAACTTTTATTTTACTATAATTTGTTGTCCTATACATTTCCTGCATTAACATTCTTACTTTAATTAAGACTACCCTCCACTCTACATCTATCAAACCCCTCTTTTAGTATACTCCATCTCTATCTTTTCTATACCTCCCTCCCTAAACTCTCTTCCTTCCTAATTCTCAACTGTACTTTTCATTTTAATCAATCCTTGCCTTCCTATAACAATTATAACAATGCCAATAGACAGATTCCCACAATCAGAGAGAGCATACTCTCTCATAACCTTCACATTTCAGCTAGCCTGCTGCTTATATATTTCAGATACTATACTACATTACCTCCAACTAAAGTCCACCGACACAAACCCTTCTCGCTATGTGTAAATAAGAATACACCTCCTGCCAGTGGGAGACAATTTATTACACCAATCTGTCTCTTAAACATGCCAGCTACTCCATGAAAGCTCAAATATCGTCTATCTAAAACATGACATCTTCCATTGAAGCTTATTCATTCTGGTGACATTCAAACAAACTCTGCACCATCTCAGCCTTCCATTCATGCAGGCAACAAAACTGCAACTGTTATCTCTTAATAGCCTCTTCATACCCTTCTTCCCTCTACATACCTTGTTCTGTCTCTATTTTTGATTATGACTCTTTCAGCTTGCCAACTCTGCTTTCTGCTGTGTATATAATGCATGTATATATTGTGTTCTGTCAATCACTCTGTATATAATGCCATTTATCTATTGCCTTTATACCCTCAAGCCAACTATGGTATTCACTTTGTATATAGCATATGTATATATGGCCTTTTGTTATTCACATTGTATATTATATCAGGTATCTATTGTTTTTACCCTGGGCTCAGACTAAAATAGGTCCAGTGGGATCAGTGTCTATCCTGTTTAACATATTCAAAATAAAATAAATAAATGTGTAGTGAATATCAGCCCCTATACACTTTTTTGAAGTCATTAGCCACAATAAGTGCAATCAGAACATTCATTATTTTGATACTTGTTTAACGCTGAACAGCTGTTCTCTCTGTTTTTATTCTTTTGGCTGAAATCTATTTTAATATTCATTTTTGTTAGTCTGTTTAAATGACTCGTACCTTTTGCCATTTTTCCATTTATAAAATAAAGACAAATAAAAAAAACAAAGTATGTCAACTTCTATGTATATGCTGTTAAATGCATTCATATTTCTTAATAACTATAGAAATATTCCGGTTAAAGAATGTTATAAATGAAAAGCTTCTTAATATTAGAGGGACCGAAGCTAAAAGATGCCCATATTTGTACTTTAGCTTGCATTTGTGCTAAACAAGCTCTCTATTTTAATACAATTCTTGTTTTTTTAATAAGAAAAACAGTATTGCTGCCATAAATGCAAATATTTATAAAATTCTAATTTGCTAGGCATTTCTGACCCCAAACATACACACCTTAAATCTCAACTGTCTGGAATTTCACAGAATGCCCAGATTTTTGCCTTATACTTTTGGTCTGTTCCTCTTAAAATTTGTTGTCTTCTGGCAATACTTTTCGTCTGTTCCTCTTAAAATTTGTTGTCTTCTGGCAAATAATTGTAGATAGAAGTCATTGACAAGACAGTTGAGTTTCAGACTTCATGGCCTTTAAAAAATATATGCCAGTGCAAAACCTGTTATTCAATCAAACATACCCCTCAAGTGTACCTTATTATGTCTTTTGAGAGTTAAAAGTCTATGTTCCTTAAAGTTCTACATTGAAAGGGTCAATAAGTCTATGGTAAATAATACTGAGTCATATTAAATCATCAAAATAACTTTTTGTGAGGATAACTATCACATTTTGACCATCTTGTGATCTTCCTAGTTGAAATTGTTATTAAGTTATTAGTGAGTATACTACATTTTGCCCATATGATGTTCCACGTCAAGAAAGGCAGTGTTTCACATTTTGGAGATGAAAGCAGACCTCTCAACTATCCAGTTTTTAGGAGGAATGTTCCTATTTTTGGGCCTGATTTACCTCTGTGCAGGATGTCCCTATTTTTTGAGGTATGTCCCTATTTTCAAGATTGTTTTACCTTTTCACACAATTTTCTGAATCCCTCCCAAAACATGTGATTTTTGAAGATGTCCATTCATAGAAAATCACACTATACAACCAACATACAGCGAAAATGGAAAACACCAGACCATGGCATGGCAGCATGTTTACGTAGTGCTCAAAATGTTAAGGCAGTCATATAGTTTGACAGCTGCCTTCTACCACTTTAACATTTTAAACATTATTTCGGACAGTTAAAAAATAACCAATCCATTACCTTTAGTGCCTGATTTTGAAAAATGACTAGGATTTGCCTCATCCTTTTGCTGCATTCCTCATAAAATGTTTGCTTTTCTGGTAAACCACAGAAAATTGAAGTCTGCCGATAAATGTCAGATATTGGAGTTTTATATTTACTGTCGATTTTCTTTCAGAAAGTGCAAGCTAATGGAAAGCGGTTGCCATATTAACAAATCTCTTTTTGCCCTGTCCATCCAAATCATACTTCCTACCATTCAGAAAATGCACATTGATACAAAAGCTGTTATTCCATTTAAATATATAATGGCCTTGATTATGATCCCTTCAAACTTTTGCCCCATCCCAATAAATCCCTGAGGATTAGAGTCAATACATAGTGAAGGGAAACCTACTGTTCTGTTAACTTTTTAAGTAAATTTAAAAACAAATTAAAACGAGCTTCATGCATATCAGACTGACCTTTGTATAGACATAAGAAAACCCAGCACTGCATTCATGACTACAACTAATGCATGGTCCGACATTCTCCATTATCACCCAACATATAAGTCTGACCCTCTTAGTGCAAGAAATCTGGACAAAGCCTAGAATAATGGGGCGACAAAGGCAAAAAATAAGGATAGATTTTTAAATATTGCTCTTATAAACTTAGAAAATTCCTAAAATAACAGATTTTGTATGTAGCATGCATTTTCTGGAGGATATTAAGTCTGAAAGTCAAATGTGTGCCATTATTTAGTGACTTCAATATTCAGTGATTTGCCAGAAAAAAAAATACTAATTTTATAAGGATCAGACCAAAAATGTGATATAAAAAAATCTGTACATTCTGCTAAAATCTGGATAGTTAAGAGGTTTGGCCCAATATACTATACTAGTGGAAACAATTTAAAGAAAGGGGACACACATTTTAGATCTTATTCTGATGCAAAAATAAATGACCTTGTGAGGTAGAATTTCCAATACAGTTCATTAAAATATTCAGGTTTTACACTGTCTTTATATTAATGCACTTTATTTTCCACCATTTGCCACTCTCTGTTTTAAACCTGTTACTAAGTAGTATCCCACAGTCATAGTGGAAGTGGGAAGGCTATTTGATACTCACATTTTATGGTAATTAGGTGTCCATATCTTTAGCTGAATGTTCCTAGTTTTCAAGAGTCTCTGTTCATATTTTCATTGCTTGCAGGTTGATAGTTACTGATGGAAAGTTGTGCGCCATGCTGTCAACTTTCCAAATGTGTAATAGCAATATTTAAAATATGTGCCTCCCTCATTTCAGGCCTTTGGTCTCTGCACCCCCTACCCCCGCCACACACAAACATATTTTTGGCTTTGTTCAGATTTATTATGCTAAGAGGTTAAAAAGGGTTGCACACCCCCACACAGTAAATAAGAATAGTATGTCAGAAGGCAGATATGTTAATAACATTTCCTGCAAAGTTTAAATCGGTAGCATTTTAAGTAACACAAAAGAAATTCTACAGATTTTGCATATCTCACTACTCCTTTGTTCGGAAATTCTGGACAAAGCCATAAATAAATGGGGATGAAAATGGCCAAAAAAATCTGGGATGGTTTTTGAATACTACTTTAATTCACCTAAAAACTTAACAGAACAACATATTCTAAATGTTACTCTAATTCACTTTAGACAATGGGCATTCTCCAGGGGGGTGTTAATCTATCTGTAATGCCCACTGAAAAATGAGTCCTTTGTTTCACGGCAGCATATCAACTGAAAAAAATTAATGTTCTCCATTATTTTACTCTTGCTAAGCATTGCTTTTGCTGTTTAGTGAGTGTAAAACAATTATCTGATATTTAACTGTTAGCCTAGAGGGTTTCCTCTGTATTTTAAGTGCTAGCCACAAAGTTTGAGAATTCATTTTATGCTCAATTTCTGAGAGACTTGGTTGGCTACAATCACCTGCATTAGAAGCTGAAGTTAAGTGCTTTATGTATTTTAGTCTTCTGTTAAGTGCAAATTTGCAGTTTTAAAAGTACTGTATTTTATTTTTTCTGTTAACTAATTGTTTCACTAAATAGTTTGTACAATTTGGGCACTGATCCAGGCCATGTTTTTTTTGGAGACGGTCCCCCTGCACCCTAGTGGCAGGAGTGTGCAGTTAGAACTTGTTTGATTGAAGATTGCTGGAACAGGGCTTAATTTTGAGCTTTTTTCTGGTTAATTGGGTAACTTGTTTAAATCAGTTTGTTAGTTTTCTATTGTTTTTTATATATATATATATATATATATATATATATATATATATATATATATATATATATATAAATTGCACTTTATTCATCTGCTTTTACTGTATTTGTGTTTCTTCCTACTTTATTACTAGGGGCATTGACTACAGCTCTGAGATATATAACAATATGTATCCTTTTCTGTGCATTTAAAGTGTTTTTTTTTATTGTATCCGTTTTATTTTCTGAAGAAAAAAAATAAATATATAATATGTAATTTACTTGTTTCCCACCTTTCTAACCTAGTATAGTCCAGTTTTCAGGTTAGTGCTGAATTCAGGGCTGTGTTACAAATCTCTGCGTTTGCCCATGCCTTACTTGGATAGAAGAAAGTTTCTCTGTTCACCTGGGAGAAAGGGGAGCTTTGAGCAGCCTATCGGTCCCTGAAGGAGTGGTTTCAGCCCAGAAATTAGTAGTTTATTGGCCATTTTGAGCTAATTTCTATCTCTTTCATTTTCCTGCTATAAAATCCACATTTGCCCAGTTTTGTGAGCCGGGCAGGGCCGGTTAAATAGGGTATAACTATTCCCGGCTCCACAAAGTCTCCTCTTTCATTTTTCCCTTGGAACTAGACAAACTTTCAACTTAAGCACTCAAGCCATTCATTTCTCAGCCCAGCACTTGCTCAAAACAAATAGCAAGCACTTATAAACCCTAGCATTAGACCCCCTATACTGTACAGAAGGACAAGGCTCTCTATTCGACCTTACCAGCCAATCAGTAAAACAGTTCACTGTACCTATCCAGGCATGTCCAAAGGGCAGTTTCAGGTGTACTCTCCAGTCCAACTGGTGAATCTGGGCATTTTGAGGCAATGTTACAACTGCCTCATGTACACAGACAACCCTCTCCTCCTACCACCAAACACTAATACATGCAAGAGTTGCAATTATACAGCCAAACTGGTGGCTAAGCTCTCTCAACCCAAGACTGGAGCAGACAGTCAAGAGAAGAAGGGAAATACTTGCATCACACCACCAGTCTCACATAGACCCATTAAACCAGCTACGGCAAAAAACACATCTAAATACTCGAAAACACATCTAAATACTTGAAAACATACTCGAAAGCTCTAAATAAAAATCTGCAAAAGCAACAGAGACCTCCAAAGCAGACATCCAAGCAACCTCCACCTCCCAACACAAACCATAAAACAGACACTTCACAAAACCAGTGTGCTATGAAATAACAGCCCTTAAGGAAAATAACATACCCAACACACTAGTAATAGGGGACTCTATAGTCAGGCACACTGACATCTCACTCACTAGGCTGAATAAGGAGAAGGTTACTCTTAGCTGCTTGTCAGGTGCCAGGATCCGCCACATAATACAAACACTCAGGTCACTCCAGAACAAGTACAAATACGACTCTGTCATTGTCCATGTTGGTGTGAATGACCTGAGCCATAACTCCCTGGACTACATGAAAAGAGACTTGGAAGAGCTCTCTGATCACGAAGCTCATGCCAGTATGACCCTGACCCTGAGTAGCATCCTGCCCTCACCAAGAACGATACCATGGTATAAAGAAAGATTTATCAGTTTCAACAATTGGCTAAGTTTCTGGTGTCATTCAAAGGGAATCCAGTGTCTGTCTGCCTGGGATGACATGCCTGACACGCCACGCTGCTTCGCTAGAGGCAGCTTGCACCTGTCACCCTTAGACTTTCGAATACTGGCCAAGGCTCTTGCCACCCCCATAGTGCCTTTTTTAGGCAAGGCTCAAAAGACAAACCCACCACCGTAAATAGCACAAGTAACAAATAACTGAGGGTAATGCTACTCAATGCCAGAAGTCTAAACGTCAAAATGCATGCACTCGAGGCACTCCTCAGTATGGAGAAAATCTATATATGTGCAGTAACAGAAACCTGGTTTAAGGCTCCAGAGAGCACCCTAGCACTACCAGGCTGCAACTCATACCATACATTTCGGCCACAGAATCCAGACCGAAATACAAAAGGCAGGGGCGTATCCATATTCATCAAGGATACCCACACTTCCAGGTTAGTGGCATAGCACAATGCTTCAGAGATCATCCACGTACAACTAACAACGGGAAAAATTGCTATTCAAATTGTAGCTTGCTACAGATAACCCACCATGTTGCAGGAACACCATTCCACATTTCTGGAAACACTGGGAAACATAAAGGTCCTACCAAACACCCTAATATTGGGTGATTTCAATTACCCAAACATTAACTGGGAGAACTACTCAAGAACTAACTCCCTTGTCCAACATTTCCTAGAATTTATAAACTCAAATGCCCTAGATCAACTGGTCAACACTACCACCAGAGGTGACATATTGGACCTGGTCATCACCAACATGGGCGACCGGTGTTCCATACCAGAGGTCAACCCCTCACTTGTTAGATCTGACCATAAACAAATCGCTCTGTATATCCACATTCTGCCCCCACCCCCAGACAAGGAAACCAATGTGAAAAACTTTTCAAAAGCAAACTTCACATTACTTAAGACCAAGGTGGAACGTTTCAAAGCTCCCATGCTAAAGGATAATGCTGTCTAAGCTGCAAAATCCTTTACTAATGCATTCTACAGGCAACTACAAGAATGCATGGATTGTGCTATCCAAAGCAAAACCAAGACTCACTCCTCCAAGAAAACGAAACTAGTCTGGTGGTCCCCTGCCATAAACAAGCTATATAATAGAAGGAGGAAACTAGTACAGAAAAAGAGTCAAATCCCAAGAAGGGAAGACATCCCTGATCAGTATCAGCAAGAAACTACGATCCCTCCTAAAATTATCCAAGGTGAGCTTCGAAAGAAAAATTGCCAAGGACACCAAAGATAACCACAAGGCATTCTTTAGCTATGTCAAGAATCTAAGTGGCAATGCTCAGATCTGCTCAGAGTTGGTGCAGAATGGCACAAAATACACTGAACCGACCTATCTCGCCAACATCCTGGCAGACAGGTTCAATGCAAACTTCACGCACCTCTCACCCCCAAAAGGGCGCATAACCATACCAGAAGAATGTACAGCCCCTGAAATCACAGACACTCGGGTTAAAACAGCCCTCTCCAAAGCCAAAAACCCAGCATCAGTGGGACCGGATGGTGTTCCAGGCTGCATCCTACACAAGCTCAAAGACAAACTAACCCCTCACCTAAACACACTGTTCAAACTCAGCCTCTCCACAGGCTACGTACCCATAGAGTGGCGCACAGCAATGGTAATTCCACTCCACAAAGGTGGAGCCACAACAGATCTCTGGAACTATCACCCTATAAGCCTGACTAGCTTGATCTGCAAGGCTATGGAGCACATCATCATGGAACTCATTGACAGAGACATTGGGAACCTCCAAACACTGGACCATATCCATTTCAGCTTTGTTAAGGGCAGATCATGCCTCCTAAACCTGGTGGACTTCTTTGAGACAGTTACCAAGGCTATAGACAAGGGAAAGGTGGTTCACACAGCCTACCTAGACCTTGCAAAGGCCTTCGACACCATTCCCCATCCTGGTATTATCGACAAGCTCACCAGCCTGAACATGAACCCCTATGTCACAAGATGGGTTGCCAACTGGCTCATGGACAGAACCCACATGGTGAGAGACGCGGGAGCTAGTTCCGACTCTAAGCCAGTTAGAAGTGGCATTCCCCAGGGTTCAGTCTTAGGACCCCTCCTGTTCGGCATATACTTTTCAGAGGTGCAGGCAAGCACATGAGGACTGTGGCTGACCAAGTTCACAGACTATTGCAAACTAGGGGCTATAATTGACTCTCCCGCTGACACAGACATCCTCCAAAAGGCTCTCACTGAGATGGATACCTGGGGTCAAAATCATGGCCTCATACTTAATGCCAAAAAGTGCATTGTCATCCCCTTTCGAAAAAACAAAGTACCCACAAACTACCACATAGTTGGTAGTCCCCTAAATACGGAAGACGTAATAAGGGATCTGGGGACCCAAGTAGATAGTAATCTCTCCTTTGATAATCACATTGCCAAAGTGGTTAGAAAACCTATCAATATGGCCCACCTAATCACAAAAGGATTTGCATCCAGATCAAAAGAGGTCATTGTGCCCCTCTACTCATCACACTCATCAGAGAGTGCAATGCCCCATTTGGGATATACCTTACAAGACACCTGCAACAGCTGGAAAAACTACAGAAGTACCTCACCAAGAGGATCACTGGCATCAAACAGATGCCCTATGCAGCTCAACTGAAGAAACTCCAGCTGTACGCGGTTGCATACTGCCTACTCAGAGGTGATCTCTGCTTGACATACAAGGCCATGTCCAACCCAGAACTGATGGACATGCTCCACCTAAAGAAAACCATATCCCCTCGAGCCACACACTCTAGGGATCTAAACCTCACCACAACAAAAAATAGGACGTGCTGGAGGGATAGATCCCTGTCCCAGAGACTTCCTATGCTTTGGAACAAGATTCCAATCTACATTGGGCAGAGGTCCTCACTAACACTCTTTAAGAGAAACCGCGACGAGTGGATGGGAAACAGAAAGTTTACCCCTGGGATCACTTCAGTGGCTCTGCTGGACAGAGGCACAGGGAACTAATCTAAGGGGGCAGCAAAAGCCAACACATTCTGTGAGAGAGTGAAGAGCGAGAGTAATCTCAGACAGCAGCAGTATCAGTTAAGAGGCTTGTGTACTTCTCAACTACCTGTCTCAACCTCTCCACACAAGAAATCTGGAGACAGCTTACAAATAATGGGAGAACAAAGAGCCAAAAATAGGGACAGATTTTAAGCACTGCTCTTATAAACTTAGAAAGTTGCTAATAAACTTAGAAAGTTGATAAAATAACAAGGTTTCCATTAGCATGTATTTTCTGAATGATATGAATTCTGGAACTTGAATGACTTTCATTGTTTAATGACTTCAATTCCCAGTGATTTGCCAGAAAACTACACATTTTATGAGGATGGGACTAAACATACTAGCCAAAAAGTCTGGACATTCTGCAAAAATCTAGACAGTTGAGAGGTATGCTCCCTTGACCCTTAGCTCAAGATATTTGGATAAACCTAAAATAAATGGAGGACATGTTTTACTGATTTGAGTTAGCATGCATATTTTCTGAAACAGAAGTGAGTTGCTTACCTCTGGACCATTTAGCTGAAGAAATTTGGATAAAGTCTAAAATAAAGACAGAACAAAGGCTGAAAAGTAGGAACAGATTTTAATTATTGCTCTTATAAAATTTACAAACTTGCTTAAGCTCAATGCCAAAAAGTGCATTGTCATCCCCTTTGGTAAAAACTGTACCCATGAACTACCACATAGGCGGCAGTCTACTTAATGCCGAATGTGTGATAAGAGACCTTGGGAGCCAGATGGACAGTAGTCTCTCCTGTAATAATCACATAGCCACATTAGTCAGGAAATCCTTCTAAGTGGCACACCTCATCACAAAAGGGTTCTCATCCAAAAAAAAAAG
This sequence comes from Protopterus annectens, assembly GCF_019279795.1. Taxonomy (NCBI): domain Eukaryota; kingdom Metazoa; phylum Chordata; order Ceratodontiformes; family Protopteridae; genus Protopterus; species Protopterus annectens. The sequence continues at coordinate 905,562,320 of NC_056735.1, forward strand.
AGGTCATTGTTTCCCTCTAGTCGAAACTCATTAGACCCATTATAAAGTACAATACCCCATTTTGGAATGTTCCTCACAAGACATCTGCAGCAGCTGGAAAGGCCACAGAAGTACCTCACAAAGAGGATTACTGGCCTCAAACAGATGCCCTACACTGACCATCTCAAAAAACTCCAGCTTTACTCCATAGCATATCATCTACACCAAGGTGATCTCTGCCTAACATATAAAGCCATGTCAAACCCAGAGCTGTTGGACATGTTACACCTAAAGAAATCCCAATCCCTCTGAGCTACACGCTCTAGAGACCTAAACCTTGTCACCACAATAAACAGGATATGCTGGAGGGATAGCTTCCTGTCCCAGAGACTTCCCATACTCTGGAACAAGCTCCCATCTATGTCAAGCAAAGTTCCTCATTAGCACTCTTCAAGAAAAATCTTGATGAGTGGATGGGAAATACACCCTAGGGATCACGTCTGTGGCTCTGCTCGACAGGAGCACAGGAAAATAACTTTCTTGAGTGGTGTAAGCCAGGGAACCTTGTTGGTTAGGCTTACTTAGCCCTTGGGCTGAGAGCCTAGTACCTACCTATGAACCTATAAGAAAATAATAGTCTGAAACTCAAATGTATACCATTATTTAGTAACTTCAATCTCCAATAACTTGCAGTAAGGTACCAAAAAATAAAGTAAATACCTGGATATTTTTAATTATACCATGACCCCCCCCCCCAAAACGTGCACGCTGATTGGCCAGCATGCCCGTTGTAAATCGAGTTATACTAATGGAAAAAGGTCCGGTCGCCCGGACTTTTTTCCATTAGTATAACTCGTTTTTTTAAAACACTGTCTCGCTATGTTAAATGGGTTTAACATAGCGAGACAGCTTTAAAATAAGCAACGGAGATCTCCGTTGCTTATTTTAAAGCTGTCTCGCTATGTTAAACCAATTTAACATAGCGAGACAGTGTTAAAACAACGGAGAAAGCAAGATCTCCGTTGCTTTTATGTTTCGCTATGTTAAATGAGTTTAACATAGCGAGACAGTTTTAAACTAAAACGGACATCTCCGTTGCTTATTTTAAAACTGTCTCGCTATGTTAAACTCATTTAACATAGCGAAACACAAAAAAAAAGCAACGGAGATCTTGCTTTCTCCGTTGCTTTTCCCACAGCTCTGATGTACTGCGCAGGCGCGCAGTACATCAGAACTGCCGCGGATGCCAGAAATCTGCGGAAGGGCAGCAAACAGGCATTATACTATGCCATTATTTAAGAAAAGTAATAGTTTCTTTTCTTAAATAATGTCATATATAATAGCAATAACCACTTCTGGGTGTGGGTAATGCTAAATTTACCCACGGTTGGCTTTGTTTGGTCCCTCGGGACCAAACCACGCCAACCGTGGGTAAATTTAGCATTACCCACACCCAGGCGTGGGCTATTGCTATAGTATTATATTTTGGATATAAAATGCTTCCTCCAGTACTATTAACATCTGCTACAGCAAGTTTGAAACATTAGGCGGAGGAATTTTACATATAAAATATACAAAAAATATAAATAAAATAAATAAATAACTAACACACAACAATTTTACAGGCAGCCCATTCTCTAAGCGCAATAACGCCCTCCAGTGTGCGTGTTTTGTTATTGTAGAAATAACATTCTTCCAGGGCTGCAATGGCCTTCCGGCGTTATTTCCGCACTAACACACACCCTGTTGGGCATTATTGCTTAAACTGGGGTTACCACCGGCCCCTCTTTGGACAGTTATTTCTTGAAGGGGGGGGGGGGACTAAAAAATAGCACGTCCTGAACTTTTAGGACAAAAAAAAGCTCCTTAGTTTTCTTTAATAGTTGTATAAAACAGTTATTGTGTATCTGAAACACCTGCATGAATAAATGAAATGCAACAAGAATAAGTTTTTGTTTAAATAGCTCGTCCTGAACTTTTAGGACAAAAAAAAGCTCCTTAGTTTTCTTTAATAGTTGTATAAAACAGTTATTGTGTATCTGAAACACCTGCATGAACAAATGAAATGCAACAAGAATAAGTTTTTGTTTTGGCAAAAAAAAAGTGTCCTTTGCAATTGTGGCGTTTATGCTTTGTACAGCAAAATCTCACGTTTCTACAAAATATTCAGCTTTGGGCATTTGAAAAGGTGGCAACTCTACTTCAACGAGTTAACATAACAGATTTTACATCAACAACATTCATTTTAGAACGATAACTATGAAACTCTGGCATTACTGGCTGACTGCAATCCTCATTGATTTACAAAAAAAAAGAGATACAGAGCAAAAATAAGAGGCAGACTCAGGGAGATGAGGTACGCTTGTAATGTAGGTGTGTAAATTAAGATAAACTGGTATGTGATGATACTGATTTGTTAATCTCAATAGTTCTGAATGTAGTAGGCACAACTGATTGTATTTTTGAAACTGTGCGCTTATAAAACTTTTTGTTCTGTCAAGTACGTGAATAACGTGATTTTTCTTTTTGTACAGAAACAGCATAAAAGTCATTTTCTTGCGTGCCAAAACAATCGCTAGACAGGATAGTGTACACAGGTAAATAATTACCACAAGCTGTCCTCTTGCTTTGTAGTCCTGCTGAAACTACAATTCCCATACAGAAACTTCTTTGCTCTTAGTTTCAACCCTGCGAATCCCCGGCTGGTTCTCGTGAAATATTAAACTATGTGAGTTGTATAGATGTGATAAATGCTATTTGTTAAAAAAGACAGAAAATCTCTGCGTTTCTAGTAAATATGCTGAGCGAATTGTAAGGTCAAAATTACAGTTCTCTCTTTACGACGTGCTGTCTTTCTTTAAGAACGAAAAAAGGTAGGAAAAGAAGAAAGGATATGGTTGGACTAATGATTGCTTAATCTTATGTATTTTTGAAAGGCTGAAGGGTGGGCTTTCAGGTGTTAATCGTCAGTCATAACACCTGGGGCTAGATTTGTTAATATGATAGTTCCACAGTAATGAAATGTTCCAATTCTAAGAATTCTAATATCTTTTAAGTATTGGAGTCTGCTTCACTTACTTGGGAATTTTAACCTAAGAGTACTATGTAGCTGGATTTCTTTGCTCTCAGGCCTTGTAGTGAAAATATTTGCATAACTTATGCAAGTCTGCCCAGCCTCAGTTATTTCATGCCTTCCTGTTGTTAGCGCCACTGGTTTTGTTTTACTTTTATTGGCTACTTAACCAGTAATGTGGTGTTTCTTGCCAAAATGAAGTTCTCTCTTAAAAGTCACATTTTTGTGTAACTTTCTGAAACATTCCTGTGATTCTAAATTTAGTACAGCAAGATGAACGTGTATATTTTCCAAACAATGATATCTTGGTGCACCAGAAGGCTTCATAGAATGAAACCATTGCCAACTTTTTAGAGTTTCCTGTTACACCAATTCACTAATTCTGAAGAGACTTCATCTGATTATTTTTATAAGTCAAGCATCACATACAGGTTACTGTATGGGTGTGGGGTTCATTAAGATGTTAGCTGTGCCTGGATTGTTTATGCATGTACAAAGAAATGCTAAGACTTTATTTTACTGTTTAACTGGAATAATATTTGGTACATTACCCAAATGTCCTGGTAGGATGGTGCACTTCTGTTGTTGTTGTGTCTTTCGGCTTTTCCCGGTTAGGGGTCGCCACAGCAGAACTCCGGTCCGCTAATGATTGGCAGTAGATTTTTACGTGCCGAGTTGCCGGCTCTGACGCACAACCTTCAACGAAGGTACGCCCATTCACGCATGTCTCCACACAGAAGATGGTAAATTGAAAATGTGCATCAGTCTAATATAACCAGTGCTATGCTTGGTGACCTTTTTAATGTTATTGAAGATATAGATTTGTAAAGAAAAGCAGTGGTTATGACCATTTCTGTACATTAAATTCATATATTATATACTCAAATGTGAAGTAAGCCAAGGGACCATTGTAAGAAACTGAATGCACATTAATGCTGTAATGCTTATATATACAGACCTATGCTACATATACCCAATTGTGGTGCTTGTTTCACTACAGTTTGTAAAGCAGTAAAGATGAAGGGAATTTCTCGTTTGTATCTGGATTGTCTTTATGTATATAATATGCTGTGTTCACTTGTAGTGTAAAAGGCACAACGTAATGGTAGGAAATGGTAACATTACAGCATCTGATCTTGGAACTGGGATAGTTGCTGTGGCTCCATGGGTTTGAAGAAGCTGCTTTCTTGCTTGAGAAAACTTGGAGGCCAGCAGTATTGGTACTGTTTGAACAGTGCCAAAGACTATCAAAACAAATATTTTCTGAGTGGACATTGTAGTCTATAAAAGGTACCATCAAAGTCAAACTTTTTGTTTTGATACTTGGGTAAACACCATCCCCTAAACGTTTTTGTTTTGTTTTTTATTTTTTAGTAGGGAAACGTACCCTCACTCACGCAAATGTCATGGGCGCAATAGGTCGCACACTTTATAGTTCAGAAGACACAGAGTTCTATTCCCATACCAGGTAGATTGATTGCTGACAATGCAATGTAGCATAAAGGGGTGCTTCACTTCTGAGTATCAAGTTCTTCATCTGCTTGAGTTGGTGGTAGCCCAGGTAGATGTAAAGGATCCCACATCACCTATCAAAAAGAGGAGGGCAGGTTCCGTGATATCCTGGTGAAATTTCCCTTAGTAAAGTGATGTTTAAAGACATGCAGGTAGGTGTGTGCGTGAATGGGTGTGCCTTCTTTGAAGGTTGGGCGTTGGGCTGGCACTGTAAAAATCCACTGCCAATCATTAGCAGACCGGAGTTCCACTGTGGCAACCCCTAACTGGGAAAAGCCATAAGACAAGAGTGTAAATACCACCTTGGGTCTCCCCAGAAAAGAGGCTTCTAGCCAACTGGAACTTTTGGTGAATTACTGAGGATTATTTCATTGAACAATGTTAGTCATTAGAGTATCATTCTTACTCCTCCCATCCATTATTTTTGGCTTTGTCCAGAATTCTTTAGCAAAGATGTTCTGAGGTATTCATACAACCCTGGTAAAAATAGGAATGCTCAGTTCTGCAAGTACACTGAAACTAATTTTTTTCTAGGACTAAACAATGTAAGAGTTAACATATATGCCCGAATTTGTATTTGCCAAAATGCTGATTTGTGAATGACACTCACCAGTCAACATTGTATAAATGTGAATTTGAAAACATAAGTTCTTAACAGCTTACTGACCTTTTTTTTGTGTGTAACTTGTGACAGTTTAATAAATCTTTGGGGGAGAAACAGTTCCTGTAATACTAAATCAGATCCTAGATGAAAGTGCTTACAAGAGGGGGTGGATTTATTTCTAGGTGCAATGTTTTTTTTGCCTATAGCTTTATTTGTTTAAACCATTTACAATGAAGAGACTTTTGACGAGAACAAAATGTTATTTATTTATGATAATAAGCTGTGAAAAGGACTCATATTTACTGCTCTCTAGTAAGAGATTATTTTTCAGATATGCCAAGGGGAGGTCTGCAGATATATCATACAGATTTTAAATATACACATACATACTCACACACACACACATTATATAATGTAGAACTGCTGGTAGGCTTTCACATAAAAGGGAATATTTCAGCGCAGAGAAACATACCTCTCAACTGAGCAGATTTTTGCCTCATATTTTTCTTCTGTTCCTCATTAAGTTGTGGTTTTCTGGCAAATCATTGAGGGTTGAAGTAAAAAAATAATGACAGACATTTGAGCTTCAGACTTCATTTCCTTCTGAAAAAGTAATGCCAACACAATTCATGCTAACGCAAAACCTACTGTTCTATCCGCTTTCTAAGTTTGTAGAAGCCATAGTAAAGTCCCTATTTTTGGGCCTTTGCTCCCCATTATTTATTGCTTTGTCCAGATTTCTAGGTCCAAGAGGTTGAGAGGTATGGAGACATATCAGAATTAATTTTAAGTAAACTGCTTTATGGTAAGCATGTTGCAGTTGTTAATCTTTTAAGCAGTTAACTTCTGCATAGAACATGTGAATATAAATAATTTCAGACTTAATTTTTGACTTTCTATTTTTCTGAAGGGCAAAAACTGTGAGCAGTGTAGCAGGTTGTGCTAGCTTTGTGAGTGGTTTTGTTTTATTTAATAGAACATTCAAGTGGTGCTGAAAGAGTTGAACTTTCTTGTGATTTAACTAATACTGACAATGCCAGAAAAGTTTCTATTCATTCTGCAGTAACCTATTTTATTCATTTCAATATGTGTGTGTTTGGGGGGGGGGGGTGCAGAGCCTAATGGTGTTGGTTGTTAGCGTGGTTTCGTTTTTGTGACAAAACACTGTGCTTATGTTGGACTTGAACTGTATTTTGTTATAACACCAAGGGTGCCAGGAAAATTTCATTCATTTTCCAGTTACCACCAGAGTCTATCTCTTCACTTGATAGGTTGTTGTTCTTCTTTCGGCTTTTAATGGTTAGGGGTCGCCACAGCAGAACTCCGGTCCGCTAATGATTGGCAGTTGATTTTTACTGTGCCGAGGTGCCAGCCCGACGTCCAACCTTCATCGAAGGCACGCCCACACGCCCATTTGCGCATGTCTTTTGAATGCCACTCGACCGCGGGGAGGGCATGCAGACTCCACACAGAAGACACTCCAGCCGAGAATCGAATGGGAGAACCTTTTGCTGTGAGGCAACAACGCTACTGCTGCACCACCGTGGCTTAGTGGCCATGAGGCAGAAAAACTACTTCTGGCTAAGACGCCAGTCTGTCACAGGATGCACACATACTCACTCAAATGAAACGAACATGTCTACAGCCAGTTTGGAAGACCACCAGTTCACCAATGGCATGTCTTTGGGATATGAGAGTAAAGCCATTGGGATATGAGAGTAAACAGAACCATCCAACACAAATTTGCATAGATACAAAGAAGATACAAGGACTGTGCTAGAAGGAACCCACGTTGAGAACCTAACTGCATAAACCAAGCACTGTTGAGGCAGTACCTCTGCCTGCTTTGCTGTCAAATTTAACATTACTTAATGAGCTCTGTTGCTATGCATTTGGCTGCAACAGTGAGGACTTGCCGTTTATGTGCAGATTTAACAGATTTTTAGAAAATCCACTAAATCCATTGCCATCATCAGTTTCCGAACGATAAATAATTTCACAAAAGAAAAAGTGAAAGCTTATCTGTTATGTAGCAGATTTGCATAGGCTGCAGAATATTACCAGCTCCAAAAGATTTTTCAACATTTAATGAAACAGATTAATTTTAAGCATGTCAGATGAATTATAAAGTTAGACAAGAATTTGTTGGATAACCCTTTTCAGTTTGTCCATGGAATCAGCTTTGATAAATGCCATGGAGGTGCAGCAAGACTTGACTGAGTGAGTGCACAGTCATTACAGTGGCAGTTATACTTAACATAGGCAAGAAAGTTCCACCCACAATGAATTTTGTGCGTCATTGAATGTACTTAGTTGTAACTGTACTATACAATGTATGTTTTACACTTTTTGTATCTAAACTGTATAATGTATCTTGGAGCTTTTCTCCCCGAAATGGGTCATTTTGGCCCAGTGGACTTCCCGGTAATCAAACTGGAAATAAATAAATAAATGTTTCATTGTGATAATTTTTTCAAACAGCTAATTATCTAAACAAAAGGGCTGTAACAAAGGCCTCTGAATATTCAAGGTAGGTGAATCTGTAGTTTTATGACATGTAAACTGCAAAAGGGCTTAAAGAGAAAAAATGTGTATGTAGTAAGCAGCCCTAGCAGTATACCGAGTCTGAGCCTTCAGTCTGTGTATAATGTGGGTTTCAGGAGATAAGTGCTTATAAATCCATAGCATGGATATAAAGAATTATGACTTGCCCCAGAGATGGCAGGAACACAAATGTTGATAGACCTGGATACTGGGGCAACAGTGTCTCTCTTAGTTGCGGATTACAGTTCCCTGTTTTCAAAGATGCCATGTTTTGCTTATAATGTCAAGAAAAGAAAAATTAGTCCCAACAGTTAACAGTTAAGGAGACAGTTAGAAGCTGACTCCATTGGTCTTTTATCTGTATAAGAAATGGGTGTCTTGTAGTTTTGGCATCATATACTGTGCTGCATCCTGAAATGTATACTGAAGATGATGGATGCATGCAGCTGACTGCATCTTATTTCACTGTTCTAGAATACCTGCTAGGAACGTTCAATTATTCAATTATTGGCCTTAAATACTTGTGGCAAATGGGCACTTCTGCTTCATTCTATGATAAGTAACAGCCACACCCAAATAAGCTTCACAGTCAACAGCCGAAAAGCTAAATTATGAGCACTGGTTTCCCAGGAATTCACTCCCTTCAAAGTCAACCCATCTCTTCAACAGTAACTGAATTTTGTCTAAAACAACTTTGTATTTATACACAAATTATGTTTTCTTGGAAGGGTTAATAATACCTTTTCATCCACTACCCCTTCTTACTTTTTATGGTTACATACTACATCCAACCAGTCCAAAACTGGCTGTGTACCTTTAAAATGAGCCAATCATACTGTTAATGTTTGGTAGCTATAGCTAAGTTTTGTGGAGTTATTCATATTTCAGTTAATAAGCAACCAGCCACATGGTTCTGAGATAGAAAAATGATGCTCTTTATTTTGGCAGTATGGTTTGAACATTTGGCCGTACAGTTTGAATATTAAATCCTTGCAGAGAAGTGCAAAATACAAGTATTTTGAACTGTCTGATAGCATGTGAAAAAAACACTGCTGCTACTACTAATGGAAAATAACTGTAATCATTCAATGTTTGACTTTAATGACCACTGGGCAAAATGTGTAGGTGTAAGCTCACTGAATGGACAGCATTCTGTCTTCTCATCAGGAGATTTTGTGACAGTGACATTTTTTTTCACTGTTATCAGGCTTGCTAAAAATTCACCAAACAGGAGAAAAGCACAGACTGAATCAACTGGTGGAGTGATTTGCAAGAAACAGTAACACTGCTCAACTTGAGAGGGATGGCTTGGAATGAGTCAGTAGTGGGAAATATTCAGTTAACAAGGACCTTTTTTACACAAATCCCCATTTCTGCATTCATTGAAGTCCTGACCATTTCATTTGTAGCAAGCCAAAATAAGTCCATATAGCTTTTCCCAAGCCAAAGCTGCATAAATAACTAAAAAAGTTCCAGCAACAAAGAAGGTAACATAGCTTTTGACAGGAAGCAGCAGTCTAAGGAGCCCAATTGTAATATGTAGTTGGGTATACCAGTTTCTATTTCTAAACTGTACTATATTTTTACAGAAAAAAAATACTTCTCTATACAGCTTCTGTTTACTGCATATTAAAATGTCTGGACGGTTCTTTCTAGCTTTTCATATTTTACATCTTTACTCCATCTTCACTGAAAAAAAACAAACAGTTGCAGGTTTTATATAGCTTTTTGCATTTTACTGTTTTTTGCTGCATTTTTACTGAAAAATCAAATGCAGTTTTATTCAGCTTTTAATGTACCCAATCCCCAGACTTTGAGTTTTCTTGAGAACTCTTGAAGAAGAATGGAATAGAGCTTGGTTAAAGATGTATTCATTTAAATATACCATCTAGTCCCTTACCTTCACAGACCATATGAATTTGTATTACTGACACCACTCGTATGCAGGATTATTGTATCACAGGACTGTAATTCCAGGCTCTGTTTGAGAAGCTTACTGTTTTGCCACTGAACTTGCACAACCACTTTAAAGAATTGTGATCTGTGCCTTCTGGAGTTTTCTACCTGATAGGTATGGTTGAAGGTTTTTTCAGATGCCAAACTATCCCCAGATATTCCCTCTCTATGGATGCATAAGCTTTATTCATTTTATGATGTACTCATTTACAATATTACTTCACCGTGTTTTAATTCTAATCATTCATGTCTTTGTTGTATATCATACCCTTTGGTCTGTTGTCATTTTTGATATTTTACTGTAATTTTCTTCTCTGAGCTTTGGTCTGTTGTAATTTTTGATATTTTACTTTAATTTTACAGTGCTTGATTGCAAGCACTTGAAGTTGACCGAAGTCTACATGTGACAAAGTACTGAATGCTTCTCGCCCTTTAAAGAAACTTGGCTAAGCGCAGCCCATCATTTGAATCATCTACCTGCACGATATGCTCTAACCATTTTTTTTTTAAATCAGGACTGGCTTATTGAAGGGGTCCATTCTGGGTCTACTTGAAATTTTGGAAAGTATATTCAAATATCAGTGTTCAAATGACCTTTTCTATAAAAGAATGATGACTTTTTGCACACTAATAGTGAAACAAAACAGTTTGACACTAATACCCAGTTACAGTTTGGTATGATAGAAGTAATTTTCTAGTTGAAGTGTTACACTCTCCATTACTTGCAGAAAAGTAAAGCAATGTATAAATCAGTACACACTGTGTGTGGGTGCGTGTGTATATGTCTGTGTATGTGTATATATATATATATATATATATATATATACCATTCAGAATTTCAAAGCTTAAAACGCAAATATGTGAAAGGGAGTTCTGACTGCTTAGAATTGCATTTTCCTAGAAACATTCCTTGCTCATGATGGCATAAGCTGCTTATAGTGTAAGATGCATATAATGACAATGCCATACAATTCTGCCTAATTGCAATTGATCTTTTTCAGTAGAAAAAGCAATTTAAGGAAACGGTTGCACATTACATATGACATGTTTATCAATGTCTGTCTAATTTTGTAGGAGGAGTGGTTGTTGTGCTGTAGTGAGGGACAGACTTTCTGTAATACCCCACTGTCCCAAGAAATGCCCTCAAATGCTTTTGTGGAACAAAGCCAGGTCATACCTGAATACCCTCCGTCTTGGCAGACTCTGGCAGGATTTTGCCACCACCCAGTACACTAAAGCATTTCTGCCTTTACCACTTGACATCTTTATAGTAACCCAACCCATTTAAGTTTTAGTCTACTTGACACCTAACTATCCTTGGCAGGCCATGGCTAGATCTTGCAACTTGCTTAATGACTAGTATGATATACTTCTGGTATTGCTGTAATAACTAATCCTGTTTTAATCTGCTGAGCACCTCGCTAACATACTGAGCATGTTCTTACCAAGACTGACAATAAGGTACATCATCAATGTAAGCAAGAGCATAGTCTCCAGGTCCTGGCAGGATGTGATCGATCAGTATTTGGAAAGTTGCTAAGGCAAAGCTAAAAAGGGTAGCCTCATCATTTGGGTACACCATAGCGGAGCAGTTGATATGTCCCCAAATTTTTGTGTCAGTGCTTTGACTTCCTGAACCTGGGTAGGGTTAGCTGCAGTGATAATGTTTTTCCCACTGAGGTGTTGGCATAGCCTCAGTGTGAATATATACAATAGCATCTTCTCAGACACCTAACCCATTGGAGAGTGTCAGTATGTCTTTTTCATAATAGGGCTACATCAGATTAATGCAGTAGAGATTTATGTGCCTTTTACTTGGCAGCGTGCAATATATTTAAAACTAACCATCTTAGTCACAGTAGTGAAATGATCTAGCCATCCATTATGCAGCTTATTCTGTAGAACCGGGATAAGCACAATCCTCTTCTCTAGCTATGTGTTGGAGACCTTTTTTTGTTGTTGTGCTTATACTTGAACTGTGCCAGCTTCTTGAACTGCCTAAGCCTGTCCTCAAATTTAGGAAATATTCCTTGTGTGTGTCACATTCCTCCTGTCATTCATCACATATTAAATCCAGGGCCTCCCTCATCCTGAGACCATAAATTCAGTGCTCTTGTGGCACCCCATTTATGAAAAGAGGATATGGAACATTATTTGTCCCATTTCTGTTTAAATTGGTCTACTAATGCTATTAGCATGGTTTTAAGATTATATTAAACATCTGTGCTACACTATTTGTTTATAAATGGTAGGAGGTAATCTTTAGCTGCTTTACCCCATAATACTTCCACAAACAGCTCAGGAGGACTGATATAAAATTAGCACCTCTGCCAGTACTTACTGATGAAAGCCCACCCTGTTGAAAATTTTTAGCAGCATTTGCCAGCTTCTCTGTTTCAGTTGGGGATAGAGCTACAACTTCAGGATACCGATTAGGACAGTGTACCACCATTACGATTTTCTTTTCAACACTCCTCTATGATAAAGGCAAAAGAAGCAGTCTTGGCTTTGTATCCTGTCTTGACAAAATTCTGTCAGTCCTTGCATATGTTGCAGAAGTTTCATATATCTACCAGTACCTGGCGAGTAGGAATTTTACATAAGCCTCCTCTTTGAAAACTTTATGCCCATATGGCCTAAAACAACAAATGTCATGGGCTGTGCTCATAAGTGTCTGATGCAGACATTTGGAATTACTAGCTGCTACTTCAGTCTACCTTTAGCCCCCTTCAGGATTCTATTCTGTATACAGTAATCATTTGTTACAGCATACAGGCTTCCTCTTCCTTTAAAATCAGAAGCCAACTCAGCTGCCTCCCACAGCTCCTGTAAGGCAGGAGCTCAGATCTGTGCCTGTCTTAACCCTTAATTGTGATCCTGCCCAATTCCCTTCAAAAGGAAGTTTAGTGTCTTTTGACAGCTGTGGCTGAGACTCAGGTTTACTCCTGCCATCCATCTCTTTCCCATAAAGGAGGTTCAGTATGCTTTGACAGCCATGGCTGAGATTCAGGCTTATAGACACTAGGTGTTCCCTTGAAGAAGCAGTATCAATAGTCTCTGTTGGAAATGTTGGGGACAGGGGGTCTGGGTCTCCACTGCTGCCTTCTCCATGATTGTCTCCATGCCTTGTTGCATGCAGTTGTATGTGTACAAGTTATTCTATCATCAGTATGAATTCATATTAACAAACCTACAGAAATGTCATCAGACACTGCTGCCTGCTTGTTTCATTTCTCCCTTCCTAATCCAGATAAACTCTGGCCAATTTAATTGAAAGGATGTTCTCTCATAGGGCTCTAACTGGAGTGGACTGCCTCTTCTCCTTCCACCAGGATGAAGTACAGACCCTTATGTCAGTTTGGTTCAGCTGTTTTTCTCAATGCATCTACAACTGCATTAGTCTTAAATCAACCCACCATTATGGTGGTCTCACCTGTAATAACTCTGTGACTTGGGTTTTGTTTTCCATTCTGTCACTGCATATGCTTGGACTGTATGTGACGGGCTTCATTTCTCTGGAAACACATAAACCTAAGACTTTGAGTTGTACTGGAAGCTTCTGTTATGGCTAGATTCGCCACGTGGGATTGCCTTATGCCCATGTGTGTTGCTTGATACAACTTTATTGTGTAGTTGTGCTGAGCTCTTTAGATGCAGGTCACCCTTTCTGCCCTTTCTCTTAGTAGTGTTACATTTCCAGTCTGTCGGCCAGTTTCTTGTATTCGCTGGCTGTGTACTGAGTAGTTCTTCCTTAAATAATGTTCCACAGCATTTCAGAAGTAACAATTTAACATCTGTTTACCCATCTGTTAAAGTAAGGGATTAGTTGCACAGTGAAAGTGACAACACTGTTCTGTGCTTTTTTTCTTAATGTTACATACGTGTTTTTCTATAAACTTCAGAAGTTAACTCCTACGCATATACACATTTTTTAACTTTAATATGATCCAAGCAGTTAGTTTTACCCGACTTGCCAACAGCATACATTGCCTTACCCATGAGTAGAGGGATTAAAAACCTCACAGCTGCTGTGGTCTGTGTATTGATGAATGCAAATATGGTCATATGTCTGAAAAAGAAAATGTCAAAATCATCCTCCTGTTTAGGTATCAGAAACAGTTTAGTACTGACCTTGGCATACACGGCTGGGCTTTCACCACTTCAATTCACATGCATCTGGCAAAAGATTGAGCATCACCTTGTACTAATGCTTTTCTGTCTTCTTGCTCCTCCTCCTCCTACACCATGAAATGTTCATACTAACACTTCAGTTTCCCATCTTCTCTAAGGCTTTTAACAGTGTTTTCAATCCTTTTTGCATCTCAGGAGATTTCTTTTTTTCCAGTGCTTTCAGGCATCTCCTCTCCAGCTCCAATTTCAGTAGATGAAGCTACATTTTTGAGAGCATCAGGGGATAAAAGGAAGTGCTGTTTAACATTTATATTCACCACTAGGCTGTCTGCAGATTAATTGAACTGAGGTTTAGTTGCCTGTCAAAGTGGCTGCTGTTTCTTTCTTGCTCAGACCAGTGTGTGACATTCCCATCTTTTTGTACCGTTTGTTCAATTGTCACTGATATCTTTCTCTTCCACTGCATTTTTTTTTTGCTTGTTTCCTAACTTACTGTGTATGAAGAATAAAATAAATGCTGTGCAGTGTACATTTTATATTTAGATTTTGCTTTGAATACAGACACTTTTTTTTAGTGGCAAAGTTGTTTTGCTGGCTATACGAGTCCAGTTTGCTAAATCTACATTGCTGCCAGCAAGTAATATGTCAGGGATGGCCTTCAGACTGTATCACTAACAATGGCATATCTGATATTTTTCCACCTTAGTAATTTGTGTGGAACTTTGAACTGTTGCCTTGGGCTATGAACAACACTAGCCATACCCAAATAACCCACCAAGTGAACAGAGTTACGAACCCAACTTCTTAGGAATTCGCCCACCTCACTCTCAACCCAGAACCTTTTCAGTGATGTGGTATGAACAGTTAACTGTAGCTTGGCTGAAACTGCTTTTACACACAGTTTTCCAGTAGGGGCAATGACATCCTTCTCAGTTCTCCTGTCCATTTCTTCTTTTGTGTTAACAGGCTGCTACTATACAGACTAATCTGCAGACCAAAGTCAAAGTTCCTGTTCACCTTTAAAATGATCCAACCCTGTTATCGATTTATGTTAACTATATGTAAGTGATCAAAAGGCAAGTGCAGTAGGTGTAATTCACCAGATTTACAAATTCCCGATATTTGTGTCACTAACCAGCCAGCCGTAAGCTTTCTATTTAAAGAAGGTAGGTGAGACAGTTTGAAAATTAAATGCACCTTTGCACAGAGAAGTGTAAAATTAAAAAGGTGTGAACTGACAGGTGGCATAAAAAAAAAAAAAAACTTAATAGCCATCTAGTTACACCACTAGCTGAAGTTAACTACAACTATGTACTTCTGACTTTTTGGCAATATAGCAGTTGTGTAAAACAGACTGATTACATGAGCTCACTAACTGTGGATAGCAGGTACCAGTTTTGTCATGAGTAGTCCATGTAAAGATCTTCTTCAATTATGTTAGGCTTGTTAAATGTCTATCAGACACTCAACGAGAAAAGCACAAATTAACCAAAACAACTGCTGAGGTGATTTCAGACAGTTATTGGAAGAATTTCTATAATGGTGTCCTGGAATGAGTCAGTAGTAGCACAGTACTTTGTAGAAAAAGCCCACCTTTCTGCATTAAGCAAATAAGTCATGACCCTTCACTTCCTGGTGGGTCAGAATTTCAAATTCAGATTAACTCACTCCAAAGCAAAGTTGCAAAAATAAATGGAAAGTTCTAACCTCAAATAAGTTACCACCGATTTAAATTGGTATACGTGTGCATACACAGCAGTTGTAATCTTAACGACTCTGCTGCATTTCTGCAGAAAAAACTTCTCATTTGTACAGCTTGTCACAATTCACATCTTTAATAAAATGCAATTGCATATTTTTCATAGCTTGTCACATTTTCCATATTTGCTGCATCTTCACTGGAAAAAAAAAAACAACTGCAGGTTTTGTACAGCTGTTCACAGTTCACATATTTGCTGCAGTTTTCTGGAAAAAAATTGCAAGATTTTCAAAGTACCAAATAAGTATACTAATCATGTTTCAGGGAAAAAAAAAAATGAAACAAATTATGAGTTTGGGAATGTGGAGTCATGCAGGTGTTGCACTGTATGATCAGGTGGCTATGTATACTTGAACTAGATTGATGCAGTCTTCTGGCTTTTGAGGACATTGCAAATGGTGGCTATAAAACCTCGACGGAGTTGACACACTAACCACTCAATACAAAATGCCATGTTGATAACTCCATAAACCAGCAGAAAGGGTATGCACTGAAAACACAGCAAAAATAAGTTTTATTTTATGACATAATTTCCACTGCAGAACCAATTAGTACAACTCTTGAGTGTAGAATGGGATGAGAGAGACCCAAGTCTCAGAACTTGTCAGTACAGATGTTGGCTATTAAGTATCTAACAGACATATCAGCATTTCTGCCAGGATATTGCAAAGAAGTTTTCAGGGCTAACAAGTTGATGAATGTAAAGGCTATTCCATCTTTGGAAAGTTATCATGTACGTGTTTGTATATATATATATATGTATATATATATATATATATATATATATATATGTGTGTGTGTAATTCCACCAGAATTGTTACAGACTTGTTGAGCTGCATACTTTAGCACACCGGGGAAGAACCAAGCCTAAAATCCATCAGTAAATGTCATAAGCTTATTCAGATAACACTTTTTTTTATTTTGATGTATTGTTCCTTGGGCTGTAACATCCTCTACAGCTAACATCAGTGTCTGAAGCAAACTTTAGACGAGTTAAACTTTTATTTTTGAACCTGGTGGAAGTGATTATCAACATGTAAATGTATGTATGGATGACGAGATGTATTTTTGTATATTGATGTATGGCACTGAAAAGACCATTGCCCACAGTTAGGTATTTCAACAGACCATATTATATAGCATATAATATGCATGTATAGGTATACTGAAATTGACACCATCGGTGTCCTTAATGTTGACAAAAAAGCATGTAAATGATAATGCTCCACCCCTTGCTAAATGTGTATTCTAAGAGCAAGATTGCACAATACCAGGGAAAGGTCATATTCCAAAATCATAGTAATATAGCAATTTCTCACTCCAGTCATCAGTCAATTTAGTCCACCAAATTTTGTCAACTAAACATGTCAACTTTACCTATATTTGACAAAATTAGTGGTTCCCATATATTGTATGCATACACTTAAACACTCGGAGGAAGACTGCTGTTTGAGCCATAGAGAAGGAAGGATAAGTCATAATGAATGAGGGGGTCCTACGTAATGCTAGTTGATATGTTCCCAGATATCCGTGACCATGTCCAACTTGTTGTAGAGCCCCTAATAGAGAACTTTGGTTTGAGAGAATATTCTCATACACCTATACAGGAGTGCAATAAAAGCTCCTGTGGTTTCCACAGATGATGTTCTAATTGTATGAAACATTTACTTTAGTGTTGACTTTGGGGGGGAATGCCATTCCCCATTCCAATGACGGTAAAGCCTTGAAGTATTGATTCAAACAAATAGTGTCTCATTCATTTTTACTGTTCGAAGCATAATGAAAAGTAATTGTATATTTTAACTAGGTATTAAATATTGTGATGTAAATGCATTACATCTTTACTCTTGAAGGCTATCGTTTTTTTTTTTTTTTTTAGTGTTTTTCATTTTTACTGTTTTTTTTACAAGTTTGGTCTCTGAGTTTATACATTTAGATTTAAGATTACATTATGATTATAGCATTTGGATTATAGGACTGCTCCATTTGTATATAAAACCCTTGTGTTGGTTATGATTGTTAATATATAATGTAGGGGAAGAATGATGTGAATTATAAGTAAATGTTGTTGTATAATGACACTGAAGTACTAAAGTAAAATAACAAATACTGGCAGCATATAGAATCTTTTCCTAGCACCTTGACGGTAACTTCTTCACAAGCAGTAGTAAATGTCACAAGAACATACAATTAAATGCATAAAGTTACTGCTACCAATAATCAAACAACCAAGAGAAAAAAACTCAAGAAATGGTAAATCACTTAATGATTACATTCCAATTCATTTTCCATTGTTACATAAAACTAATTTCTCTATACCTTAGTACATTTTGATATCTCCATTAGTATGTTCTATATTTCTATAATACAATGTGCCATAATCACTATATTGGCAAATTAAAATGTTCTGCTAAAGGGCTAAACAATATTTTTATTTTTAATATTCCTACAGTGTTATTTTAATCAAAGGGAGACACAAAGTGTTCTTTTAGCTCCTCGAAAATAACTTGCTCCTCAGGAGCTCTGTGTAACATGCATATGCATCTTTACTAATGTAAAAAATATCACATAATTTTATTTTTATTAATTATAATAAAATCATTTAATGTCATAAAATTACACATATTACAAGGACCACAACATTTGTTAGAATTCAAAATGTTAATACCCATCTCCTGAAAAATTTATTTGAGGGTGTTTAATGTGACCCTTGGTATATGAAGTTATAACTTTTTTTAGACAATAACCATCTTAATGTATAATTCTGAATCAGCATAGGCCATAATTATAACATGATATAATTCCTCAGAACAAATATTACAGTGCATTACTTTATATTATTTTTACTGAGGATAATGTATAAATATAAACATTTTCTATATCACCCCAAGTAAAACATTCCTATTAATTTTACTGGTATGTCAGTATGTTTCACTAATATAATCTACTTTATATCCTTTGTCCTTAGATTAATTAAAATCTAAGACTACTATAAATAATCTGTCCAGTCAGTACAATTTATCTGATAATTGTATTATAATTAATAAAAATAAAGTTAAGTTATGCGATTATAACCTGAAATGCAGGTAAAAACATAACATGGACTCTCACTACACTGTTACTTAGAGCAGTTGTACTATTTTTCTGGTAGTGATTATGTTTGGTCATTGTGTCTGATGATAAAACATATGTTGTATGCTGTATATTTAGTAGTCTGTAACAGATGTTCAAGGTATCAGAACTTTAATCCCCTGTCATAGTGGTAAAGGTACACCTTCCACACCACCTGCTAATTATTTATACCAATTCTGAGAATGCACTACAGTGGAGAAAGGGTATACTCCTGACCCCCTACCGTACCATAGTTCAATGCACATAAACAGTGGCAAAGTTCAAAAGTTCATTTTTGAACACTACAGCTGATCATTCAAGCACTGAAACACTTGAAAGTTTGAGTGCTTGAATGGAACCTATATATATATATAATATATATATATATATATATATATATATATAAAATATGTATATAAAATGTGTGTGTGTATGTATGTATGTATATATATATATATATATATATATATATATATATATATATATATATATATATATATAAAATATGTATATAAAATGTGTATATATATATATATATATATATATATATATATATATTTTTTTTTTTTTTTTCAGACACCTGAGCAGCACAGTAGGTGTAGTTAAGTGTAGAAGGTATAACTTGACAAACATAATCTCATCCACACACAAACACTAACTCATTCATTTTATTCCTTCCCATAGACAATGTCTGGCAAAGCAGAGGCACATAAAAGAATGTTGTCCCATGTAGAGAAAGAGATCTTGCTGCAGGCCCTTTGTCTTCACGTTCATCCAGGAAACATCTGAACATCCCTACCATGACCATGCCTGGCAGGATGCAGTTAAATAACATAAGTGACAGTAGCCAAGGAAGAGGTTACCAGCAGGTCAGATGCCACCAACATAAACTGAGATGCTCAAAGGTTTGCTCCTACTTTCCATGGAAGGGGAGGGCAGTGGGAGGTGGTCCATCAGCTGAACCACTGTTAATCACTGAGATAGACAAGTTGCTTGTTCTCTGCTTGTGAGATCTGACATGGTAGCATCCCAATGTTGGGTACTGAACCTTTGTGCAGAACTGCAGTGTGTTTCTAGAATCTCCACTGGAAATGTCCATTTGTATCAGTACTCTTGTGTCACATGCATACTGCTGAGCTGTATATAGTACGTATCAGCAAATGTAGTTTTCTTTGCTGAGTTGGAACATCAGAGATTTAAACAGCAAGAGCACCTGGATAAGGTAAGTTGTAGCTTTCACTTTCTGCCACTGCGTGGCTTGTTTAGAAGTAAAGTAAAAGTAATGGGTCCCTCTTATTGTGACTATTTTCATTTAGTGTCTTCACAGATAACGTTATGTCAGGCTGCACCACCTGGCTGTACCACTGACTTATGTTGGAGATCTGACTGTGACAGTGAACAGCTGGTATGGCCATATAAAGCAAGGTGTCTGTTGGATACAGGCAATGTGGAATCCAGATCCCCTTCCCAAACTGTAGACATTACCGCTGTGCCTGTGGAACCCACCAAAGATGATCAGATTGCCGTTGAATTGTAGGTTGCCACTGACAGATCTAGGCAGGAAGGCATGTTTCCCCCTGTAGCACAGACCTCCTTGTCTGCTGCAGGCTCCACTGGGTATGGGGAGGATCGAGATGGTTGGCTGTTGATGGTTGTAGATGCTATGGATGCTGCTCCCACCTCCCCCAAAGTTGTTGTCTTAATGTCTGCAAACACAGTGAAAATGTAGGGCTGTCATAAAGGGAGAGGACAGTAACTTCTCACTGTCTGCAGAGATTGTACATGCTTTACAGGATATTTATGTTGATCTGAAAGACTGCAAGTCCCATGTGTGTGACATCCTCTTCATGTTTTACTGCCTTCTGGCATGACTAATTCTCTCTATTGGTTACAAAACATGAGAGACGCATGTCATGTATTCACTTCACATCTACTTTAAATGTTGATAGCTATCTTCATTGTGAGAGGCCTGTATCAGACACATGCAGCATCTCTACTTCCATCTCAACATCTAGCATGGAGGTGCATGTGAGCAGATGAAGACATACCTGAAGGTGTGGGGATCATGCCAGTGACATATCTGGTATGGCTCATCACTTCTGTTTATACAGCATGCTTATCTTTAGGCAGGAGCTTGTTACTGCTTGTGACACTCCCAGGAAAATAAGCTTCCATGGACTGGGTGGGGGGGTATACACCGGATTCTGTCACTTCATCTGTGGATACCTTGACCTCAGAGTATGCAAGGTTTCTCCAAATGAATAATCCTCAGGAGGAGATGCAGATGGAATAGACTCCTCAGCATCAGAATCCTCACAGGGAGATATAGATAATTCCTGATCAGAAGAGGAATCAGAAGAAATAGAAACCTGATCTGAAGATTCATAATCAGTGTCTTGCCTAGGCCTCTTATCTGGAGGGGGATGGGTACCCCTGATCAAGGTAATAAGGTCTTCAGCCATTTTGATCATCTATTTTGTAGGCATAGAGACCTGTGCACGTGGCTCATGCATCAGTTTTTTAGTTTTAGAAGTTGCTTTTGTCTTTGGTTTTGCAGCTGTCGTCAGTTTGATATACAAATGTTGAAGTCTGAGTACACCTTCAGAAGCCGGTGCCTGCTCAGCGGTTCCGGACCCATCCGAGGGAGATACATCCATCGGTCCAATACCTTGAGTATCTTGCGGCATGCCGGACTCCACATGGGTGTCGGTAGAGGCCTGGGACTCAAAGGTAGCAGGTATTAGGGGCTGCAAAAGCGCCTCACTGAGTACCGGCGAACTGGCGACTGGCTTAGGAGAAGCGTCATCGGTTTTGGATCTCGACTGCCTTTCTCTGTCCTTTTCTTTGCGTTTTTTTAAGTACTTGAATTGCTATCCGACAACATTTCTGGGTAGTTAAATCCGTTTCCAAAATACTTTGATGCAAAAATATACCGACGCTTAATAGCACAAAACCGACAAGGCAGGCACGTTGTGATCAGGGCCTAGGCCAGGAATACAGTATAAATGGAAATCCTTATGAGGTATTTGCTTCCCACAAGTAATACAAATTATTAACTTTTTCTGACATTGGTAAAAAGCAAGAAAAAAGTTTCCCCAACAGGGTACTTAGCTTTAGTGAAGACTTCAGTTCTGAAACTCAAACTTGAATATTTCAGTAATCGGCCGACCGGCACTTGCAAAATGCTTCTGCTTCGGGCACCACGCGGCAAGAAAGACAGAAGAAAATGGCGTCGGCTGCATGTTTTATACCCCTGACGACCTGACGTCATGGAAGAGAAGACCGCAACCAATGCAGGACCCAAGACTTTGGAATTCAGGCCGACTGAGGGCAACCTGCCAGCAGATTACCCAAATGTAATACACTCGAACATCTACATTTATGATAAGTGTACACAACTGTACTTTCTCAAACCCACATATACCTAAGTATGCATTAGGATGGGTACTCCAACTTCCACAGGCCAGCAGATGAGATGTAAACAAATGGAAAAATTAGATATGAACTATGACTGTAAGTTTTGCAGCATGAAAGACTTGACATGTATGGAGATAACAGTGGACACCAGGGGTAGTTTCATTGATTAAGGCCTATGTGGTATGGAATATCACACCTCTAGGAGCCTATACACCTTGCATTTCAGAGTTTTTTCTGAAAAATAAACTTAAAAAGCATGAGATAAAAAATGTAAATAGTCTGTGAACAATAAAAGCTATTAAAACTGTACAACATAGCAATGGTATCCGCATGTATTCTTTACAAATGCACCGATCATTATCATTCTAGTCTTCCATAAATACTGTACTATATTATAATGCACAGAAACCCCAAATTATATTTTCTAAGCTTTCACAATCATATTTTCATACCTTGAAATCTATACAACCAAGATTTCTATTGTTAGATCTTTTTTGTTAACCAGCTATAAGCTTTCATATGACAACAAGAAATTCCTTGATAAATGCACGCTTATTAAGATATTTACAGAAATATGAAAATATATGTTTAATTGTATAATAGTACAAGTAATACTGGATCTCCCTCAAGATGTCCAACTTAGATAGTTTTCTTCAGGAACATCTTGGGTTTCACCTAATGTCATGCAGCAGTTTGTAAGTCACTTGTTTTTTTTTTTTTTTGAAATATTAAGTATAAAAAAAGCAATATTTCCAGTGCAATGTGATATAAATCATCATTTTCAGTCAACTGTCCTGTCTCCCACATTATAATCCCTTTTCTAATGCTGCCTATTATTAGCTTGTAAGTTACTTGGTTAAAGAAGCCATACCCCAAAAAACATTCTGGATAACTTAAGGAGATAAATCAGTGAACTGGAAGTATACAAAAAAGGGTCTATATTATATCATCGAACCCTTAAAAAAGCGAACGCTGATTTAAGTGAAAGCTTACAATCTCGAACTGTCAGATCAGCAATTTTTTTTTTCCCCAGGGAAAAAAATCGCTGATCCAAAACACATACACACAACACAAGCACACCAAACAAACAGAAATCCACACACATACACCTAAAATCTGATACCTAACCCTACATTAAACTATGCACACACCACTAACTACCCACTTACCTCAACCCTAACCCTAAGGCCCATCACTATCGCACACTCACCTCACTCGCTCCCTAACCCTAACTCACTTAAATCCGCCCTAACCCTCATGTCCACTCAATCGAACACACACCTAACCCGAGCCCTAACCCTAATTCACAATTCACCTAAATTACCCTAACACTCATCCACACAATCGCACAATTACCTGAATCCAACCGGTAACTTTCCACCATAACACTGAAAATACCGAAGCAACAGAAACGGACAACCAAATTCTTTTCCAAGGAAAAAATTTGAGTTTCTGCTGCTTCGATATTTTGCAGTTTCGCGAAAATAAGTCAGTCAGTGTTCACTTTTTTAAGCGTTCGAGGATATAATATAGACCCTACAAAAAAAGGCATTTTAAGCTTGCGTGCTTTAATTATTACTCAAAGTCACTCAAATAAGAGCAAGGAAAAATCTTTGAATCTTTTGTCCTTGGCATAGAGAGCAACTTATCAACAAAGTAGAGTTTTAGTTCTTGAAGTATTACTATGTCACTTTAAAAAGTAACAGAGCAATGGAGAAGGAACACTTTGAATCCTCCTCCATTGGTTTAGGAATCATCTCATCAACATAGCTTTAGTCCTCTGTGCTACTAAGCATCTCTTTTATATAAGGATATATTTTCACCATAAGGAGTATGAAACTGTAACTTCTGCTATTTTTGACTGACTGTAATGGTCCATTAGTTTTGAAGGACAATTGAGCATAAGGCCAAATCAAGAACATTCTGTACAGTTGGGGACAGTTGAGAGGAATGGAGGTATGTCTGGTGGGACTGCTTTACCTCTAAAAGGCCGTGCTCACACAAAACTGGAATGGCCTCTAGATGACAACCATGGAGATTTTTTTTAATATTACTCTAAGGCAGTTAAAAAGTAGTTAAAACAACGGGTGATGCATCAAGATACACTTTCTGAACAATAAAAATGAAACCATAGCATTACTGATGTACTGTAATCATCTGAGATTTAAGAGTGAAAGGGGAAGAAATAGGCTACATCTGGATGTTCTGTCAAGTCCAGGAATATCGTTATGTGTGTGTCTGTCTGTGCGTTTGTCCGTGTATGTGTGTCACGCACATCTGAAGATTTTAGAAGAAATCCCCCAAGATCATTGTAATGACTCCTTTCTGACCCAGGTAGCTGTGGTTCTCCATTCTTTTGGAACTTAATAGGTGCAATTACCCCAAGCTTCCTTACAGACTGGATCTACTCACACAAGAACAGGGAGTATTTGATGTACCTAAACATCAGTCAACTTTAGTTGACTGCCTGCATTATAGGGTATTAATTCCTTTTAGGCACCTGTTTTACTGTGGATCTGCAGCAGGTGTTAAATGAGGCAAGCAAACTTGCTGCTAGAAAAATCATATATTGCCAAATGGAAAAGATTTTCTAGTTCGTGCCAACAACATAGCCAGCATCCATCCTGGGCTACTTGTTCTCTGGTTCTACAATATTTGTGTGGGTTACTGTTCTGTGACCTCTTTTATTCTATTATCAAAGTTTATTTTATCATTCATTTCAGCATATTGGTCCATGGATCCTCCTCTTCCAATGCAGTGTCATGTCAGAATGCCCTTGAAAGGGGTTTACATAAGAGGCCTCCAAGAAAACCAGTGGCTCCTTCTTGAAATGTTATGCTTGCTCCATTTGAAACAGCTAATGTGGCTGACTTGAGGTTCTTAACATGGAAAACAGTTTTACTGATTGCTTTGACCTCTGCAGGAAGGGTGCGGAGTCGTATTGGTGAGTCAACCCTATCTTATTTTCCTTGGGGACAGAGTTTTTTTAAGAACTAATCCTTTTTTGTTTTGCCTAAAATGGTGTCCCAGTTTTCTTTCCTGAAACTACAAATGAGGGCGAAAGGATACTCCTTACATTGGATGTCCACAGATAACTCTGGTACTGTCTTGATATAACTAAATCTTTCAGGTCAATTGTTCATTTCTTGTGAAGATAAGGGAAAACCTGTCAAACCAATTTCCAGATGGTTGTCTAAGGCTATTCCCTTTTTAATTTATTTAGCGTTTTGTCTACCGGGATGGTCTGACTGGGATGACAAGCATACCCCTTTTCAGCAGAAGCCTGGGGAGAAAAGCTCCATGTTGAAGACATGAACTTTACACAGAGTAAAATAATACAACACATGAAACAGAAAAACAATATTCAGTAACAGTGAACATGTACGTCAGTTAATTTGGCATAGTCTGGTTGTATAACAGATATCACAAAAATGTGTTAGAGGAAAAATAGAAAGTTGCAAATAGCAGAGGGTAGGTGTGTTTGGGGAAAAGGGTAGTTTTAAGATGCTTTGAAGGAAAACTGGCAGATAAAGAGAAAAAAATGAGAAAGGGTAGAGGTGTGGTAGTGAAAATGATTAAAAAGTAGTTAAGGAAGGCCGTAAGGGACAGGAGAGGTATAAAATGGTATAGAATCCTGGCAGTGTTTGGGAGTTCCAGGGAGATATTGATAAGTACAGGTATGATTATTAATCAGTCTGGTGCATGGCAAGAGCAAATCTATATCTGATTTAGATATGTTTTGGCACAAAGTTTGAAATGAGGGAGAGTGGGTATTTGTTTTAAGTGGAGAGGTAAAATGTTCCATAGTTTATTGTTAAATCCGGAATATAGGGATTTGCCAGTCATGTTGGATGATTTAGTTGACATTAGAAGTGATTGAGAGCTGGATCACAGGTGCCTGGTAGGGATATAGCAAATATGTATGTTACAGAGGGCTGTGCAGTTGTCTGGTTGGTAGATTAGCATGTAGTCAGTTACGTGTTTAGTCTATGTAAGGTGATTAGGCAGTTTAAACCATTCTAGTTCCTTAAGGGCAGTACATTGAACAATACAGGGTGGAAGGTTGGTTGCGAATCTAGCTATTTTGTTGTGGCATTGTCTGTTTTGTGTTAAGGGTAATATTCAGTTTACTTCATTTGGGAGATGCAGAGAGAAGAGACTGTAAGCAATATGTAGTTGCAAATGTTTTTCTACCGTACTTGGTAAGGTAGAGTTTGGATCTGTAGAGGATGCTTAAGTTTTATTGACATTGTCTAGATGGTGATCAAACTTGAGATATTCGTCTGTTGTGACACCAAGAAGTTTGGTATATTTTACAATTTGGAGAGGAGTTGTGTTTTGAGAGGTTATAATAAGTCTGCTTCAGTTGTGAGACATTTTTAGGGGTAAAGAGCATAAGTTTTGTTTTACTGGGATTCAGTAGCATTTGGAAGTTTGATAGCCATGTTTCATTGGAGAAGAAGGAGGCTTGTATAATTAAGAGAGTAGAGAGGGAGGGTGCAGAGTATGGTGGAGTCATCTGCGTATTGTACTAACAATGCATGTTTAGCAGCCTGGTAGAGGGAGTTGGCATAGATATTGAATAATAAAGAACCAAGGATGTACCTTTGAGGGACTCCAGTAGAGGCTGGCAGGAAGCTTGAAAGAATAGTGCAGTTTGACTGCTTATGTTCTGACTGACATTTAATTATGGAGCTATCATAGTGATGTTTGGGAAATTTTGAGGAAAGAGAGTTGATGAAGAAGTTTTTAGTGTGGGACTATATCCAAAGCTTTAGAAACTTGTAAGAAGATAGATGAGACTAGATGGCCTTTGTTTCTCTCACTGTTGACTGTGTTGGTAAGCTTAAGTAGAATGTTGGTTACTCTGTGGTGTGGTCTAAACCTGTGCTAAGAGTTTTGAGTTAAGATTGTTTTAAAGGAGGTATGCCAGTAGTTGGGAATGTATACATTTTAAGAATTTTTGCTAGTGGGACAGTATAGCTATAAGTCTGTTGTTAGATAAGTCTGTTGAAGTACCACCTTTTATGTAGAGGGATTATAAAAATGCTTTCCAGACTGTGGGTATACGTCTCTCACTGATGGAACGGATAATAAGTATTGACACCGGCTGTGCTAGTTGGCTGCAGTAATCAGGAGTCTGTCAGCTGCTAAGGTCGAAGGCTTTACATTTTTTAGACTTTTTTTTTTAAAGGTGTGGGAACTGGTTTGAATTTAAGTATCGTGGGTTGCAGGTACTGTAGGGAGAGCAAGATTTGGGAGCTTGTTTTGTAATAGTTTAAGTACAGTTTGAATTGGTTGTTGAAATCATTGGCTGTAGTCTCAGGAGTTTTGCTGTCATCAGGAGATGGAGTTTCAGACTGCCCTTGCTTGAGTAATTGTTGGAGTTTCAGAAAAGTAAAGGGTTGTGTGGTGGTTTTGCCAGAAGTTATGATAATAGGTTTGTTTATCATTTAGGTTATCTTTTAGTGAGATTTCTCAATTGTCAAAAATTGTCAGTGGCTGTTTGGTTATACTCATCATAGCAAAACTATTTCAGGCAGGGTCAAGGCCCACTCTACCAGGGGCTTGGCTTCATCTATGGCTTTTTGGAAATGGTTAGATTCTAGAAGTTTTCTAGAAGGTAATACTCTGTCCTCTGTACATACCTTTAAAAAGCACCATAAGCTTGTTTCCTTCTCTAGGTCCAGGTCAAGCTGTGCTAGGACTATTCTCCAGGGGCTCTTGGGACTGTTCTCCTTCCAAATGTACATATAGCTAAGGCTACTGCAGCAGTGATCAGTATAGTGAACACAGCACAGTTGTCTAAGTAAAACTTGCCATAACAGTATATATTCAAATGATCACTGCTGCAGTAGCCGCTCCCTCTATCCCTCCATCCCCACCTTGTGTTTGGCTGTGTTTTTTATGCCAGGGTGTCGGCATTATTTTTTGTTTTTCCTAGCATTGTCCTTTCAGGGCTCAGCCTTGCTCTCTCTTTCTGCTGGCAGGAACGCTCTAAAGGGATTTATGCCCAAACTTTTCTTTTAGTCAGCTCAGCTTAAACTGACTGACAGTGTGGAAGGTGCCCTGAAGCTTTGGAAGCTGGCTGGCTATTATGGTATAACCTATATATCTAAGGCTGCTGTAGCAGTGATCATTCAAACATCTGTTATGGTAAGTTTTATTTACACAGCTGTATTTCTGTATGTATTCTGGGCCAAATGTAGGCAGAGCAGACGTAGTCTGTATTCTAGTTCTGGTATTGATACATTTTGGCTATGACTGTGCTTGCAGTGGGAGATAGTGGGCAAGAAATAAATATTGTATCAGAGTATCAGTTGGGTTAGCAGCTTAGTGGTTGAAATTTAGCAAGGGTCTAGCATGGGGCCAAGATCTTTTTACTGATTACCAGTGGGGATTATGTTTCCATTACCGTGTTTGAGAAGTAAAGTAGGCCAAGAAGCAAATTTCTGAGGGGTAGCAAAAATCATTACATTGTTTTTTGTACACTTCAGTAATAATTTGTTTTTAAATGACCAAAAGAACTTTGCCTGAAGTTTAAGTGGTAGTATTTGATAGATTCTAATGAAACCCATCACAAGGAGGTCACCTGCAAACATTACCAGATTTAGGGTTTGCTCTGATGAAATGTCATCTATAAAGATGAAACTCTGAGGAACTCCAGTATTAACTGTGCCATTTTCAGTGAATGCATCATTTGCATATACTTGGAATGTTCTATCTTTTATATAGTGTTAGAGCCAACTGATTGTGTTGTCACCAAAGTTTAATTTGTGTAGTTTGTGAAGTAGGAGGTTGTGGTTAATGGTCTGAAGAGCAATAGTTAATGACTGTCTTTCAGCTTTTCCCGGTTAGGGGTCGCCACAACTGAACTCTGGTCCGCTAATGATTGGCAGTAGATTTTTAAGTGCTGGCTTGCCGGGCCTAACGCACAACCTTCAACAAAGGAACGCCCATTCACGCATGTCGACCCACAGAAGACGCTCTGAGAATCGAACGAGCAACGTCTAACTGTGAGGCGACAACGCTACCGCAGCACCAATGGCTACACCTGTAGAAATGAAACTATTGCTTATATTGTTGTATAAGGTACCACTGGCTGTAGTTAGTTGTTTTATGAATATTATTTTCAAAGATATTCTTTATACGACATAGCTTAGATAGAAGACTAAAGCCCTTTAGTTCTGAGGGTTGTGATGACAGAATGTTTGAATGCTGCAGGAATCTTACCTGTAATGAAGAATTGATTGAAAATGTGTAAGAGGTTTGACAATTTTATTAGAAGAATTAAGTGATAAATGTGGAGCCATAGGAGTTTAGTTTTGCAAAAGATTCCTTAGTTTGTTTTAACAGTAATGGCAACAAAGCGAAGGGGAGCTGCATAAACAGCAAGAGGACATAACTGAAAGAGGATAGTACTGTGAAGAAATTAGACACTGTTATTTGTGCTAGCAAGTTTTGCTGAGATTTTGTACATAATTTCAGATTATCCGGTGTATTATATGCCAGCATGACTAGGTACAATATTGTAAGTAAGTTCTTGCATGTTGATTTATGATCTGTTTGTACAGAAGGTTTTAAAGACTTAAAAAATGTCATTTTGCATTTCTAACTGCGCATATTTGTGAAGAGAGCTTCTAAAGGCAAACTCTCTCAGATTCAGCTGATCAGAAGATGATGTCATCATAATGTTGACAGTTGCTATGTGTTACTGTAAGAAGCTGAAAGACAGGAAGGAACTTTTAGAAAACAGCTGTTGGTTGATTTTCAGAATATGAAATGAAAATTAGAAATGGAACAGTTGACAGGCTAGTCTATACAAGAGGCTGCTGAAGACGGTTATTGGTCAGTTGCCAGAAGTCAGTTACAGCAGTAACAGTTACAGATGTACTGTGCAGTGGATACACAAAAAGGACTCACCAAGAAATAAGCCTGTTTTTGCTCTGTTGTAGTAATTTATTTTAGATCAGGGACAGTGTTCTTTAGTCGGATAGGGAAACTATAACCAGTCACTTAGATCAGTAAGTGTTTTTCTGAATGTTGGATTTTCTGTCCTACAGTGTTGATTTCATTTTCCTGGTGATTGAGCTCTGTTTGTTTATTGGAAATTACTGTTTTATATTTTTTATCATTTTGCTCAATATTACATATTTTTATTAACTTGCACTGTGGCAGATCAATCAGTATTTTTTTTTTAGTGATTTGAGAGTGCTTATATTTGCTTTGATAATTCCAAGAGCCAGTCCGAAAGCCTGACTGGTAAGGTCATTTACTACTATTTGTTTTAATATGTAATTTTCATAAGTGGTCACCCCTTTAGAAGGCCATGAAGACACTCTGATTGGTGGTAGCATTGTGGTATTATTTCGGGAAGTGACACAGTTGGAAATCTGGCCGCGGTGGTGGTGCTGCGGTAGCGTTGTCGCCTCACAGTAAGATGCTGTCCAGTTCAATTCTCAGCTAGAGCGTCTTCTGCGTAGAGACATGCGTGAATGGGCGTACCTTCATTGAAGGTTGTGTGCCAGAGCTGGCAACTCGGCACATAAAAATCAACTGCCAATCATTAGCAGACCGGAGTTCCGCTGTGGCGACCTCTAACCGGGAAAAGCCGAAAGACACAAGACAAGACACAGCTGGAAATCTGTGTCAGGCTTTCCTAGAAGTGTTTGGATGTGTGAGATTTATTTGTGTGTGTATCAGAGGTCTTAAACTGGGACACATTGTTCTGAAGTGTGTAATAAGGAGTTACATTAGGGGTGGACAGAAGTATATAGTCTAGTCCCAGGCTATAGAGCATGTTCCTGTTGTGCTGTTAGGGGAAAATTGTGAAACATTACTCCTGTTTAAGCGACAGTCTCACATTGAAGTCAGTAGTGAGGATTGAAGCTCCTCAGTTACTGACCCAGGATAGTAGGGTCCCTGACAAATCTTCGAACTAACACCTATTTCATCTCCCTATAATTTTCCACATAGACGTTTTAATTTTTCTTTAGTAAAATTGTTATTTTTGTTGAAATGTGAGAATTATAATCTATTTGAAAATGTATTAAATAATGCCAAACATTAAAAATGCAGATATTACATTATTCATAAAATACATGCTATCAAAATAATTTATACAAATAACAGCGTGATAAGAAACATTCCTTAGTTTTGGACACTGTTTTTTTTCAAGGGGAGGTGCCTGTAATTTGGACTAAGTAGATGATTCTTATAAAGATTTTGACTCCGATTTTCTATTGTTGAGTTGATGTTCAGAGGGAGACAGTGAAAACAGCAAGTGGGGAAAGAGGTCTAAACATAAACCTATTATATGACCTAAAACATAAAAGAACAGTGTGTGAGAGGTGCTGTTGGAAGTAGTGTGTTCAGTTCTTTAGACCTAGACATTATCATACGGACTGATGCAGAAGTACAAAGATTTCAGATGTGCCAACAAAACAGTTGCATTTGTATCAAAAGCTAGTTAGCTGGAAACCTGAAAAAGCAAGTGTAATCCTTGTAGAATACACACCCTAAGAGAATAGTGCCAAAGTTAATATTGTGCTTCAGTAGACCACATATATCATAAAACATATACAAATTGTTGTATTGTCTGCATCAGAAGTGATATGTGAGAAAAGTCAGAGATAAGCAGGTGTATTCTTGGAGAAAGAAAAAAAAAAACAAGAATACAAGTGCCATCCCGATCTTAGTTTCCGTTTAAAATTTCATCAGACTCAAGATGTTTGTTTACACTGCTAGCAAACCAAGTTTGAGAACAGCCTCTGGCTGCTGGTAGTGCTAGTTAGGAGGAGATACGATGAAGTGGCCAAAAGCCAGCTCTCCTGTCCCAGAGGGTCAAAGATAACTTGATGCTTGTGTGACCTTTAGTAAAGTCCAGAGATTAATGCAGTGAGCTGCAGTGATGTCTGATAATTAAATGACCCTGTTAGCTAGCACAAATGACCAGTACCACAAGAGTTGTGGATGCCAGGCTCCCTGTTCATCACTCCCATGTATAGTAAAAAGTTACCACTAGAGGTTGAGTCCATGGAGAGTCAGGGTACCCATTAATGGAAGGGTCTCATCCATGATACCTAGTAGTAGCAGTTAGGGGATCAAGGGATGAATTAGTGGAGAAGCCCAGGAGGAACCACCTATGGCTGTACAGGTTCAGTCCAACCAAATTAAAAAGAAAAGAAGCATGCAGGAGATACTGCCCAAGGATAAATCGCCAGGTCAATACCATGATTTCTACAACCATATATTTGAGAATAATCACAATGTAAGATGGATATCTGAAAGAAGATGTGGAAATAGTTGTAATATCCTTCAGGCTGAGCTACTAGGCCTAAGTGCAGTAAAAAGTTTGGAGTTTGAGAAAGGCAAGATGTAGTTGAATGATGTATATAACCTGTAGCTTAGCTGTAGGCAGGGGAAAGGTAGACTAGTTTTGTTAGGCTACCATAATCAGCCTTCAGATTCTCTTCCTGTAAGAACTGTCAGATCTTTATAATTACATTCACGGAAATCCTTTATGGTACGCAGTGCAGTCTAAAACAAATTGCCTTTGTTTTTCCATTTTAACTTTAACCGTGGTGTTTTTGAAAAATAATGTAACAGCATTTGATCTGAGTCATGAACATGATTATATTTTTTGTTACTGCACCTGATTTCTCTTTCATCTACAAAAAAATAAACAAATAAATAAGGAAGACTAAAACTGGATTTGTCCATATATGTGGATTACCTCTGCTAACTGAGCGATACACAGTATTTGAATATGTATTTTTCCTTTTTTAAAAAAAAAATGCAAAGAATCTGTTGTATTACATATGGTGTCTTGCTTTCCTGTAAGTAGCTTTTATTTAGGTATGGCCAAAATGATTTTGTGATCTCCTTAACAGTTAAATTTTAAAGAAACACTGTGGTTCTGGGTTTCATAATACCACTTAAACTCATCTTTGCTTGTAATGATGTACTAAGGCTAGTACAGGAACCTGGAAACTTGTTTTATGCTTGTGTGACAGTGCTTTAGGTCTCCTGTTATACACATTACATTTAATTTAGGGCCATTGATTTGAGATCCATGGTGCATAGAGATAAAGCACTGACTCCACAGCTTGAGTGACTTGAGTAAGACAAAAGCACAGTCACTCATGAAAAAGAAGAGTGCAAAGTGGAAGAATGATGAGACAATACCTGCTTGCCTTCAAGAGGAAGGGTGAGGGAGTGGGTGTATGCTGAAGGCTGTTGTGGTCCCAGGATTTTATCCGGACTGTATTGACTCTGTCATCCTGTTTTGAGGTAGACAGGGCATTTGATGTGTTTCACCATGGAAATGGAGGGGAGCAGCTCCTTCAAACACCCATTGCATGTCACTCAGCATACCAGGGGTTAGGTTGCAAACAACCCAGCCACTGACATATTTCTAGTGGCAACGCTGATAATTTTGCAACATGGCTTCCAATACAGTACCTCTCAACCCCATTGACCAGATAGATAACCCTACCAGAAAGAGGGTGGAACTGATGGCTTAGGTTTGCATTGTAGAGTTATTGGAGGAGAGGTAAACAAGAAGTACTTAAAGTTTTGCAGGTATGTCACATCCATGGAACCCCATTCAAGACTTCCAGACCTGGGATTAGTACGTGTTTAGTACTTTAAAGTTGGTAACCTCCCCAGGCTGCTTTGTTTAGAGAAATATTAAAACCAGTTTAATCTTAAATTAAAAACATTTGTTGCAGTTTTTTGTTAAATCAGTATGTAATGTTTTCATTTCCTGGTCATTTGTGCCAAAAAATGATTGTATGTTGGATCTGGGACATTACAAAGGAGAAGTTGTTAGTGAGTTTGAGTGGGCCTGCCGTGATGTCACATTCATCTAGTTAGGAGATGAAAAAGATTTTGCGAGTGATTGCTGAAGTAATTTAATAGCGTAAAGGCCATATAAACTGAGTAGGTAAACTCAGTGTGCACAGGCAACATCTCACTGTGGTGGTTGTACAATCCAGAAACCTTTCAGTGAAATTACTTCATTAGCATAACTGGTGTGCTGCAATGCCAGTAATATCACTAGTAAAACCGTAGTTGTCATTGTGGTGCTAACCTTCCGTAACACTGCAATGGCGTAGAGAGCAAATATTTTGACAAATAATATTGTAGTGTTATACACATGAAAAAATGATTACAGCAGCTCTGGTGAGGGGACATAGGACATCAGGAAGTGGAAATGCAGGATGGATATCTAAACTGTATTGAGGATTTCTCAACAGTAACCTGCAGACCACTGGAGCTGAACACACATGTGGACGGGAGAGGGAACTGAGAGTAAGCAGGCACATGTCCATTCATTAGTGGCCCATCTGGTCTACTGAATATCAGGGATTGCAGGAGTAACTTTAAGTGATAACACAGACAGACAATGAGGTGTGTGTTGTAAAGAACCACCTCTACTACAGCGGCTCAGCTGACATACACAGAAAAGGGACTGGGGGAGGCACACATGTTAAATAGGTCAGGCTATAGATGTGTGCATGTGGGACACACTTTGATATTGCCTGGTGGGCCAGATATCTGTTTAAATGTCTTAAAGGCCATACTTTTGCAGACTATTTCCATGCTATCCAGACTGGATTGCTGTGGAGAAGCATTCTGTGAAAAACTGCTTAGGAGGCATGTCACATGTTGCAACCACACCTGCAACATCAGTGGTGGACAGTAAGAGATGATGTGTGTTCCCATGTACGGGTACTGCAGTTTTACCAAAATAGTGTAGTGACAGCAGGGGGAAGTTCACCCTGGGAAAGAGAGTTGTTACTTCAGACACAGTATGCACGCAGCTGGTGTACTCTAAACACAAAGAAGATCTTCAGGGAGTGTACATTGCAGGACCTTGTGATCGACGTGAATGCCTATGATGGCCATTGCAGAATGGCGCAGTAAGTCTATCGCTAGGTCACCCACATGTTATGTCATGCCTCCATGAAAGCCTAAGGCATCACATTAGAGAGACTGCTGCCCCTGGCATTGCAAGCACTTCACGACCTTCTTCCTCTGCGGACTATTGCAATACAGTCAGACAACATGTCGGTGGTATGGTATATCAACAAACAGGGCAGAACCAGATCTTACCCACTCTGTCGAGAGGCCATGCGAGTTTGGAAATGGGGTGATATCTTCCCAGTGTTTTCTGGTGGCAATGCACATTCCAGGGACAATCAGTGTGATAGCAGACAAGCTTAGCTGGGCAATCCTGATACCTCACGAGTGGTCTCTGAAACAGGAAATAGCGGAACAGATTTTCCGCAGATGGGAACAGCCTTGCTGCGATCTCTTTGCCAGCCCAATCAATGCCAAATGCAGCAGCTGCTTCTCCCTCATCCCCCCTCCGGGGGAGTCACTGAGAGATGCACTTGTTCACGATTGGCCCCCGGGTCTCCTGTATGCTTTTCCTCCCCTTCCTCTCATTCCCAAGGTTATTCAGAAAGCGAAATGGCTGGGAAGCAAACTGATCCTCATTGCTTCTCACTGGCTCGTCAGGTTTGGTTCCCCTTCCTCGGGCCTCTTCTCCTGGACGATCCTTGGATTCTGGACCCAGTTCCAGACCTGTTGACTCGCATGTCAGGTTCATTTCACCCCTCCTTACACACCCTCAGTTTGACAGCGTGGCTGCTCTAGTTCCATCCCTAGTCAGGCTTCATGACTTCTCACCTTCTGTGACTCATATCCTTACATCTTCTCATAAACCTTCCACTAGGAGACTATATTTCAGTAAATGGAGAAGATTCTCTCTTTGGGCAGAGAAAATGGATGTTGACCCCTACACTGCCTCCATTCCAGTGGTTTTGGAATTCCTTTCTGAGCTTTTTCACCAAGGATTTGCGGCTGCTACTATCAGAGTTAAATTGGCAGCAATTTCACATTTTCATATAGGTTTTCCAGATTCTAACGATGTCACATAAGCTGTGCAAAACCTTCCTTAAAGGTGTCAGTTTAAGACCCACTGTTCAAGAACCTGTGGCCTCAAGATATTTGTGTTATCTAAATTAACATCTCTGCCCTTTGAGCCTTCTCATTCATCCTCGTTGAAATTTTTATCTTGGAAGATGATGTTTTTGGTGGTTATCAGGTCAGCCAGACGGGTGTCAGAGTTGTAAGCATTGTCTGTTAAATTGCCTTATCTGATTTTTCACAATGACAGGGTGTCCCTTCGTACTAATCCCTCCTTTGTCCCCAAGGTCTGTTCTCATGCCCCTTTGAATCAATCCATAGAACTTCCGGTTTTCTTTCCAAATCACTCCAACGCAGCTGAGTACAGGTTTCATCAGCTGGATGTCTATAGACAATTACGTTTTTATTTGCACCGGACTAAAGACATCAGAAAATCAGATCAATTATTCATTTCATTTTCCAAATCCAGATTGGGCTTACCAGTTTCCAAAGTAACTCACTCTCTCTCTCTCTCTCTCTAATAGGATTTTTAGCTGTATAGCTTATGTTTAAAATTCTGAGGGTAGACCTTTACCCTTTAAAATCAAGGCTCATTCTACCAGATCTCAGTCTACCTCTGCAGCCTTTCAAGCCAGGGTCCCACTTGATAATATTTATGCAGCAGCTACGTGGGCTACCCCTCACACTTTTTATTACTCATTACAAATTGGATTTAACCTCCAGGGGTAGAGCATCTTTTGGTTCCATGGTACTAGAGTATTTTTCCTTGAGCCCCCAAGAATAAGGCGCTAGGGATGCTGTCCCATATGTAAGAATGAAGGTGAGATAGGACTACAGAACATAAAGAAGTTATGTACTCGCCATAACGTTCCATGTTTATAGTCCATATCACTCTTCATTCTTACGAACTCGCCCTCCTGCCCCCATCCTGGAAGTACCTGAAGACAGAAAAATGTTAATTTCATTATTTATGGAGACTTTTAGTATTGGCTTCTTTCTGTATGTTGTTACTATTTCTTCTAGTTAGCAGCAAAGATCTGGGGATTGTACTGGTGCACCATGGATACCAACCTAGCCACGAGCCAACCAGAAGTCTTCCAGCTTGTAAATAGGCCAAGTCGGAGCCGAGGATCCCATATGTAAGAATGAAGAGTGAAATGGACTACAAACATGAAACGTTATGGTGAGTACATAACTTCTTTTTTATTTATTTGACATTTGTTGACTGGGTTAGCCCGACTGACCTTGTGGCCTTTTTCAGCGGAGGCCTGGGAATAAAAGTTCCACAGTCCCACGTGATGACAGAGTATATCACAAAATAAGCTTACTCTATGGGTAGCACTGCAGAGCAATAGTTTTGAATACCAAAACACCTTAGTAATTTATAACAAGCAGAAATGCGACAACACCATCAAATAACAAGTGCAATCAGTAACTAAGATAATAAGTTAATTTCTTCCTGTATGTATACCTAGTGTCACTAACAGGCCACAGTACAGTATAATCCTAGATAATGCTAGTAAGGAGCAACAGTACCAAAGCAACAGGATGTAATAGTGCAAAATTAACTAAATTTAATACCATTACGATCAACAAAGCAAAAGTGAACAGTACAATACAGAATAATTCACAATAGTGGAATGTTGTTTTAACTCAATAGTGCATCAGTCAGCAGCACAAAATGCCAGCATTGTGTCGGAGAAGTGCCGTCAGTAATTTACTAAGCTAAAAAAAAAGCAGTTATTTCTTCAAATGAAATAATGTAGTAGTAAAACCAATCACACTGGTACAATGAGGATGTGACCAAGAAGACACTGACATTTGTATCATATTCAACAAGGATGAGAGGAACTCTTGTCTGTTGTAGACTAGGCTGTTTAAATAGGATAAAGACTAGTTTTGTCATACTGAGCAAGTCTGTTGGTATTTAAAGTAAGGCTCTACCCCTGCATAAGATGGTTAACCAAAATGCAGCTACTGCAAGTGCACCAATCCATCACTTGACACCAAGCTCAGGAAGCTGTAGCATGGAAGTCTGTGCTCTTACAAAAGGCCGGAGTATTGCAGACCCGGTTCTAGAAAGCTGATTTTGTTCTATAGTTCGTTAAATCAGCAGGAACCTAGATGGAAAAGGGCTTTCAAAAGGCCGGAGTATTGCAGACCCGGTTCTAGAAAGCTGATTTTGTTCTATAGTTCGTTAAATCAGCAGGAACCTAGATGGAAAAGGGCTTTGCAGTCTTTTATTCAATCTGCGTAGAGTTCTTATCTTCAGAGTAGTCCAGCACTTAAGAGCTGTCCTGTTTTATTTTAATAGGGTTCTTTTGTATGCTAAACCCTTGGAAAGTCAAACATTTTCTGTCTGTATCTCTGCCTCTTCTCATTTCATCTGATGGCTTGTTCTCTTCTCATTTCATCTGATGGCTTATTCTTTAACTGGGCTTGATAAAATTTCTGAACTGAGAAATATTATTTGCAAGGTGAAACATTAAAAGAAAAGGTATACATTTTAGATTGCTCAGTGGTTTAAAGCATTGCCCCTTATCTTGCTGTGGAAAATCCCTATCTTAGTTTTGCTAAAACTGGCTGTCCATATTACCCACTAGTACTACTGCTAGATCCCTTGGTGCTAGGAGGTGAAATGGACATTGTTGCATAACATTATTTTCATGCTTAAGGGCTTTAAATATTTAGACTGCAATTTGAATCCTGCAGTATAAAGCATCAACTTTACCTCTGTATACGACATAAATGGGTAAACAGCTTTAAATTTTGTCATTGCAAAATGACTGTAAGTAATAAGACACTAAAAAGGGCGGTTGCGGTGGTGCAGCGGTTAGCATTGTTGCGTCACAGCAGGAGGTTCTCTGGTTCGATCCTCAGCTGGGGTGCCTGCTGTGTGGAGTTTGCATGTCCTCCCTGTGGTCACGTGGGTTTCCTCTGGGTGCTCCAGTTTCCTCCCACATCCCAAAGACATGCTGTAGATGGATTGGACACTCTAAATTAGCCTTAGGCATGAGTTTGCACTTGTGTGTGCCTTCTGTGGAAGGTTGGGCGCTGGGCTGGCACCTTGACACCGTAAAACTCAATCATGAGCGGACAGGTGATCCGCTGTGGCAACCCCTGACCGGGAAAAGCCGAAAGAAAAAGAATAAGACACTGAGAAGTTAATCACTCTAATACTTGTATGTCATTTTGCTGGTGTTTCATCAGTCACTGTAGTTTTAATTAAATTACATTACCAACATTGAAGTGTCTATAAGTTCTTAATTTTCATGCCAACTCAAATTGCCTTTAGACCTTGTTAACTAAGTGTACTTTTGAATTGTGATGCAATGGGTTACTGATAAAGGCCTTGATATGCTGACTTTCGCATTTCTGACAAAAGTTAGAGTTCTTGATGAACCATAGTAGTACTGATTTTCTGTTTTGTATTACCCTCTTCCTGGACTCACCTGGTGTACTCCAGGGACCAGCGGTTACCCAGTCCCATAATCCCCCAGTTGCTCACAGATGTGACCTAACAGCAAATGGACTGCCTAGCTTTTTAGGAAAGTGACCTCTTGATTAGTCTGTCAGTCAGTGATCCCAAGAGGGGTTGTAATGCAGAACTAGTAGTCATCATTCTCACAGTGGTTTGTCTTAGTTCCTAGACAGAAGGGGGGGGGGGTCTGTTGCATTAATAATATGAAAAAGTCATCATTTTTGCCTTAACCTTAGATGTCCTACTAGACTACTAATTTCCAACAAAAGTCTCTCGGGCATCAGGTTTCCCCAAGCCTTCCCTCCCTAGGATGGAAAAGCTGACCATCTCTCACTTCACCCGTTTTCCCCTTCCCCTGTCAACCTAACCAAAGTGATGCAGAATGTCACACAATAACCTGTGAAACATATTAAGAATTCTGGAAAGCACACATCCAAACTTTTCCAGAAAAAAAATAAATCTACTCCCATATTCTATTCTAAAAGCTAAGTTTTACTATTCTGTATGAAGGTATACTGTTTTATATGACATTTTAAGTGCTAAGTAATGAAGTATAATTACAATGCCCTGTTAAGCCAACAACTAGGGTTGCCAGCTGTCCGTTTTTTTGACTGGACTGTCCGGTTTTCTGACAAATTGTCTGGTTACAAATTTCAGTCTGGGTTTTGTGCCACTGCCACGGTCTCAAGCATTTCTCCCACACCATCTTTACTCTCTGTCTCCTCCCTCCTTATTGCCTGCGGTCCCGGTGTGCTTTTTGGCTATAAATTATGGGAGTATGTGAGAAATTTGCTATCAAGACCATAGAAAGAAGTCAGAGTTGGCAAACAAAAAAAGTATTTGAGATGCCTTTCTCTTCGGCATGTGTGGTTCACGTCTTTCTATGATTGTGTGATGCCAAGGATTAATAAACAAATTGAACAGCTGAGACCAATTAATGTTGTTCTGGAACAGAATATATCTTAGCTCAGTACCTAAGGAACGTGCTCAACAAAATAAAACAGTTCGCTATTCTAAGTGTTTAGGCAGATGTCTTTAAAAAAACTAAGGAGAAGCTGCAGAAGTCTAGTGTTTACAACTATACCAATAACCAGTGCTCAGTCTAGGATGCTAAATGACCCCGTAATAGTCTGTGTTAGTATCATTCTGGCTGGTATTCCCAGAACACACCTGAAAGATAAATTAGGAAATCTTCTCTGGTTTAGCTGGCATTATTAAGATAACCAGTTGTACATAATAGGTTATTCATATTTGGTATATGCTCTTGTTGTAAGTACTGCATCAAACTTTGTCATGACAGTAAAGAAATCTCCTCAATTGTTTATATTAGCTGTGTTTATCCTGGAATGGTGCAGTTTGCATGGGGATTCTACGTTTACTGACATCAGCAGAAATAACAAAAAGGATGAGCAGA
This sequence comes from Protopterus annectens, assembly GCF_019279795.1. Taxonomy (NCBI): domain Eukaryota; kingdom Metazoa; phylum Chordata; order Ceratodontiformes; family Protopteridae; genus Protopterus; species Protopterus annectens. The sequence continues at coordinate 905,603,239 of NC_056735.1, forward strand.
CATACATCTGTAGGCTGAAAAGAAAAACTCAGCAGTCGACTTAACTGTGATGTCTTTATTTAAAAAGTACCTGAACGATTTTTTCGGCTGTTCAAACATTACTTCCAGCTAGCAGTGAATTCTGTTCAGGTGCTGAGCTGCCTGCCTGCTTTGCTGGCGTATCACTCGGGAGACCTGTTCCTGAAAACAGAGCTCACAGAGGCCAGTGCCCGTTGCAAGGCACTGACGAAGGCGCTGAATCTAGAATTCACCAAAAAGCAGAAGTCCAGCCAGATTGTTTTAGAGATTGCCAGGGATAAAATTTGTACCAGCTGCGCAAGTAATGGGGATGGTGCGTCTGCGCTGAATAATAGTGAAGGGGACAAAATTCAGCAGTTCACTGATGCTCATCTCCATTTCAATCTCTCAGTGGTCTTTGCATGGTGGTTCCAGGCTGGGGAAGGAAAACTGAGGATCAGAGTAATGCCCGACAAAAAAGCTATGCAGTCGGGAGAAGGGGAGTCAGTATCTGCTGTAATCAAGAACTCTGATCCCCACTTGCGACTTCAGTTTCTTAGAAGTGAGACATTTCCATGTTTGTCCTGAGTGTGCTAAATGAGCAACCAGTCGAGTTGATTGAATTGCAAACAGCATTTTATGGTAGAGGATTATGCAAGCCTAAAATTGCATCATATGATGCTTTGTGAAATGTAAAGGAATAAATCTCCACAAACACAATTTGAAGTGCATAAGGCTTTATCTGATTTTATACTTGCCTAGATCATACACAGAGCCCATTCTGTATGACATATATGGCCAACTAGCAAATGCAGAATATTTGAAAAGTTTGGTGGTATTGAAAGCATCCTTCTGACATACCAGTTTAGACAGGTCTGTGATATTAAAAATAAAAGTGTCAGAAAGGGCGTTGCGTATACTTTATTTTGCTATATTATGGTTTATGTATGCAGTCAGCAGTAAAATGAGATGGACAATTTGCTGTTATCATTGCTGAGTGATTAATTTACCCAGTGCAGATAGAATGGGATATAATATTCTATCTTTATTCTATAAAATTATATATAGTAGTTCTAGTTCTTTGCCAGTTGGGAAGTTCAGAAGTGCAGGTACATACCACAGGTAGGAGTTTTATAAATGGAAAACCATCTACAAAAATAGTGGTAGAAATAGGGTACTGCATCATTAGCTGGGACCTCAGCTGTGGTTAATTATTTGTGGCATACAGAGCTGAGATTGGCATAGCAAAGGTGTTGTAAATTGATGACCCTGCTAGTTTTCTGACCATCCACTAGTTGTCCACATTAAGCATATGCTGTGTAGCTTTCTAAAAAAGGCATATGTTCATTTTTCAAAAGCTGCAAGACCAGTTGTGTCATTATGTATTGTTTTATACTAAACATGTATTTTAAGACCATGCTATACATTTTCAGGTTTGTGTTATTGATGTATGATGATTGTTGTTAATACTGTGTCATTTCTTAGAACATTTTAAAATGTTATCATCCTAAACTTGGGAAAACAATGTGCAATGCTATTTCAGTGAATGTGAGATTTAAAGGCAGAGTAGTTTTAACTCTAAGTCTGTTTTTCATTGTGAGATTGTATTGCTTTGTTTAGCAAATGTGTATCAGTGATTTGTGCTATAAAATTTGAAATAAATGTTTTAAATTTAATCCAAATATCTCTAGACATAAAGCAGAAGACAGTATGCACACAGAACAGTGTTTGAACAGTGTTTATGGCAACTGGGAAGAAATCGTCTGAAAGCAAGCATCCGGAACATAAAAAGAGGGCGTTCCCATCAGCTGATGTCATGATGATGTCATAAAATGGGTGGGGCATGGGTGGGAGAGGGGTGGGAATGGGTGGGGTTATGGGTGATGTAAGGGGTGTGACCTTAGTCCAGTTTTAGCCACAAAGAAAGCTGGCAACCCTACGTACAACATAAAGTCATAACATCTGCTTTCTTCATAGTTAGGAAAGGTTAAGGAAAGGCAGTTAGTTAAATATATCAGTGCCTTTGGTTAACTGTTTACTTAGGCACTTGCACTTTCTTCAGCTTGTTAATTAATGAAAGACAAGGGTGAGCCTCAAATATATCTTCAGAGGCCCAGATTGTAAGGTTCAAACATATTTTATAAACACACACACATACACATGTGTATGTGTATATTTGTAGGTATGTCTGTGTCTGTAGTATTGTCTCTGCCATAGAATGTATATACACGCACACACACACACACACGCACACACTTTCCCTGTCACACATGACACCATGATGCAATGTAGCCAAACCCACAGCTGAAACTTGCAGCTTTGCACAGCCTCTTTTTATATACTCTGGTCTCATTCTAGCAGAACTGCATTGCCTGTCTCTCTCCAAACTGTACAAATTACTAACCACCCTGCATACCTGATTTTATTTATTTATTTGCATTGAACTAATAAAGGAGCATTGAATCAAGTAGCAGGTCAAGTAGATGGACTTCTTGCAACTGGTTGTTTTGTTCCAAAACATGCTACCTTTGAGTTACTGGTGCTACAAATCTTCTGTTATCTTTTTGAAATTCAAATTAGGCAAATTCTGCTGCCTATTTCATTAATCTTTGTTACTTGGAGAAAGCATTTCATTCTGACACCTCATTGCTATATATAATAGTCATCCCCCGGGATTCAGTAACTCCTGCACTAACTGTACACTAAGTATACACTATTCTAAATGGACAACACAGACAACTCGCACCTTCTTCCTCCTAATTTTAGTTTTCCCACTGATATTCTTGCAGCTTTAAACACTGACAAAGTGTAGACTACGTGTACATTTAGTGTAATCGTTCTGAGTGAGTAGAAAGCACAACAAATATGATAAGAATGTTCTTGAATACATATTGTGTACACTTAGTGTAGGCTTTATTGAATCCGGCTCATCAGGTTATTTACTTTTTTACTGTGTATATAGTGAAATTTTAAGTGGACTAATTAAAAGTAAACTAAATAAATGTTCTACTTGGGCAGGTATTTTAAGTTCCCTCAACCAGCTGCATTGTTAATCAGGTTTTGATTTAATGTAGCAAGCCTATTTGAAACCTTAGGTGACTGTTGAATTCAGGCTTCAGTGAGATAGGTGTCTATAGTGGGAGATTCATTAGAAATCAGTTAGTGTCTGCTTGGCGCATCCAGCAGAATGTCATGTTTGTTTTACAACTGTTCTTAGTGTGTTATACATATTATTAGTATGACTTTGAGATACTTGAAAAAGGGTGTTGCAGCATTGTTAACCTGAAGTTTCCATGTGTGTTGGGCTGTAGATAAAACTTACCTAGGCTAATCCTACACCCACTCCTAGCCAACTTCCCACCAACATTTCCAGTTTCTTTCTACTAATAATTGCATTTGGTTTGATTTTAAATGGTTTAGACTACTTTTGGAAAACTTTTCAGGATTACTGAGTTTTTTCTTATTTCATGAGAACAGTCAATAACCCTCCTCGCCAGTCTCTTATGGTAAATGTGTCTCTTGCTTAGGCCATCAGCATTAATCTGAGTCCTATGTTTGTGCAATGTTAAATGACATGTCTTAAAGGAGGTGAAGAAAGTAGATCTGTATGTTTTGTTAGTACACCAAGTTCCAGTAAAATCTCAGTTTCTCCCTTTTAGTTCATTGACTGCTTCAGATAAACAGAGGGGGGTCTACTTCATCTTCTCAGCCTCTATCTCCCCTCATTCTTCAACTGAGTCTTGCTTTTCTAGATCTTCAGTTGGCCAAGTACATTACCCAGTTAGCCATTAAGGCTGAATGTGCTAAATTAGGATTAGAGTAATGCTTTTTAACTACAGGTACAAGTGCCCAGGCCACTTAGATGATGGAGTCTTCCCCCAATTTTCTCTGAATTTTTGATAGTATAGAGTTTAATGGTGGGATCTGCTTCTCTTGCACTCTTATGCATTGTGGCTTAAAGAACCTGTTGCTTCCTCCTTCAGTCCAGTGGTCCCTTGCTGTTCTTGCCATTAATTATATGGAACTTCCCAAGCAGATTGTAAAGCTGCAGCACAGCTTCAGCACAGCACCCCCCCCCCCGGTCACACTCCTTTTACAGCAGAAAGATGGATTTGAGAGCACATCTCTAGACAGGTCCTAGTGATTTTATGGATTCCATACTTCATGTGCAAGAACACACTCTAGTCGGTTAATGTTTTCCAGTACTGGACCTTCTATCATTGGCCTGTCAACAGCTGGTACCTTCAGCACTGAGTTCTTTCTTTGATAGTACATTTGTGCTCCATGATGCCTTTAGGTGACATCACACTGGCTCCTCTGGAAATGTGGTACAGCCCTGAAATTGGCCCCATCATGGTCTCCATATTGTACAGTATATGTTGACCCCTGTGTTGGCACCTCCAGTACTGACATAGCCCTCAGGCTAGGCTGAATCTAGACAGATACTGAGTCCATCACCTCGCCCTTCAAAATTGGAATTGCAGTCAGAGGCACAGTATCAGTCTGTTCTGCTACAAGCTTTTCAGAAGATAATTCCATAACTCATTCACAGATGACTCATGGACATTCAGTTTCAAGACTGTTGACATCACAGCATTTTTCTTCTAGTACAAAGAGTTGTCTAGATATTCTTGGTAGAGGACCCAAAATTTTCAACATATTTACCTTCCTATTGTAGATGACAGTGAATTCCCCATCTTTGCCTCAAGAGGACTGTAACTTAAGTGGGCTGTTGCAGGTAGCAGAGGGAGAGAAATGATCTTCAAAGGAGGTGTCTTCTGTACAGAAGAAATTTCAGGCTGCCTGATGTTCTCAAAAGGAGTTTTTCTAGCTGATCACTCCTTTATTCAATACTATAGATGATGTGCTTAGTGTAGCTTGGGGTAGGTTAGTCCTGTGTCCATGAAAGTCAGTCATGATCTTTTGGACACATTTAGAGAGTGCTGTCTGGGTGTAAACTCCATAAGTTTGATGTGACTGTTTCTGCAGCTGCCCTGAGGAAAATCTTGTCAGTGTTTTTTTTTTTTTTTTTTTTAATCCTTGTGATAAGGAATCCAGAGCTCTGGATAGTATTGGGAATTGGGTCTTCACATTGTCCATGTTGTGTCTCCAGGCACTGAATTACCTTGCACAGATGCTTTATTGTGAGGGAGTAATTTGAAACGAAATAATGCATACGGCAGAGGACCTATCTAAACATTATGTCAAGGCAAAACTCTTCAGTCCGGCTTCCACGTCTTCCATATTAACAACCTCATGGAGTGAGTAGCCTTTAATGCTGCAAAATGGGTAGCCAGGCAGTAGACTTGGGCATAGATGTGTGCCAGCATTCATGGCTGGGCATTACTACCTTCATTTGGGACATTAGGATGGTATGTAATGCTATCTCATTTAGAGATCTCTTGCTGTTCACTATTGAATTGTTTTTACCAACCTCTAGGATATGAAAGAAAAAGCATAATCCCACTCAGCTGCTGGGGATCCTAAAACAGCTATTTTCGCATGTCTTTCATGGCCCACTGTATCGGGAAGTTGGATAAAGTCCGATCTCTCCTCCGGATGACAAAAACAGAAAATTCTCTGAGGTCTGCATATCTCAGCATTTCCAGAGAAGCTGTATTTCCTTTAAGGAGGAACTTGAAATTTTTGAAATGCACACAGACTGTCTTTCCGAGGAAGAAATTGATGGAAGTTTTTCCTTCACCACTGTCAGTGCCCCATGATGTACAGGAAGGGGTGGATAGGGGAGATCATAAAAAAGACACAATACTATTGAAATCTGCAGTATGATGCCTGTCTTTTCCACTGCCAGAAATGCCATACCATCAGTAGCCACAAGTGAGGAAGGAAATGCAACAGGTCCATGATGTCCCATAAAGCCAGAGGAGACCAGAATTCCACGTTCATTTGACTAAGAAAATACAGGACCCGAAGTCAATTTTTTTATCTAAATGGCCTAAACATCTGTATCCCATAGGAGTCCTTTTGCAAGCTGACACTTCAAAACATCCATCGGTGACTATCAAGAGGAAAATGGATGTGTGCTTTTTGATCTTCAGAGTGTTTATTTGCGCATAGAAATTACCAATGCATCCAGGAGGTCTCTGCACATAAAAGCAGGGACCCACCACTATCAGTTCAAGTCCCTGCCATTTGGTCTCACCTCCGCAATCCCTTGGTGATCACCAAAAACTTGGCAGTGGTGGAGATGTACCTTGTCTGAGGGGTCATCATAGTTTTCATTGCCGTGAATACTGGCCTCTGGTTTCACCCATGAGGTATAACCATATTCAGTACAGAGATTAGCTACTTCAGTTCTTCATTTGGCTGGGGATTTCCATTAGTGTATTGAAGTCTCAATTCAGTCCCACTCAAGAAATTGCTTCCATAGGAGCCAAGGCCTGTACCAGAACATTTTAAGAAAAACGAACCAGCCCACCAGCTAGACTCACAATATCAAAAAAAAAAAAAAAAAAAAAAAACACACACCAAAGACAACAGCGGTTAAATCAAGTAACTTTAGTTGCACCAGTAGACATCTGGTACCTTGGCTTTTCACCTTCAAGGATACTAGGTGAACCCTACCATTAATTAATTACATCTCATTACGTCCTTAAAGTGCACAATACCCACTGCAAATAAAACATACAATTTTAATTTATATGTATAAATTAAATATTATACATTATTTGTATAAAATTTCCTAACACATCTAATTATCAAATAACTATTTTTTTTATTTTTATATTCATAGGTTGGTACTAAGCTATCGGCCCTAGGGCCTGTACAAGCCTAGCCATAGCAATTCCCTGGCTATTTCTTCCCACAATATTTACTTCCCTGGACCCCTGTCTAGCAGGGCAACTGACGTGCTCCCTGGAGTGAATTTCCCATCTCTCATCCAGTTGTCAAGGTTCCTTTTGAAGAGGGCCAAAGAGGTGCTCTGCTTGACGTGTATGGGCAGTCTAGTCCAGAGTCTGGGGAGTCTCTGGGTCAGGAACCTATCCTTCCAGCATGTTTTGTTCATTGTGATGACAAGGTTTAAATCCCTGGAGCATGTGGCTCTGAGGGAATGGGATTTCTTTAAGTGTAGCATGTCCAACAGCTCTGGGTTTGACATGGCCTTGTATATTAAGCAGAGATTGCCTCTGAGTAGACGATATGCAACAGAGTATAGCTGGAGGTCAGCATAGGGCATCTGCTTTAGGCCTCTGATTCTTTTAGTGAGGTATTTCTGCGGCCTTTCCAGTTGTTGCAGATGTCTTGAGAGGTACATACCAAACTGGGAGCTGTATTCTATAATGGGTCTAATGAAGGATGAGTACAGTGGGACAATGACCTCCTTTTTCTGGAGGAAAAGCCCTTAGAGATGAGGTGTGCCACATAGAAGGATTTCCTGACTGCTGTGGTGATGTGGTTATCGAAGGTGAGACCACTGTCCACCTGTGTCCCTAAGTCTCTTATCACACTTTCGGTGTTTAGTGTACTGCCACCTATTTTTCCCAAAGGGGATAACTATACATTTCTTGGCATTGAGTTTGAGCCCATGGCTCTGGCACCAAGCATCTGTTTCTGTAAGGCACTTTTGTAGAATATCCACATCATTTGGGGATTCAGTAATGACTCCCAGTTTGCAATCATCTGCGAACTTTGTTAGCCAGAGTCCCTTAGTGTTGGCCTGTACTTCAGAGGAGTAGATGCCAAACAACAGCAGTCCCAGGACTGAACCCTGAGGTACTCCACTTGTCACCTGTCTGGAGCTGGTTTTGGAGTCTTCTACTTTTAAGTGTGGGTTCTGTCAGTAAGCCAGTTGGCAACCCATCGAGTGACGAAGGGATTAATGCCCAGCTTAGTAAGTTTATATGTGATTCCTGAGTGGGGGATGGTGTTGAAGGCTTTGGTGAGGTCCAGATAGGCTGTGTGGATTGTCTTACCCTTGTCCACAGCTCTGTAGACTGATTCAAAGAAGTCAATCAGATTCAGGAGACAAGATCTGTCCATCACGAACCCAAACTGGGTGGAGTCCAGTGTTTGAAGGTTGCCAGTGTCTTTGTTTATATAAGTTCCACGATAATACGTTCCATGGCCTTGCAGATCAGGCTCGTCAGACTGATGGGGCAGTAGTTCCCAGGATCCAAGATGGATCCCCCCTTGTGGAGTGGGATAACTGTAGCTGTGCGCCACTCAGTGGGCATGAAGCCTGAGGTGAGGCTATGATTAAAAATGACACTTAGGTGAGATGCCAGTTCATTTTGTAGTTCATGTAGTACACAGCCCGGGATGTCGTCTGGTCCCATGGATGCTGTATTCTTGGCATTGAAGAGTGCGTTTTTTACCTGCTTGGCAAATATTACCGGAATTTGGCAATCTTTTGGTATTGAGATGGGCTTTTAGGGAGTGAGAGGGGAGTGAAGTTGGCACTGAATCGATCTGCCAGGATATTGGCAGTATTCTTGTGATCAGTGTATTTAATGCCATTCTGTTGCAGATCTGAGCATTGCCATTTAGATTCTTGACCTAGCTATAGAATGCCTTGTGGTTGTCTTTGGAATCTTTGTTAATTTTATTTTCTTAACTAGCTTTGGTGGATTTTATGAGGGATCTCAGCTTTTTCCTGAGGCTGGTAAGGGAGTTTTTTGCATCCTGGGATTTTCCTCTTTTCTGCAACAGTTTCTTCCTTTTGTTGTAAAGTTTGTGTATGGCAGGGAACCACCAGATTGGCTTCCTTTTTTTGGAGGAGAGCATCTTGGTTCTGTTTGGGATGGCACGATTCATGCACGAGTGGATGTGCTTGTACAGTGCCTTGGTGTAGGATTCAGCAGTTGAACTTTCAGTTCCTGTCTGCATGGGTGTCATGAAGTTTGTCACTTCTGACTTGAGTAGCATGAAGTTGGCTTTGGAGAAGTTTTTTATGGAGGTTTCCTTACTGGGGGGTGGGGGAGGGATGTGGATGTCAAGGGTGATTAGCTTATGGTCACATCTGACCAACGAGGGGGTGACCATAGGTGTGGAGCATCGATTTCCTATGTTGGTAATGACCAGGTCTAGGATATTGGAGCCCTTGGTGGGACTATGGATTAGTTGATCCAAGGCATTGGAATTTATGAATTCCAAGAACCGTTGGGCAAAGGTGTTGGTACATAAGTAGTTTTTCCAGTTAATGGCAGGGTAGTTGAAATCACCCAGTATTAGGGTGTTTGGTTGTATGTTAATATTTTCCAGTATGTTTAGAAAGGTGTAGTGAGAATCTTTGGGCATGGTGGGGGATCTATAGCAAGCTACAATTTGGATTGCAGTCTTACCTAGTGTTAGTTGCACCTGAAGAGTTTCAGACGCGTTGTGCTGGGCAACTAGCATGGTGGTGTGAATATCCTTGGTGAATATGGACACTCCTCCACCTTTAGTGTTTCGGTGCTGGTTTGGTGGCCGAAAAGTATGGTAAGAATTGTAGCCTGGTATTGCAAGGGTGCTCTGTGGAACCTTGAACCAGGTCTCAGTTACTGCACAGATATTGATGTTCTCCATTTTTAGGAGTGCCTCGAGAGAGTGCATTTTGAGGTTTAGACTTCTAACACTGAGTAGCATTACCTTCAGATTTTGCATGCTTGTACCTGTTATGGTGGTGGTTTTGTCCTTTGAACTTTGCCTAAAAATAGCACTATAGGGGTGGCAAGAGTCTTAGCCAGTAACCTGAATCCCAGGGGCGAAGGTGCAGACCATCTCTGGCAAAGCATCATGGTCTGTCGATCATGTCATCCCAGGCAGACAGATACTGGATCTCCTTTGAATGACACACCAGAAGCTTAGCCAATTGTTGAAGTCAGTCATTTTGTCCTTATACTGTGGTATCATTCTGGACAAAGGCAGGATGTTACTGAGGGCTAGGGTCATACCTGCCTCAGCCACATGATCCGAGAGCTCTTCCATGTCTCTCTCCATTTTGTCCAGGGAGGTACGTGTCAACTCATTCACTCCAACATGGACAATGACAGAGTCATATTTGTACTTGTGGAGTGACGTGAGTGCATGCGTTATGTGGCGGATCCTGGCACCCGACAGGCAGCTGACTGTAATTTTCTCCTTGTTCATCCTGGTGAGTGGGACATCAGTGTGCCTGACTATAGAGTCACCTATGACTAGGTGATTATTATTTATATATTTGTAAAATATTTTTTTTAAAAATCATTCAGCCTAAGGTGACCTCCAAATTGAGACCCTTTTGTGCCAAAGTTCAAAATCCTCTTACTCTCCAATACATTTAATTTCTGACTCATGTCACCCCCCCCCCCCGCGCTTTATGAACTAGGTCTAGCTAGAACACTAAAGAATGAACTATCATTTCCACCATGCTTGTTGAAAAAATGTTCTCCTGTAGGACTCCTAACGTTCCTGTTGCGAATGTCTCCCAAATGCTCCAAATTCCTGACCTTTACTGCCCTCTCATTCACAACAGGAACCTTATACATTGTATGTGTGGACACAATGATGTATCTTTGAAGTTGAAAAGCCGAGGCACCAGATGTCTGTTGGTGCAACTAAAGTTACTTGATTTAACCGCTGCTGTCTTTTTGGTGTGTTTATTTATACTGTACTAGAACATGTCAGGTTAATTTGCCTTTGGCCATGGTACAGAATGTTTTATTTATTTATTTGTTTATTTATTTATTTATTTATTTGCAGTTGGTTTACCAGGATAGTCCATTGGGCCAAATGAACCCATTTTCAATGGAGTCCTGGGGAGAAAAGCTCCAAATAAGGTTACAGTAGGATTTACATCCATATTACAATAATTTACAAGAATATTACAAATATAGTATACAATATGTGGTAGACAGAGTACTGTTCACATTACAGTTAGAGCAAACACTTTTAGGAAGAACAACTGGTGATAAACATTTTAGATGATACAGGCTAGAGAAGGTAAGCATTTCAATTTAGAAAGTAAGAAACAATTGCAACAGAGCAGACAATGTAGTGTACAAAAATTTTTTTTTTTTTTTTAGGAGGAAAGTGGAAAGTGTCAAGTCAGTATGGATCATGAAGGATGTGAGCATGAACATTCCCACTGGGAAAGTAGATGAGTGAAGAGATTTTCTGAATGTAAGGTGGTTGAAAGTGGTGCGAATGGCAGGAGGTAGGGAGTTCCAGAGTCGTGCAAAACTAAAGTTTAGGAGATTTTTACCAGGGGGACGATTTGGCTTATACAATTCGATAAGATTTTGGTTGTTAGATCTAAGTACCCTGCTGGGAAGGTGAAATTTAAATGCAGAAGAAAGAGATGGACAGAGGTCAGGTTTGAAAATGAGCTTATGAGCAAGAGTAAGTTGAGAATAGATAAGTTGGTTAGGAAGTTCAAGCCATTTTAATTTATGGAGTGAAGAGCAATGGTGGGTAGAAGATTTATGGCTGGTAGCGAATTTAGCAATTTTATTGTAACAGGAGGAAAGTTTTGTTTTAAGGGAAGATTGGATGTTGGTTAGGAGTGGGGCTCCGTAGAGAAGAGAGGGATGAGGAATGAGGTAGAGAGAGTGATTTTAGTGGAGGGTGTAAGGTAGCGATTGTGTCGGTATAGCATGCCTAGTTTTTGATGTGTTTTTTTTATGTTGAGTTGAATGTGAGAGTTGAATTTAAGGTGACTGTCTATTTGAACACCAAGTAATTTAGCATTGGACACCAATTCCAGGGATGTGTTGTTGTGGCTGTTAATTAATAGAGAATTAGTATTGATAGAGATGTGTTTAGAGGGGGTAAATACCATTAGTTTGGTTTTAGAGGCATTAAGAACAAGGTGGTTATCTTTCATCCAGAGTTCAGTGGAAGAGAAGGCATCTTGTGTAAGCTTTTGTAGTACTGGGAAGGATGTAGAGTGCAGATGATAGTTGAATCATCTGCGTATTGGATAACGCTGGAGAATGGAATAGAGAGTTGTGGAAGTCATTAATGAATATAGCAGAGGACCCAGTATGGAGACCTGGGGAACTCCAGTTGGGGTGATTAGAAAAGAGGATGTGTCCTTTTTCCATTTAAGTGCTTGATATCTATTTGATAAGTAGCTAGAGAACCAGGACAGTGAGGAAGGAGATAAGTTGAGTTGAGAAAGTTTGGTTAGAAGGAGCTTGTGAGAGATAGTGTCAAAGGCCTTTGAAAGATCAAGTAAGAGGGTAGAGACAATATGACCTGAGTCCTGAGCTTTATTTACAGTTTCTAGGAAGGAGAGGAGGGCTGACATAGTGCTGTGGCTGGGTCTAAAACCGTGCTGAGTTGGAGTGAGCAGATTATTGCCTAAGAGGTAAGGTAGTAGCTGTAAATGGATACACTTTTCTAGGAGTTTAGAGATGGGGGATAAGATAGCTATGGGGTGGAAGTTTGCAATATTGTTTTGCCACCTTTGTGTAAAGGTATGATGTAAGCCTTTTTCCAGATTTGGGGTACCATGCTTTCTTGGATAGAGCAGTTGATTAGTATACTGATGGGGTAGGCTATGGCCTCAGCAGAAATGCTGAGGAAGTAAGAAGGAATGTTGTCAGGGGCATTGGAGCATGGTTTTAGTTTTTGTAAAAGTTTTTTTATTGTGGATGTCGAAATTGGTTTTAGTGATAGAGGTGTGTGAAGAGGGGGTGACAGAGATGGAGAGGGAGTGGTAGTAGAGATGGAGGAGTGGGGAGGAGGTGTGTGAAGAGGGGGTGGCAGAGATGGAGAGGGAGTGGTAGTAGAGATGGAGGAGTAGGGAGGAGTGCTAGTGGGAGAAGTGGAGGATGGAGAGGTATTGGAGAATGAAGATGTTAGTTTGGAGATGGAATCTATGAAAAATGAGTTGAATTGTGTAGCTAAGTCCTTGTCAGAAGCATTGGGGTCAGGAGTGGGGTTGAGTAAGTTGCCAGGATTGATAAGGGTAGATATTCCTTTCCAAAACTTCTGAGGGTTTGTTTTATTATTGTTTTGAAGTTTGGAAAAATAGTTTTGTCGATCATCAATAATGAGCTTTTTTACTTTATTTCTGAGTGTTTTGAATTCAAGATGGGAGAGGGGAGATTTATTTTTATGGTAAAGTGCCCAGACTTTATCTCTGTGTTTCATAGCTGCTAGAGTAGTTTTGGTTAGCCAAGGGGTAGTTTTTAGTTTTATTCTTTTGGAGCTTAGGGGAGCATGGTGATCTAGGATATTTAAAAAGGTTGTGTTGAAGTGAGCTACTGCATCATCTAGGGTTAGAGTTTTTAGAATATCCCAGTTAATTGCTTTTAGAGAGTCAGTGAAAGCTGTTGGTTTAAAGTTTTTTTGATTGCGTATGGTAATGTAGTTATGTGTTCTTAGTAAAGGTGTAGGGAGTCAGTGTGCAAAGGTGGGCAGGTGATCACTGAGGGAGTCTGGAAGTGTACCACTGTCAGAGAAGTAATGAGGGTGAGAGACTAAGATCCAGTCTAGAATGCTACCCGAAGATAGAGTTTTTGAGGGGCGGGTTGTGGAATTAGTTAGCTGTGAGAAGTTGTAAAGGTTTATGTTAAGTGGACTTGTGTTTGACTGAATGGAGGACCAGTTTATGTTAGTATCTCCTAGGATTATTATTTCATTGTTAATATTAGTGGAGAGCCAGAAGAGTATATTTTCTAATGTAGTAATATTGTCTCCAGGGGGGATGTAGATGGAGACTATTACTATGTGTTTGTGTTTATTAAGTTGAAATTTTGTCAAGAGTATTTCTGCATTGTTGAATTTGGGAATAGGCTTGTTATAAGGGATGACTGACAGGGAGGATAAATACAGAAGAGCAACACCACCACCTTTTTTGTGGGTTCTGTCTTTTCGGATGATAGAGTAGTTTGGTGGTGTTATTTCATGGTCTTTTATGTGAGACTTTAGCCATGTTTCAGATATAGATAAAATGTTGGGTTTATTGTGTGAGAGCCAGGCATGGAGGCTTGGGATTTTGTTTACTATGCTTTGGGAGTTTAGGGAGGTAATAAATATAGACTTGTCTATGTTGGAGGGGTTTGACGGGCCAGGGTTGGGATGTATGTCTCCTGATAATAGGGTAGTAATTAGATATAGAATAATATTGGTTAGGTGTTTGGATTGCTTAGAGTATGGGTTGTACTTTAATGCATTGGTAAAGTATGGGTTGAACTTTAATGCATTGGTAAGGTATGGGTTAGCTGCTGTTGTGGATGAGTGTTTGTGGGGGTTAATGAGTTTAAAAGTAAAGAATATTTTATTTTTTTATAGGATAGAGATGTGGAAATATTGTGATGTGAGGTTTTGATGGAAATGTGTTGAAGTCAGTAGTTATGTGGAAGGCTTGAGTATGGTTAGTATGTGTGGGTTGAGTGAGGTAGTAGATGTAGGATAGGTTGAGGAGAAATAATAGTAGTGGGGTGTAGGTTAAGGGTTTTGGGGACATAGTGTAGGAGGTTATTTAAACTGAAAAGTGAGGGGATGTTAGTAGTTACTATGCTGTAGGTTAGTAAGCCTTTTTATAGTAGGATTGGGGACTAGGTAGGCCTTAGGATTTGACTGTGGGGAGTATGTTGAGGAGTAGTGGATTAGATTGGGCTGGGCAGTGAAGATTGATTGCTTAGATAGGGTGTACTAGTGGGTGGAGAGATGACTGTCTATGGGTGGGATAGGGGAGAGGAACTTGAGAGAGTTGTGGAGTATAATTGGTTAGGAGTTCTAGTGGGTGTGGTTGGGTAGGTATAAATGTAGATGCAGTGGGGGCGGGGAATAGGGGGCAGGGTAGGGGAGCGGAGTGAGCCCGCAGGGCGAACGGAGCGGGAAGAGCCAAGGGAGGCAGAGCGAGATTGTATGGAGAGGTGAGTACAAGGGCCAATGGGTTTAATAGGATAGTGTTACTTAAGATGTTAAAGAGAAAGGAGAAAAAAGAAAGCAGGAAAGTTAGAACATGTTTAAAGTAGACTTTAAGGTAATAGATGTGAGAAGCAAGAGTGGTGGGGCTAGGGAGCCACCTAGTGGACAGATGCTAGAGTGTACCAGGGATTCTACCAAGGTAGATCGCTAGGCTGAAACTTGTTGAGGAGGACAAGGGAATAGTTGAAAAAAGTAGTCTGGAGTAGGGGTTTGGCTGCTGAGCTGTCCTGGCAAGGGAGCATACAGAACCTAGCAGGGCTTTTAATACAGTATTACAAAAATGTAGCAGTGGTTGTACATACTTTCTTAATTCCTTCTGTGACAATGTAGGTCTTTTCATCAACAAGGGATATGGCAGTAAAACTTTTCTAAATTATTTTGATTCTAGGTATCCAGGCCAGGCGTAGTCACAAGGAGGTATTTCAGGGTAAAGGCTGGAGAATAGGAGAGAGAGAGATTGCACTTTAATAGGCAGTACAGAAGCACAATAGCTAACTTTAACAAATAAATGTAAGGAGGTATCAATGAATAGCAATTAACATATGCAATACATCTTAAAGAGATGAGAAAAGGAAGCAATTTATACTTATACCACTTGGTTACACTTAGGTAAAGAAAAAAAAAATGTGAACGCATTTATCCTTACTGTAGCATACACTGGGCAGATACAGATCAACACTAGCTAATCATACAAAACATTAGGTTATGCAGTGTTTATTACAGTGAAAAATAAACAGTCAATACTCTGAGTGGCAGTACAATATGTGATAGGTATCTTATCGAACAACCTCTTTTTTGTTGTTTATGTGATAAGCGCTAGTCGCTCAGCTGGACACAGTATATGGATTTGCGCCAAAAGATATACTAGGCTAGTACGACAGTTATGTACATAAACCAAAGGATATACTAGGCTAGCACGACAGTTATTTACAGGAACGCTTGGTCAGCACTTGTACCAGCACGCCAACAAGAACAAAGTATGTTCCTTGACTTTAATTATCTGTTAGGCAGATTAAATGGTATCGTGTGTAAAAAGCACTGTTCACTCAGCAGGACAATATATATGGATGTGCGCAGAGGATATACTAGGCTAGTGCGCCAGTAATCCACATCAACACTTAGCCAGCACTAGTACAAGGGTTGGCGCCAAAAAGTTAAGCTGTTCAGCACTTTGGTGCTGGTTTTGAGAAGATAGCGTTTCACTGCCGACAATTCGGCGTTAGTGCTAAGACCATTAAAACGCACAACGATAGAGGCAATACTGGTGAGTGGTGAAATGGGATTAGTGAGCACCTTTCAATCTAGTAACTCTTAACCATCATATTAAAGTACATTAATTACTGCTCTATGGTACATAGCGTTACAGCACGTAATCTTAGGAGAAAACGTCAGCGCACATGAGGAAATACATGCATTACTAGCAGGAGTCTGTAAGCATTAGCGAGTGTCCGCTTGGCCACAATAAGGCTAATCTACCAAAACCATTCAGCGTTGACACAGTATAAGTAATGTCGCTTTCTCTAACGTCTAATAACTTATTAGCGAGTGTCCGATTGGCCACAATAAGGCTAATCTACCAAAACCATTCAGCGTTGACACAGTATAAGTAATTTCGCTTTCTCTAACGTCTAATAACCAGTGGAAAATAAATGCCAATATGTCCCTTGTTCTGCAGTCATTCTCTTCCCAGATCTCAGAGTCAAGTCCCACCAGATTTTTTTGTTTTAGTTTTGCATCTTATGACAGCATCAGTTGTAGAAGTACCTTATTCTAGACTGCAAGTGAAGATCTTACAAAAGGCACTGTGAGTTTATTGAGGTCCTCCAAAGTAGCTATTTAGTATTTCCAGTGCATGTACTCACAGTCTGCTTTGGTGGTTTCAGTTGGGAGAGGCCTTTGTTATTCCCTTGGCATTGCCTACAGTCACTATGGCTGCTTTTCCTTTAGGATGGGGGGAATTGCTTAGATATCTCACGGTCATTCTTATATATCAGTATCATGGGGATGTGGGCAGTGTTGTTGCAGGCTGAAAAAACAGGAAGAGCAGTCAGCTGGACAAAACAAGTTACTTTAATCTCACATGCACAGTCCAGGTGCAAAGCAAAAATCCATTCACGACTCATGTTTATTAAGTAAATAGTGGCAAAAAGAGGTTTTCACTCAATAACCTTTCATGCAAAGCACTTCTTGAAATTTTAAAATTTGAAATGGTGCTTTGCACAGCAGCATATCTGAAAAAAGTGTTTTGCAACAACTAGTCATTTATTAAAGATGTTGGGTTGTGAACCAAGCTTTTTTTTTTCTTTTTTCTTTTTTGCATCTAGACACTGCATGCCCTACAGGTCAATTTTCATCTTGAAATACCATTTTTTTTGTTTTTTTTTTCGGTGATCTGGTATGTCAACAAACTAGAGACACAAGGTGCTATTCCCCTTGTCAGTAGGCAGGCAGAGTGTGGGAGTAGGCAGTCTCAGTCCAACTTTTTCTGATGCCATGTATAGTCCTAGGGCATTGTGTATGTCAGATAAGTGGCGACAGTATTTGTTGATGCCTCAGTGAGTTGTTCCTCAGACTGTCCACTGCTAGGTCATTAATCTTGAAGTAAGGCTTCTTAGTATGCTACCTGTTTGCTTTCCAAGTATTCTGAATTCTTTTCAGTGATATCCACCAGTTGTATAGAACAGGATATGCTAGTCCAGGATTGCTCAATGGCATTGCTTTGCTTTTCACATTTCTTCTGTTTATGAAGGTCATTTCAAGTAGCAGGCTTCACAGAGTCATTATAGCTAGGGACTGAGGTTTCTTATCCAGAGTGATGAACATTCTATCTTAAACTCAAAATCCCTACACCTAGAAGATGTGCAGAGATAAATGGAAAAGTACAGTTGTGTACACTTACCATAAATGAAGATGTTCGTGTGTATTCACTGTTGCAGTCATCACATTTGGGTTACCCTGCCAGGGTAGCCCTCGGTCGGCCCGAATACCAGAGGCTTAGTATTTCTGCATCGGTTGCTGTCGCTTGAGGACTGACATCAGGTCGTCAGTAGTGTAAAGTAAGGCAGCTGACGCCATTACATCAGTTTTTCTTGCCCTAACCTGTAGGAGGCCAGGTTCTGGTGAAAGAACCCAACCAGTGGAAAATAAATGCCAATATGTCCCTTGTAAGGAAAGAAAGAGAATAAAGGGGGATGGAGGGAGAGAAAAGTACAGTTTTGTACCTACCATAAATGTAGATGTTCGAGTGCTAATACAGCTGCAGTCCTCACATATGGGTTCTCCTGCCGTCAGGCGGGTCCTCGGTCGGCCGAATTCCAAAGTCTAGGTCCGGCGTCGGTTGTCGTCGCTTCTTCCCTGACGTCAGTGCGACAGGGGTATAAAAGAACCAGCCGACGCCATTTTCTTCAGTTTTTCTTGCCCCAGATGTCAGGTGCCCCCAGAAGGAAGGCAATACATAAAATTAGGTAATAATGCAGTGCAATATAATCAAAAAACAGTAGTTGCAAGCAAATACACCATAAAAGAATACCCCTAGAGGGGAAGGAGGGAGGGAAACCTGGACTGCAGCTGTATTAGCACTCGAACATCTACATTTATGGTAGGTACAAAACTGTACTATGTTCATCGTGCATACAGCTGCAGTCCTCACATATGGGTAGAATCCCAAAGCTAAGAAAGGGGTGGTAGGCACTAGGTGTAATTAGGAGGAGCCAAAATGCCCTGCAAGACTGCAGTGGCAAAGCCTGCTCTAGATTTGGAGTATAATGGTAAGTTGTAGTGCTTTGAGAAGGTATGCACAGAACTCCAAGTGGCTGCTTCCAAGATATCCTTGGTAGGAACTCCTCTGAGGAAGGCTGTAGAGGTGGCTGTGGCCCTGGTGGAATGAGTTCTAATGCCTGTAGGTACAGTTTTGCCATGAAAGGAATAGCAAAAGCGTATGCAGTGGGCTATCCATTTTGAAACTGTCTGTTTGGAAATTGGCTTTCCTTGAGCTCCTACTGCATAGGCCACAAAGAGCTGTTCTGATTTTCTGAAAGGCTTTGTTCTGTCCAAATAATAACGCAGTTGTCTGTGGATGTCCAAGGAATGTAGCAATCTCTCCCCTTTGTTTTGAGGATTAGGATAAAAAGTAGGTAAGTGTATGGCCTGATTTAAAGCTACCCTGGATACCACTTTAGGCATAAAGGACGGGTTGGTTCGTAAGGAAACTCTGTCCTGATGGAAGATGATAAAAGGCTGGACAGCCATGAGAGCCTGTAATTCTGAAACTCTACGAGCTGAGGTGATAGCCAGAAGGAAAGCTGCTTTCCAGGACAAGTATTGCAAATCTGCTGAAGCCGCTGGCTCAAAAGGAGGCAGGGTGAGTTTTTCCAGAATGAAATTAAGATCCCAAGCAGGTATTGGTTGTTTCCTTGGAGGTCTCAAATTCTTAACCCCTCTGAGGAACGGTCTTAAGAGGGGGTGAGAGAATAAAGGTGGATCAGTGTTGTATTCTGCAGAAATGGCTGAGGCATGGATTTTGATGGAGGAGAAAGAAAGTCCACTGCTTAGCAGTTCTGTCAAATATTGTAGCATTTGTGGTAAATTCAGTTTTCCAAGGTCCTGGCCCTTTTTCTCATTCCAGACACAAAAACGTTTCCATTTTGCAGAGTAAGCTTTTCTAGTTGATGGCCTTCTGGCCTCCAAAATGACATCCTGCACCTCCTTGGAGAGTAGGGCCTGCTGTGATGCTAAGGAATCTTCCATGCGGCTAGATTGAGAGTTTTTAGCTGACTGTGAAGAGTTTTGAAGCTGTGTTGAGTCAGAAGAAGAGGCATTAGAGGCAGGGTCCATGGTGGGGAATGCGTCAGGCTCCTCAGGAGTGGGTACCAGTGTTGCCTTGGCCAGTCCGGAGCAATGAGGATCATCTTTGGTCTGTCTGCTCTGGTCTTCAATAGAACTTTGGGCAGCAGAGGAAGAGGTGGAAAGGCATAAACTGTCATTGATGTCCAACTGAAAGAGAGAGCGTCCACTCTCCAGGCCTTTGGATGGAAGATCCTTGAGCAGAATTTTGTCAATTGATGATTTTTGTGGGAGGCAAATAGATCTATGTCTGGCCTTCCCCATTCTTGGATTATTTCTGTAAAAACTTTTGGATGCAACTTCCATTCGTGTGGATCTGTCATAATCCTGCTTAGGTTGTCTGCCAGCGTGTTTTCCTTGCCTGGCAAGTACTGTGCTTGTAGTTCCATTTGTAAGTCCATGGCCGTGTTCCAAAGTGACATGGCCAGTCTGCATAGGGGGTAAGAATGTGTCCCTCCCTGCTTGTTTATGTACCACATAACTGTGGTGTTGTCCGTTCTTATCAATAGTTGACCTGGTTTTAGAAAGTTCTTGAAAGCTATAATAGCATTTATTACTGCTAGCATTTCTTTTTGATTGATGTGAAGGTGCTTTTCTTTTTGGGACCATTTGCCCTGAATGCACCGATCTGTCATGTGCGCCCCCCAGGCGTAGTCCAAGGCGTCTGTTGTGATGACTTGATTTGCTTGAGGCTTGCTGAAAGGAAGACCTGTGTTTGTTTGACATGCTTGAGCCCACCACAGAAATTCCTTTTGCAGACATGGAATTAGTGGTATTATTGTTTCCAAACTGTGGCTGTGTTGAGACCATATGTTTTTCAGGTACCATTGTAGTTTCCTCATATGCAGCTTTGCACATGGGATTAGTAAAATGCAAGATGCCATGAATCCCAGAGCCTGCAGGATTTTCCTTGCAGTAAGCCTGGTGCAATTTGCTAGTGTTCTGAAGTATTGGGTTAGTTGTCCCTGGTTTTCTGGCGTGAGGTAGGCTATCTGGGTGTTTGTGTCCAAGTTGGCACCCAGGAAAATTATCTTCCGAGAGGGTATTAGTCTTGATTTCTTTTTGTTGACTGTGTATCCCAGAGAGTTCAATAACATTATTACATAAGCCAGATGTTTCTGAAGGATGTGTTTGCTGTCCGCTTGGATCAGGCAGTCGTCCAAATAGGGATATATTTGTATCCCTTGAAGTCTGCAGTAAGCGATTACTGATGCCAGGCATTTCGTGAATACTCTGGGCGCAGTAGATAAGCCAAAGGGCAAAGCAGAGAATTGATAATGAGTTGAACCTGCAAGAAATCTGAGGTATCTTCTGCAATTTTGTCTGATTGGGACATGCAGGTATGCCTCCTTGAGGTCCAATGTTACCAGCCAAGACTCCTTGCCCAGCATGGGAAGAAGCTGCTGTAGAGTGAGCATCTTGAATTTTGGTACGAGTAGGAATGTGTTTAGGATGGATAGATCCAGAATAGGTCTCCAATCTTTTCCCTTCCTTGGCACCAGAAATAGCCTGGAATAAAACCCTTGACCTTGTTCGTGCATAGGTACCTCTTGAATAGCTTTCATGTTTTTGAGATCTGTAATTAGCCTTTGTGCCTCTGCCCTTTGTGTGGCAGGTTTGGCATGCCTCTCATTTTTGGAAGGGTGTGAAAATGGAATTTGTAGCCTCTGTTTATAATGTCCAGGATCCATTTGTCCTTTGTGACAGTATGCCAATTTTTTGAAAATAATGCCAGCTTTCCTCCCAAGGGGGCTGCCATTTGAGATCTGGTTGGCATGCAAAGTGGAAAGTCATTGGGTTTGCTTTCTGATAGATTGCGAGTTGTCCTCACCACCTCTGTGTAGGAACTTGCCATTGTCTGCCTCTGTACGATCCTTGGGATTGTCCTCTGCCCCTCGGGCACCTGTATCTGCCTCTTTGGGGTCTGTCTGTGGCAGGAAAGTACCAGTTTTTGGAAGGCCAATTTCTACTAAAACGTGGGGGTTGTACCTGTAGAAATTCTTTCACAGTTTGCATTGATTTAGCCTTTTCCTCCATTTTCCTTAATACCTCCTCAGCATTAGCACCAAATAGTACATCCTTTTGAAGAGGAGCGTCTAGTAATTTAGCTTTGACATGATCAGGTAAGGATTGTTCTTTAAGCCAGGCATGCCTACGTATGACTGATCCTGTAACAGCAGCTCTGCATGAGGCCTCTAGAGCATCAAAACCACATTGTAAGTTATGCTTACCCACTTGTTCTGCACTATGTATCAAGTCCTGCAACTCCTTCAAATCTGGTTGTTCAGGTTGTGACATTTTACTTTTCAATTGTGATAACATAAACTGTTGGTATTTTAGCATATGAAACTGACAGTTTAAGGCCCTCATAGATAATGTAGGTGAGGTATATACCTTTTTTCCCCACCTTTCTAAGGATCTGGAATCTCTCTCGGAAGGCAAAGGATTTTTAGCAATGGAGGCCTTAACTCCCTTGGGGCCCTGTGAGATGGTTTCTGGGTCAGCAGCATGGCTCTTGTATAGAAATTGGTGTGAGTCAGGGACCCTGTAGTACCTGTCAGGCTTAACTGGAGCTGGAGGTAGAGAATCCGGGTTAAGGCAGGCCTCCGAGTAAACATCATCTAGAATGTCCAAGACAGGAGGTATAGCCAAAGGCCTGTGCTGAGGAAGCAAAAGAAATTCCCTGAGCCTTTTCTTGGAATCAGAATAATCCTGGCCTTCCCAGTGGAAGTGTTCCCTTAAGGTATGCAAAGTTTCCCCAAAAGAGTAATCCTCAGGGGGGGATACAGAAGGAATGGACTCCTTCGCATCAGAGTCTTCAAAAGGGGAGTAAGAATGTTCCTGTTCATCAGAGTGCTCTGAAATAATGGAGCCCTGATCAGAGGAGGGGGAATCTTCCTCCACTCTAGGCCTTTTGTCTGGAGGGGGCTGAGAACCTCTGATAAGAGTAATTAAATCCTCAGCCATTTTAAGCATCTGTTTCTTAGGCATGGGGCCTGGAGATGGGCCCTGTGCAGCTGGTCTCTTAGAGTGCATGGTTGCTTTAGACTTAGTGAAAGCCTTGATAGAAAAAGAAGAGGAAGGTCTGAAGACACCTTGAGTGGAGGTGGACCTGTCCACATTCTGAGTTTCAACTCCGACAGTGGCTTCGGTATCTGTAGTCGGGGTGTGGGCCGAGGAGCCTGCGACCTCGGGTACAGGAGACACCGTCAAAGGCAGGTCGTCGGTAGGCAGGGGCTGCGTAGGTGCCTCACTGAGAACCGGACCACGTGTAGCCGGCTTTGGCGTGGTGTCGGTAGAGGCCGCGGACCTCGAGTGCCGGTCCTTGTCTTTTCGTTTTTTTAGACAAAACCGGAGTCGGAGTATCCGACGACATAGTATAGTTAAATGCTTTTCCAAAATAATGCTGGGCGAACTCCGCCCGACGCTTAATAGTGCGTTTGTTGAATGTAGCACAAAAGCGGCAGGCCGAGACCTCGTGGTCAGGGCCTAAACAAGGTATACAGAGGGAATGGAAATCCTTATGCGGTATTTGCTTCCCACAAGAAATACAATTATTAACTTTGTCTGACATCGGTCTGAGGCAAGAAAAGGTTCCCCAACGGGGTACTTAGCTTTTAAGAAGACTTCGGTTTCCAAATTTTCGTAATCTCAGGAGCTGGCCGACCGGCACGTGCGAACTGCTTCTGCTTCGGGCACTGCGCGGCAAGAAAGACTGAAGAAAATGGCGTTGGCTGGTTCTTTTATACCCCTGTCACACTGACGTCAGGGAAGAAGCGACGACAACCGACGCCGGACCTAGACTTTGGAATTCGGCCGACCGAGGACTCGCCTCACGGCAGGAGAA
Organism: Protopterus annectens; assembly: GCF_019279795.1. Taxonomy (NCBI): domain Eukaryota; kingdom Metazoa; phylum Chordata; order Ceratodontiformes; family Protopteridae; genus Protopterus; species Protopterus annectens. Next base: position 905,626,787 of record NC_056735.1, read on the forward strand.
CCCATATGTGAGGACTGCAGCTGTATGCACGATGAACATCCAGGACTGCAACAGTGAATACACTCGAACATCTACATTTATGGTAAGTGTACACAACTGTACTATGTTCTTCGAACTGTATTATGTTCTTCGTGTTCCACTGTTGCAGTCATCACATTTGGGTAGATTCCCAAAGCTGAGGAAATGGGTGGAGGCAGTCAAGGAAACTAGGGCCTGACTAGGATGGCCTTAAAGACTGCAGAGGCAAACCCTACCCTGGATTTGGAGAAGAAAGGCAGGTGGTAATCTTTGGTAAAAGTGTGAACAGATGTCCACGTGGCAGCCTCAAGGATGCCCCTGGTGGGGACTCCTCTTAAGAAAGCTGCAGAGGTGGAGGATGCTCTGGTGGAGTGTGTCCTGACCTCCTTGGAGGGAGGCTTTCCATGCTGTTTGTAGCAGAAATGGATGCAGTGTGCTATCCATTTGGAAATGGTTTGCTTGGAGATGACCTTGCCTTCTGCCACTGTAACAAAGCTAACCAGCAATTGACCAGACTTTCTGAAGGATTTAGTCCTGTCCAGATAGATTCTGAGCTGTCTGTGCACATCTAGAGAGTGAAGAATCCTTTCCCCCTTGTTCTGGGGATTAGGAAAGAAGGTGGGCAGATTAATGGATTGGTTGAGAGCCATACTGGGCACCATTGGGCATGAAGGATGGGTTAGTTCTGAGGGATACCCTGTCTGCATGGAAGATGATGAAGAGTTCTACAGCCATGAGTGCTTGCAGCTCAGAGACTCTTCTGGCTGAAGTGATGGCCAGAAGGAAAGCTGTCTTCCAGGAGAGAAATTTTAGCTCTGCAGAAGAAACTGGTTCAAAAGGGGGAAGGGTGAGCTTTTCCAAGACAAAGTTAAGATCCCAAGCAGGCATTGGTGCCCTTCTGGGGGGCCTCAAGTTCCTAGCCCCTTTGAGGAACTGTTTGATCAAAGGGTATGAGAAAGGGGCTGCTCAGTGGGAAAATGAGCAGAAATAGCAGAGGCATGAATTTTTATAGAGGAGAAAGAGAGAGACCACTTGTGTAGTAGGTCAGCTAAGTAATCCAGGATGGGAGGGACGGAGGGCTGTGCTGTATTGGCACCCTTAGCCTGGATCCAGGTGCAGAACCTTTTCCATTTATCTGCATCAAACCTTCTGGTGCTAGGATGTCTGGCCTCACGGATAACATCCAGAACCGGTTTATTTAGAATGGCAGGTTGGTTTGGGGTTAAGGAATAAGCCAAGCTGCCATATTGAGTGTCTGCAATTTGGGATGCATGAATTCCTCTTCCCTCTGGGTCAGGAGGTTTGGAATCTGAGGAAGATGCCATGGAGGCAGCGGGGACAGGCTGCACAGCAAGGGGTACCAGTGTTGTCAGGGCCAGTCTGGAGCTATAAGAATGGCCCTTGGTTTTTCCTCCCTTATTTTTAGCAGTACCCTGGGGATGAGAAGTAGGGGAGGAAAGGCATAGATTGATAGTTTCACCCAGGGGAAGGACAGGGCATCCATTTTCCAAGGCATGCAGTGATGCTCTCTGGTGCAGAATTTTCTGAGCTGATGCTTGGTGTGGGAGGCAAAGAGGTCGACCTTCTGAGTTCCACATTTCTGAGTTATTAGGGTGAAGGTACTTCTGTTGAGTTGCCACTCGTGTAGGTCCAGAAGGTTTCTGCTTAATTGGTCTGCCAGAGAGTTGAGAGAGCCTGGGAGGAATTGTGCTAACAGTTGTAGTTGCATGGAAGAGGCTGTGAACCAAAGGGTTATGGCCAGCCTGTATAGAGGGTAGGAGTGAGTCCCTCCCTCCTTGTTGATGTACCACATCACAGTGGTGTTGTCTGTTTTGATCAGGGAAACCCGTGGAGAGAGAAGGGGTTTGAAAGCTATCAAGGTGTGCAGCACAGCCATCATCTCTTTTTGATTGATGTGCAGAGGGATTTCCTGAGGGCACCATTGGCCCTGTATGCACCTGCCATCCAGGTGTGAACTCCAAGTGTAGTCTGATGCGTCTGTGGTGAGGGTCTGGGCAACTGGGGGTTGTGAGAAGGGCAACCCCTTGTTGTGGGAGCATGCTGTTGCCCACCAAAGAAATTCCTTTCTGAGGCAAGGAATTATAGATAGAAGAGTTTCCAGGTCTTGAGAGTGTTGACACCAAAGGCTCTTTAGATACCACTGAAGTTTCCTCATGTGCAGTCTGGCACATGGAATGAGTAATATGCAAAATGCTATGAACCCCAGAGCTTGCAGGATCTTCCTTGCAGATAGCTGGGGCCTGGTGGCTAGTTGAGAGAGAAGTAGGTTGTCAGGAAAATTTGTTTCTCTGGTGTAAGGAATGCCATCCGGGATGCTGTGTCCAGACTTGCTCCCAGGAAGATTATCCTTTGGGTGGGCACCTGTTTGGATTTCTTTTCGTTGATTGTGTATCCTAGGGAGGTTAGTAGTGGCTTAAAAAAGGACAGGTGCTTGAGCAGCTTTTCCTGGCTGTCTGCCTGAATAAGGCACTTGTCTAAGTATGGGTAAATTTGAATATTTCTTTGTCTGCAGAATGCAATGACCAGAGCCAGACATTTTGTAAATACTCTGGGAGCAGTAGATAAGCCCAAGGGAAGCACAGAGAACTGAAAGTGTTGAGGTTCTGCCCTGAAGCGGAGATATTTCCTGCATGTTTCCCTGATAGGAATGTGGAGGTAGGCCTCGTTTAGATCTAGGATGGCTAGCCAAGCTTCCTTGGAGAGTATGGGTAGCAGCTGCTGGAGGGTGAGCATTTTGAAATTTGGGATCACCAGGAAGGTGTTTAGAATTGATAGATCGAAGATGGGGTGCCAGGTGCCCTCTTTTTTCTGGGCACTGGAAAAAGTCTGGAATAGAAGTCTTGGCCTGTCTGTTCTGCAGGAATGTGCTCTACTGCTCTCATAGAGAGAAGGGAAAGGATTTGCTTTTGAGCCTCTGACTACCGATTTGGTGGTAGATCTGGGAACCCTTTTGGGGTTGGAAGGGTATGGAAGGAAAATTTGTATCCCTGAGACACAATTTTCAGAACCCATTGGTCCTTGGTTATGCTGGCCCAGGTGCTTGAGTGAAATGAGAGTTTTCCTCTTAGGGGTAAGTGAAGGTGGGCAGAGGGGGGAGGAGGAGGAGTTGAATCATTGTGAGTTCTTACCATAAGGGTGTGGCTTAGAACTCCCTGGTTTTGAAGTGGAGGTAGTCCACTGCTTAGATCTTTGCATTCCCTGGGGTTGCTGTCTGGGTGGTCTGTTTCCACGGCGCCTAGAATGGGCTAGTTTACTCAGAGCAGGAAAGGACCAGTACTTGGAGGGACAGTGCCTGCTGAACCTAGAGGACTGGACTTGTAAGAAATCCTTAACTGTTTGCTTAGATTTTGCTTTGTCTTCCATCTTTTTAAGACCTCTTCTGCCTTAGTGCCAAATAACTTATCTTTGTGCAAGGGGGCATTCAACAATTTAGATTTGACATGGTCTGGAAGGGGTTGTTCCTTAAGCCATGCATGTCTTCTAATGATGGATCCAGTGATTGCTGCCCTGCAAGAAACTTCTACGGTGTCAAAACCACAGTGCAAAGTGTGCTTAGTTACTTGGCTTGCACGATGCATTAAGTCTTGTAAATCTTTAGATTCTGCCCAAGCAGGAAGGGAAGACATTTTTTTCCTTAAGGAGTTCCAGGGTATTTTGCTGAAATTTCAGCATATGAAACTGACAGTTTAGTGCCCTGGTAGCAAGAGCAGCTGAGGTGTAATCTTTTTTACCCCATCTGTCCAATGCTCGGGAATCCCTGCCTGAGGGTGTGGGATTCTTAGCAGAGGTTGCTTTAATCCCTTTTGGCCCCTTGAAAAATAACCTCAGGGTTAGCTGTTGGATTTTTAAAAAGATATTCGTATGGGTCAGGGACTAGTACCTGTCTGGTTTTCTGGGAGCAGGAGATAGGGCATAGGCTGAAGGAATGGAGTCCTCTGCATCAGAATCCTCATAAGTGGAGAGGGGTTGCATGTCTTCGTAGTCAGATGCATCAGAATCATCTGTATTGTTCAGACAAAACTGCAGGGGACAGATCTCTTTTCCTTTTTTTGAGGGGGTAGCTTGGCTTCCCCCTGATCAGCATGATAAGGTCTTCCGCAATTTTAAGCATTTGAGACTGAGGCAAGGTAGCAGGCGCCTGAATGTGGGTCGCCTGTTTCTTGGGTGTGGTCGGAACCCTGGGCCTAAGAATGTCAGCCATTTTTGAAAGAATGGTAGTCACGAAAGAAGACATCGGTTTGTGTCTAGATGCAGTAGTGCGAAGGACTTCCTCAAAAGCCGGTGCCTGCTTAGTGGCTCCGGACCCATCCAAGGTAGAGACAACCGCAGGATCCTTAGTTGAAGAAGAGTTTTGTGGCATACTGGACTCCGAAAGGGTCTCTGTAGCGGCCTGTGAATCAACAGAAGTGGGTATCAGGGACTGCGAAAGGGCCTCACTGAGTACTGAATTGATGACTAGCTTAACAGAAGCGTCGTCAGTAGGTTTGGACCTGTGTGGTCTGTCTCTGTCTTTATCTTTACATTTTTTCGGAAGATCTGCTGTTGGATGTCTTACCGAAGCCATATCGGAATTCGAAGACTGTAAACGAAAATGTCTGGCTACAGTAAGGGCCCGCCAACAGATAGTTCTGGCATTGAACAAAGCACAGAAGCAACAATGGGGGACGTCGTGGTCTGGGCCTAAACAAGTGACGTAGTAAGAGTGGAAGTCTCGGTGTGGTATTTGCTTTTCACAGGTGAGACGATTGTTAACTTTTTCTGACATCAGTTAGTGCAAGAAAAAAGGATCCCCAGTGGGGTACTTAGCTTTAGAAGACTTCAACTTCAATTCGGAGACTAAAACTCAGGTAGCGTCCGACCTGCACTCGTGTGAACTGCTTCTGCTTCGGGCTCCACAGCAAGAAACCTGATGTCGGTCCTCAAGCGACAGCAACCGACGCAGAAATAATAAGCCTCTGGTATTTGGGCCGGCTGAGGGCTACCCTGGCAGGGATAACCCAAATGTGATGACTGCAACAGTGAAACATGAAGAACATCTGCTTTCAGTCTGGAAAACATCAAAACCTGGATCCATTTTCTACTCTATTATACATGGGATTTAAGTATTTATTACAAATGTTTAATTCAGGTTTGATTTATTTATTGGTTCATTTGCACATATCTGGCTTATGTAACTTTCATGCTTGTCAAGATTCTTCTTTTTCAGCTTCCTTTGAAGTGTGTAGATTAGTGGAGCTTTTATTTTTATGTCTTGTCAGGGAACTTGCTCCCTCCGCAGACTTGTATTTCATAATGGAGAAGTTAACTGTTTCCCTGATTGGGCCAGTAGCATCTATAGATTTAAAGTTTAAATGAGGAAGAGCCTTTTCTTGATAGCTGTGACTTCAGCAGGAAGGATATGTGGTTTGCAAGCTTTATGTATTAATTGTGCTGTCCATGTCTGGTTTTCCACAGAAAAAAGGTTTCTATGAAGTCCACTCATTTCTTTATGTCAAAAGTTTCTGATTCTAAGCACAAGTAATCTGTTGAGTTTCCATTGTTCTACAGAGATTATTCTAACCAAAGATAGCACTTGTTGCACTGAATGAATGTTCACGGACAACTTGAGTATTACATAAGGAGAACAAGTCATTCAGGAAAGATAATCAGCTCTCCTTTTGGGACATGGTGCACCCATCCAGTAGGCTTTCAAATTGCATTTTATGTTGTGTAAGATGGAAATACCCAGATGTTCTTCGTGTTTCACTGTTGCAGTCATCACTTTTGGGTTATCTGCTTGCAGTAGCCCTCAGTCGGCCTGATTAACTAAGTCTTGGATCCTGCATCAGTTGCTGTCCCTTCTTCCATGATGTCAGGTCATCAGGGGTATAAAACATGCAGCCGACGCCATTACATCAGTCTTTCTTGCTGTGCGGTGCCCGAAGCAGAAGCAGTTTGCAAGTGCTGGTCAGCAGACTCCTGAAATTTTCGTTTTCGAGTTTCAGAACCGAAGTCTTCAACTAAAGCGAAGTACCCCGTTGGGGAAACTTTTTCTTGCTCCTTACCGATAGCAGTAAAAGTTAATAATTGCATTACTTGTGGAAAGCAAATACCTCATATAGATTTTCATTCGAACTGTATTCCTTGCCTAGGCCCTAACCACGATGTACTGTGCTGTCGGTTTTGTGCTTTATTTAATCAGCGCACTATCTGCCGTCGGTATATTTTCGCCTCTAAATATTTTGGTTCTCTGTTTAATTATCCAGAAATGTCGTCGGTAAGCCATCCAACTACCAGGATTCCAAAAAAACAAGGATAACGACAGAGACAGGCCACCGAGGTCCAAAACTGCCGACGACACTTCTCCTAAGCCAGTCACCAGTTCGCCGGTACGCAGTGAGGTGCTTTCGCAGCCCCTGATACCCACTACTTCTGATTCGTAGGCCTCTGCTCAGACCCATTTGGAGTTCGGTTTGCCGTGAGATGCTTCAACTATGGAACCTGCGGATGTCTCTACCTTGGATGGGTCCGGAGCCGCTGTGCAGGCACCGGCTTCTGAGGGTGTATTCAGGCCTACGGACTTGCATATTAAACCGATGCCTCCTCCTTTTTTTAGACCTAAATCTCAAACCATGCCTAAAAAACGACACCCAGGCCGCATGCTCAGACCTCTATGCCTAAAAAAAAAAAAACAAATGATAAGAATGGCGGAAGATCTTATAACTTTAATCAGGGGAAGCAGACTACTGAATCCTACACAATTGCACTTTATAAGCACTTACACAGTGCACGGATCGTGCTATCCCAAACAGAACCAAGACGCTATCCTCCAAAAAAAAGAAGCCAATCTGGTGGTCCCCTGCCATAAACAAACTGTACAACAGAAGGAAGAAACTGTTGCAAAAGAGTAAAATCCCATGAGTAGTGGAGGAGCTCCCTGGTCAGCCTCAGTAAGAAGCTGCTATCCCTGATAAAATCTTCCAGTTACGAAAACAAAATTGCCACTGATTCTAAAGATAACCACAAAGCATTCTATAGCTATGTCAAGAATCTCAATGGCAACACTCAGATCTGCTCTGAGTTACAGCACAATGGCAATAAATATACAGACCCAACTGATATTGCCAACATCCTGGCAGATAGGTTCACTGCTAACTTTACCCCCCTCTCACCCTTTAAAGAGCCCATCTCTATACTGGAAGAATGCCAAGTTCCTGTAATCAAGGCTGCACAGGAAAAAAACACACTCTCCAAAGCCAAGAACACAGCATCCATGGGACCAGACATCCCAGGCTGCGTTCTTCATGAACTACAGAATGAACTGGCACCCCACCTAAGTACCATGTTCAATCATAGCCTCACCTCAGGCTTTGTGCCTGCTGAATGGCACACAGCAATGGTTATCCCACTCCACAAGGGGGGAGCCACCACGGACCCTGGGAACTACCGCCCCATTAGCCTGACGAGCCTGGTGTGCAAGGCCATGGAACGTATCATTATGGAAATTATAAACAAAGACATTGGTAATCTCCAAACTCTGGACCCCACCCAGTTCGGGTTTGTAAAAGGCAGATCATGTCTCCTAAACCTTTGAAGCAGTCACCAAAGCCGTAGACAAGGGTAAGGTGGTTCACACAGCCTATCTAGATCTTGCCAAGGCTTTCGACACCATCCCCCACTGTGGAATTATAGATAAACTCACTAAACTAGGTATAAATCCCTATGTCACAAGATGGGTTGCCAGCTGGCTCACTGACAGAGCCCACACTGTGAACGTAGCAGACTCCAAATCTGACTTCAGACCAGTGACAAGTGGAGTACCACAGGGTTCAGTCCTGGGTCCTCTCCTGTTTGGTATCTGCTTCTCTGAAGTACAGGCTAACACAGAAGGTCTTTGGCTAATGAAGTTCGCAGATGACTGCAAACTAGGAGCCATAATCGAAACTCCTAACGATGTGAACATCCTACAAAAGGGCCTCACTGAGACAGATGCCTGGTGTCAAAGCCATGGCCTCAAGCTCAATGCCAAAATGTGCATTGTCATCCCCTTTGGTAAAAACTCTGTACCCATGAACTACAACATAGGCGGTAGTATACTTAAAACCAAAAGTGTAATAAGAGACCTTGGGACACAACTGGACAGTAGTCTCTCCTTTGATAATCACATCGCCACAGTAGTCAGGAAATCCTTCTACGTGGCACACCTCATCACAAAAGGTTTCTCATCCAGAAAAAGAGGTCATTGTTCACCTCTACTCCTCAGTCATTAGACCCATTATAGAGTACAATGCCCCATTTGGTATGTACCTCACAAGACATCTACAACAACTTGGAAGGCAGCAGAAATACCTCACAAAGAGGATTACTGGCCTCAAACAGATGCCCTATGCAGACCATCTCAAAACACTCCAGCTTTACTCCGTCGCATATTGCCTACCCAGAGGTGATCTCTGCCTAACATGTAAAGCTATGTCAAACCCAGAGCTGTTGGACATGCTCCACTTAACTCATTTACTCCGGAGCAGCTCAGGAAAAGCTGCCTGCTTAATTACACCATAGAAACAACAGTGCAGCCTGAGCTCATTTTCAGAAAATCCATTTGTAATACCACACAGAAAACAAATGTTCATAACTCTTTAACTATAAGAGCTAGACTAAAGATGTAAATGCAGAAGTTGTTCAGCAGACACTGACCTTTCCAACAGTGTAAATGTTGATAGTGTATATCAAAGTCATTATTAAATATTTGGCAAGGAATGCTGATATTGTGCATATTTTTTACCTTTTTGGAAAAACAAAGCATAATATCTTGGTCAAGTACCATGCAGACCCATACAATTTGAATGTAATGTGTTAGTATGAATGTCAGCTTTAAAATGATACCTTAACCATTACTGTGTGATGTTCCTTTCTTGAGATATTCACAGAAATATGATTAATATATTATTTCTCATAATTGATAAATAAAGCATAATATCTCATCACCTGTAACAGACGGAGCCTACATATCAGTGTAGAAGCTGTGCATCTGAATGTCAGCTTCAAAACGATGCATCATTTGTGTGATCACCCTACTCCCTTGCAAAAATATGGGCATAATAATGAAAAGTATTGTAAATGTATAATTTTCATAATCGTACAAGACTAAACAAACTGTGATATCTGTACATGTGTAGAGTGCACAGACACAGTTCTTTTACCATGTTGTAAGGAGTAACAACTGTCTTCAAAGTGAGGTTTTACTTGGCACACTGACATGCTCCCTTGCAAAGTTATTTACCAAAATATGAAAAAAATCATAATTTTCATAACCTAATTCCAAACAAACTTTGATATCTCACGTGTCCAGCATACAGGCACAATTATTTTACCATGTTGGAACCAGCAATAATGTCTTCAAAATGAGGTATTACTTGGCACATTCAGATGCTCCCTTGCAAAGTTATTTACCAAAATATGAAAAAAATCATAATTTCCATAACCTAATTCCAAACAAACTTTGATATCTCACATGTGTCCAACATACAGGCACAATTATTTCACCATGTTGGAACCAGCAATACTGCCTTCAAAATGAGGTATTACTTGGCACATTCAGATGCTCCCTTGCAAAGATATCTACCAAAATATGAAAAAAATCATAATTTCTATAACCTATGTCCGAAACAAACTGCACATGAATACAACATACAGGCACTATTCCTTTCCCATGTTAGAACCATCAATACTGTCTTCACAATGAGGTATTAGTTGGCACATTCAGATGCTCCCTTGTAAAGTTATTTACCAAAATATGAAAAAAAATCATAATTTTCATAACCTAAGTCTGAAACCAACTTTGATATCTGCACATGAGTACAACATACGGGCACCATTCTTTTACCATGTTAGAACTATCAGTACCCTCTTCAAAATGAGGTATTACTTAGCACATTCAGATGCTCCCTTGCAAAGTTATTTACCAAAATATGAAAAAATATATAATTTCCATAACCCAAGTCCCAATTATTTTACATGTTGGAACTATCAATACTATACATATACACATACAATACATATTCAATTGTACATGCTAGCACTCTCCTGAAACAGCTGTTCTTTCTCAGCATCTTCACCAGCTTCTTACCAAAGTTATTTGCCAAACTCATAAAAATATATTTTACACAACACATTTCATAATAGAGTTTTACTTACCATACTGGTCCCAGGTCATGGGTGTTTTCCATTCTTCTCACAAACTGCATATTGCCAATCCTGCATAGCTCTCCTCACGCCATTGTGGAGGTCAGTCAAGAACAAGGCAATGCCTTCCTCAGTTAGGTGAACGCCATCCCTTCTGAACAGGTGAACATCTTTTGTGGTGATGCTGTCAGGACAGATTGTAGATCCACCGACCCTGTGTATCAAGCCATGCATGAACCCATTCTGTAATCGTCTGGCCTTGTGCACTGCCCATTGACAGTTTGCTGTTTTCCACATCTGTTGAAGAATTATGTCAGACCACACAAAATGACAGTGTGGCCACCACGACTGCAGGTGTTCAAAAATTGCTCTGATTTGAAACCGCAGCCTTCCAAGTGGTTGACTGATGACATCATTCCCTCCAATGTGCAGCACAAGGATGTCGGGCTCAGGGTAGATGGAACACTTCTCTTCCAACAACTGCAGTACTCTGCTCCAGTGCATACCTCTTCTTGCAATCCAGTATACCTTCAGACTGGATGTGGAGAAGCTCAAGTTGTACTGGTTTTCAGTTATGGAGGCATGGCTGGTAGCCCAGTGAATGTAGGAATGGCCACATACCCACACTCTCTCACTTGTCGTTCTCCTGCTCGTGAAGCCATGTCAGTGTCAGAAGTTAGACGAACCTGCACAGGAAAGAAAATGCAAACAGATTACTACTGATGTTTGACAGATCTATTGGAAAAGTACATATATATGTATATCATAATGCATTACCTGGTTAGACCATCCAAATCTTCACTCCTATCCACAGGGGCATTATTCTTTTCATAAGGTACATAAGTGGTGATGACGCTGCGGAGGTACATACCTACCACCTGTGAAAACACAAAATTACACACGACTGACAAGGGGGCACAGAAAGGGCACATGTAAAGATAAAAAGCAGGGTAAAGACTGCCACTCCACTAATATGCCTAGGACAGGCACGGGACTTCAGGCTGTGGGCGTCTGAAGTGTCCCATACCTGTGCTGGCTACCCACTCAGACTGCTGGTAGCAGCAATGACTCCTGATTGCATGCAGTGCCAGCACTCTGCCTTACCTCTGCCTTTTCCATTTACATGTGTCCTTTCGGCAATGGTCATAAGGACTCAAAGGGGCGAGCTAATGTAAAGGGTCTTGCCCTGACCTACATACATTTACTACACCTGAATGGAGGGAAACTTGAGTGGAGAGCTCAACCAAGACAACATGTGAAAAGACTAAGACTGCCCCAGGCTTTGTATTTTTGCATGTGTCCTTTTCCGGAGGGAAACCTTGCATCACAGTGGCAGCCCTGAGGCCATTTCTACCCAAGACAGCAACACTATGGGACTGAACTGAAGAGTCTCCAAGTTCCCAACTGCAATCCAGGTCGATCACAAGATCCATGGATGGCTGGGTATGCCCCCCGTGATGCACCCACCAACACAAGAGAAGTTGTCATAAATCTCTGAAGAGGAACCTTCCTGACCTTGGTGCATAAGGGCTTGGCCAGTACCTGACAAGGGGGCACAGAAAGGGCACATGTAAATCCCCTCTAAATGAACTACAGACAATGTATGCAGATGCATCACCCTATCTCCCAAGAGAGGCCACTGCCATACTGATATTCATGTGTATATGTGCAAG
>NC_056735.1:905641159-905803659 GCF_019279795.1 Protopterus annectens
CCTAAACACGAAACACTTTAGTAATAAGATACTATCTATACTAAAAATGAACTGAAGTTAACATAGATCTATTCAGATTACAAAGTTATCTTCCTTACTTGCAGCTAAAAAAAAAACAGTTTTAACCTACTTATCTGTCAAAGTCCGCAAACACTACCCTGATAGGTTGGCAAACAAAATGTGAGATATTATTGGTAGGGGAGGAGTGACAGTCCTACATAACCCAAAGGCTGAATGTTGGAGGCATAATAAACTTAAGAATGTATCTGGTGGACCTACACATAGACATATATTCCTATATATTTATGCACACACAAACACACCTCAGTATAGCAACAGACAGGAGACTTATTAAAAACAGTAGGAAGTGTGGTGTAACATCTCCAATGCGATATTTAGCTCATCAAGATCTGCCATTACTGTAAATTAAGCCACAGAGCGGGTCCTGTAGAAAGGGAAAGCATGATCCATTAACTCGGAGGCACTACCCACAAAAAACAAAATTGTGCACCTTTGGATGCTTATTCTGTAAATACTAACGTAAGGTCTCCGATGCGAATCAAAAGCTTTATTCCTCTTTGTCAGCTAAAGCGTGTAGAATGGGAAAGCACAACCCATTAACTCGGCGGCAGCTTCTGCCTGCTTTAGAATAGTATTTTTTCTCAGTATGATTGCAACGTAATGGTCGCTTCACTTCTGCTGCTTTCCTATCAGCATTAACCATCTGCCACATAAATAGACTGTAGCATGTAGCACAATATTGGTTTTTAATCTGTCCTGAGTTGTAATACTTTTAATTAAGTACAGACTTTGCACAATGAACTATGGCAGCAACTGCAAAGCTAAATTGCAAGCCATTATCAGGGACAGATCTCCCTAGAGCTAGCACTTCCAGTGAAATTATTAAAATACAATGAAAATTAGTAAAAAACGTAGCAAGGAAAGCAACATGTGGTATTTTTGTAGCACAAGCTATGGAATGCTGTAATAAAAAAGTAATGTTTTCTGGACACTGGATCTTTGACACTCTCCCTTTAAGTTTGAATTGCTATGGGGGCTTCTTCAAAGTAAAACAACTCACGGCCAATTTGTCAGTGGAATTGTTTCAAGTGTACTAGTCCGTGCTTCGGGGCGCCCAGAAAACTATGGAACAGTAATTGAGAATTTTAGTTTCTTATTAAAACATTCCAGTTATTAAAAAGAAAAAAAAACGTTGCATTGACCTAGCTAATGTACATTGCAAGTTGGTTGTTTCGGGAAAACAAAACAAAATAATGTTGTGGGTGGAGGTGTGACGCAAGTGGTGGCTTGGATTGCAAGAATCCGATTGGCTGCCACCACTTGCTTTATCAAGAACTTTAAAACATGATTTTCTACAAGAACTTAAATGTGAGCTTAATGTAAAAACATGCTGAATTATAACTATATAAGGTAATTTACTCATTCGGTTACGATTTCAGAGTGTTTTACATTAAGCTCACCTACAAATCTTGAATACAGTTTCTCAAGCATGTGGAAAACACTCGGGGGTAACAGCTTGCAATTAGAATTTTCTCATGGCGCGCTCGGTGTTAAGCACAGAGGCGCCATGAGAAGGTACTCGGGGTTAGTGAGTTAAAGAAATCCCAATCCCTCTGAGCTACACGCTCTAAGGACCTAAACCTTGTCACCACAATAAACAGAACATGCCGGAGGGATAGATTCCTGTCCCAGAGACTTCCCATACTCTGGAATAAACTACCTATCTATATCAAACAAAGCTCCTGATTAGCACTCTTCTAGAAAAATCTTGATGATTGGATGGGAAATAGGAAATTCACCCCTGGGATCACATCTGTGGCTCTGTTCGACAGTAGCACAGGAAAATAATTTTCTTGGTTGGCAAAAGCCAGGGTATCTTTTTGGCTCTGCTTGTATAGGCCCCAGGGCCAATAGCCAAGTACCAGCCTATAAACCCCCCCTTCTAAGAGACCAAGGACTGAAGTTGTTTTTGAATCTTCTGACCTGGATTCTGATTCTTCTGATGATCTGGATTTGCCCTTATCTACTTATGAGGACTCTGATGCAGAGGACTCTATTCCCTCTGCTTCCCCTCCAGAGGATTTTTCTTTTGGTGAAACCTTGCATACTCCAAGGGAGCTTTACCATTGGGAAAGACAGGATTTTTCGGATTCTAAAAAGAGGCTTAGGGATTTCTTACTCCTGCTTCAGCATATGCCTTTAGCTTTTCCTCCTGTACTAGACATTGTTGATGATGCTTTTTCGGAATCTAGTTTGGCTCCTGATTCTTTGCCTCCTGCTCCCAGAAAACCTGACAGATATTACAGGGTTCCTCATTCTCACAAGTTCCTTTTTAAAATCCTATTGCGGATCCAGAGACTATTTCACAGGGATCCAAGGGCATTAAGGCTTCTACTGATAAAAATCCTACCCCTTCTGATACAGACTCCAGGGCGCTGGATAGATGAGGTAAGAAGGTTTACACTTCTGCAACCTTGGCCATTAGGGCTTTAGACTGTCAGTTTCATATGTTAAAGTATCAACAATGTGTTATTGGATTGCTTAAACAGACAATTATGTTGATTCCTGACTGTGCGGAAGATAAAGAATTACAGAATTTAATGCATTCTGCTGAACAGTTTTGAAAACATACTTTGCAATGTGGATTTGATTCTTTAGAGGCCTCTTGCAGGGCTTCTGTTACTAGTTCCATACTTAGAAGACATGCTTGGCTTAAGGAGCAGTCTTGTACCTGATCATGTTAAAGCTAAATTGCTGGATGCTCCCTTAAATCAGGACCGCCTGTTTGGCAACAAGGCCTAGGAAGTTCTTAAAAAGATGGAAGATAAAGCTAAATCTATGCAAACTGTTAAAGATTTCTTACAAGTTCAGCCTCTTAGATTTAGTAGGCACTGTCCCTCTAAGAATTGGTCCTTTCCAGCCTCTTCAAGGCCTTCTCAAGCCAAACCCAGACGTAGCAGAAACCCCAGGTTTCAGTCCCAGGGGACACAAAAGATTAAGCAGTGGGGGGTTTCTGCACCCAAATCAGGGAGTAGTAAGACTCCCCCCTATGGAAAACTGTCTAAGTGACTTGCTTCTAAAACTTCCAAGCACTTCCCAACTGAATGCTCCTTTAGGCAGAAAGATTGATCTGCAGGCCAAAAACTGGGAACTCATTACCTACGACAAATGGGTCTTAAATATAGTGTCCCAAGGATACAGGCTTCATTTCTACATCTTACCAACAACAAGCGGGTGGCCAGATCTACCCACAAATCAGTGGGCAGAGGCTCAAAATCAAGTACTCTCTCTCTTAAGCATGGGGGCTATTCAGTTGATACCAGAAGAGGAAAAGGGACAAGGGTTCTATTCGAGACTTTTCCTGGTATCCAGAAAAGGCAATACATGGCGTCCTATCCTGGACCTTTCTACTCTAAATACCTTTCCGGTGATTCCAAAATTCAAGATGCTGACTCTTCACCAGCTGCTTCCTATGCTAGGCAAAGATGCATGGTTGGCAACACTAGATTTAAAAGAAGCATACCTGCACATCCCTATCAGGGAGTCTTGCAGAAGATACCTATGCTTCAAAGCAGGCTACATGCACTATCAGTTCTCTGCACTGCCCTTTGGCTTATCAACTACGCCCAGGGTATTCACAAAGTGCCTAGCTCCAGTCATTGCATTCTGCAGGCAAAGAAATATTCAGATATACCCATATCTCGATGATTGTCTAATTCAGGCAGAAAGCCAGGACATAATCATCTGGCCTTTATTCAAAGGGTACTGACTTGTCTGGGGTACAACATAAACGAAAAGAAATCACACCTGGTACCCTGTCAACAAGTTACATTCCTGGGAGCAAGCTTGAATACAACTTCCCAGATGGCTTTCCTCATGCCAGAGAAACAGATTCATTTGACAACCTACTTCAAACAAGTGGTCACAAAAACTCAGCTATCTGCAAGGCAAATACTGCAAGCCTTGGGGTTCATGGCCTCCAGCATTCTTCCATATGCAAGGCTGCATATGAGGAAACTGCAATGGTATCTAAAAAGCATATGGTGTCAACATTCCCAGGATCTAGAAGCAATGATTCCTATCATACCTTGCCTACACCTAGAGTTTCTTTGGTGGGCAGAGGCCTGTCACCAAAACAGGGGACTATCATTCACACTCCACCCTGCCACCCAAACCCTAGCAACAGATGTATCAGACTATACATGGGGGGCTCACCTGGCAGGGAAGTGCATTCAGGGCAAATGGAACCCAAGTCAAATGCACCTGCATATCAATCAAAAAGAAATGTTAGCTGTACAGAATGCTCTGACAGCCTTCAAGGACCTCATTCTTCCAGGACAACTAATGGTAAAGACGGAGAACACCACTGTTATGTGGTACATAAACAAACAGGGGGGTACACATTCTTACCCCCTCTGCAGACTAGCCATGGCATTGTGGAACACAGCCTTGAGCTACCAAGTGCACCTACAAGCTCAGTTCCTGCCAGGAAAATTAAATACACTGGCAGACGGACTAAGCAGAAACCTCATGGACCCACATGAGTGGAAACTGGAACCAAGGATTTTCAACATGTTGACAAGCAAATGGGGGAGCCCAGATATAAACCTATTTGCCTGTCCCCAGAACTACCAGTTGAACAAATTTTGCACAAGGACTCCCCATAGACAAGCCTGGAAAGTAGATGCCTTCCCCCCTCTGCCTCTGCTCTCCAAAGTACTACTAAAAATCAAACCGGACAAACCAAGGATGATTTTCATTGCTCCAGACTGGCCACGCCAACACTGTTACCCCCTCCTGCGCAGTGTGTCATGGTTATCCCCATGGCACCTGCCTCAGACTCCTTTCCTCTTGTCCCAGCAGGAGAACCAGATTCTGCACCCTCAGCTTCTAACACTGAACCTTGCAGCCTGGCTAATTACCTAATCTCTCCTTTACCATCCCTCAGGAAACCTGTGATGGATATCATTTTAGAGGCAAGGAGGCCTAGTACTAGAAAATCTTATGCTGAAAAATGGAAAAGATTCTGGGCCTGGAACCAATGAGCACAGCAGCGCCCAATTTACCTCAGATTTTACAATACTTATCTGAGATGCTTCACAAGGGCCTGTCTTTTTCCTCCATTAAAATCCACGCCTCAGCCATTTCAGCTCATTATAACACAGAACCTCCCCTCTTCTCTCATCCACTGCTCAAGCAATTCCTCAGAGGGGCCAAAATTTGAGACCACTCAGGAGAGCTCCAACCCTTGCCTGAGACCTTAACTTTGTTTTGGAGAAACTCACTCTACCTCCTTTCGAACCAGCTGATACTGCGGACTTAAAATTTCTTTCTTGGAAAACAGCTTTCCTTTTAGCAATCATTTCAGCTTGAAGGGTATCTGAATTACAGGCCCTTATGGCAGTGGAGCCTTTCATCTTTCATGCGGACAGGGTGTCCCTCAGAACCAATCCATCCTTCATGCCCAAGGTGGTATCCAGTGTGGCTCTTAATCAGTCCATTCATTTGCCAACCTTCTTTTCCAATCCATAGAACAAAGGGGGAACGGATACTGCATTCCTTAGATGTGCACAGACAACTTGGATAGGACTAAACCTCAAAGGAAATCTAAACAACTGCTGGTAGCATTTGCTGCAGGGGCAGAGGGGAAGGCTATTTCAAAGCAACCCATTTCTAAATGGATAGGCCATTGTATTCATTCCTGCTGTAAGCACCATTCAAAACCTATCCCCCAGGGGATCAGACCTCACTCCACCAGGGCTGCATCTACCTCTATAGCCTTTCTCAGAGGCGTCCCTACCAGGGACATCCTAGAAGCCGCTACCTGGAGATCTGTACATACTTTCACCAAGCATTATCATTTGCCAATTTTCTCCCAATCCAGAGCTGGCTTTGCCACTGCAGTCTTGCAGGGCCTTATAGCTTGTCCTAATGCTATTTAAATTCCTCCTCCCAACCATAGCTATGGGAATCTACCCAAATGTAATGACTGCAAAAGTGAAACACTAAGAACATAGTACAGTCGTGTGCACTTACCATAAATGTAGATGTTCGAGTGTATTCCTGGTTACCCTCCCTCCAGCTCCCTAACTTCTTTTGGTTATACCTCTACTTTGCTTAAAAGCTTTTTGGTGTATTTGCTTTATTGTTGGAGGTATATCATTGTACTTTTATATTTAATTGCTTCCCATTAGGGGGGCACCTGACATCTGGGGCAAGAAAAACTGATGTAATGATGTTGGATGCATGTTTTATACCCCTGACGACCTGATGTCATGCAAGAAGGGACAGCAACTGACACAGGACCCAAGACTTTGTTAATCAGGCCAACTGAGGGTTACCTGCAAGCAGATAACCCTGATGTCATGACTGCAACAGTGAATACACTCGAACATCTACATTTATGGTAAGTGTACACAACTGTACTTTTTCTTGTGAATCCATAACATGGTTGCACTTTCTTTTGCCCATTGATTTGGGTGTTGGAGTGCTATTTTTGATATGTTTGGAAAACTTATTTTAAGTGACAAGCACTTTCCGTATGTTGGTAGTGGCTTTATTAATTCTCTGGATTAGACAACATTTGTTGGCTAGATTGTGGAATTTTGTATTGCTTTCTTTTCTTATGGGGTTGGCATAAGCAATAATTGCTTTGTAAGCACAGCAGCAAATCAAGTGGCTGTCTGTGTAATTTAATTGCTTCCTTGAGCGTATTTTCTCTATGCTTTTTTTCCCCTGTGTACCTGCCATTTATTAGATCCCTTTGTTGAACCCATTTGCCTGCGCACTGTGCAAGAGCCCTGCCTTTCTGAAGGAGGCAATGACAGATCAAAGGGAGATGTCTTCCAAAGTTCTTGCCTGTGCCTTTTTTTCCTTCTTGTGTTGTATTGTGCACTACTCTCATTTTAATAGCCTGAGAGTTTGGCTTTACTCTGCTCAGACCAAAGCCACCTATGTTTCAGGACCAGACTGTAATTACCCCCCAGGAAACTAAGTGGCACCCCTATCCCAACCAGTGGTTTATGAGTATTCCTGTTTAGTTGTAACCCAACTCAGGATGACTAATATGTGTGCTACAGTTGTAGCAATAGTGTAATACAACATCTCCAATAGGGGCATGCTCCTACCTACATGCTTAACAAGAGCTGTCTTCACCACTTTTCTTGCACTAAGCCCACATTCCCAATCTTCATTGCCTTCCAGTGTCTGTAAACCTGTATTTATAAGTGGCAAGAACATACAACAGGGACCAGCTCCCCTTCTGTTTAGAATGGTAAAGCTAGATGGAGAAATTAGCATCTAACTCTTGCTGCCACTCTCCCTTGCCCAGCTTCTACAGCACTCTTGAACATGGGCCATAGTCAGGCCTCTATCACTCTGTACCATGGATCCAAGGCATAAGCATTCTTTATTTACTGCTAGAGAAGTTTTAGTATTTTCTATGTTTAATATTTTTTTTAGCATGAGTATTTTAATATATTTAAATTCTGTTTCTTCTTTTTTTAGTTTTGAACAGGGAACTCATCATGTCAGAGCCTATAACACTGAATGTTGGTGGAAAACTGTATACAACCTCTTTGTCAACTCTGACATGCTGTTCGGACTCCATGCTGGGTACAATGTTCAGTGGAAAAATGCCCATCAAGAAGGACAACCACGGCAACTGCTTTATAGATAGAGATGGCAAGATTTTTCGTTATATCCTAAATTTCTTAAGAACTTCACATTTGGACCTTCCTGAGGATTTTCAGGAAATGAGTCTTCTCAAAAGAGAGGCGGATTTTTATCAGATTCAGCCTTTAATAGAGGTTTTAAAAGAAAAAGAAAATGAGCTGTATGGAGCTGAGAAGAATGCTTTACTCAATATTAGTCTGGATCAGAAAGTGCAGGTTGTACACTTTACAGTACGGGAAGCACCACAGATCTACAGTCTCTCTTCCTCCAAGATGGATGTCTTTAATGCCAATATATTTTGTACATCTAGTTCATTTTTAACTCACTTGGGATCTAAGCTTTGCTACTATTCCAGTGGTACTTTTTCTTCACTCACCAGCTGTGCAGAAGATCCTCATCACTTCAAGTTGCAGTGGGTTGCTACGGTGACTGGTCTTCCTGAGGAAGAATACACACGTCAGAATTTGAAAAGACTATGGGTTTTGCCAGCAAATAAACAAATTAATAGCTTTAAGGTTTTTGTAGAAGAGGTACTAAAAATGGCCCTGAGTGAAGGATTTTGCATAGATTCAACCCACCCTGACTTTTTGGATTTTATGACTGGCAAAACAATTCGCTTGGTGCGATATCGATAGGCACTTCTTATCTCTGGTTACCTTTTGGTGGAAATGTTTAGTTTAGATATTCTTAACATTGTGATTGAGTCATTAATTTTTCACATTCAGTTCTGAATTTAACAATATTTGAAGAACTTCAAAGCACTGACCTACATTCCATTAAACACTAAACGTTTTCAGTGCCTAAGCCAAACAAGTCGAAAGAATGAATACATAGTTTCCAGTTTTATAATGCTTGTGTGTAAGGTACTGATTATATTTTTTGATGTCTGAATCTTTACCTTGCTAGTTGACACAATTGTTAATGATGTCAGAATATATTACTTGCTTATAATCACCACAAAAGATGCTGTCAGAGGAAGTATACAGTAGTAAACTGTGAATAGGAACCTTTCAACAATGGTATTTTTTTTCCTTTGTACTCCTTAGTTTATTGGTTTTGGTATGGACTAAATCACCCTCTAAATACACTATTGTATAGTTTGCAATCATTTTGTGAGGATTAATATGCAAGGTAAAAGTGATAGCCTCCCTGCTTGTGTAAGGAGCTATTGCATAGCAGATAATACATCAAGCTGCTGCAGACATACTGTGCTTTTTATTTTGTGTGTCTCTCATATTTTTTCCCTGACATGTTTCATTGTGAATACTGCTTAAGTTGTTTTGCATTCTTTGATGATGTTCATCTCACATTGCTGCAGTCCTTACATATGGGTAGTCCGCTGTCCTCGGTCGGCCTGAATACCAAAGTATTAGGCTGACGTCAGTCATGGGCACTTAGATCTGACATCAGAGCGTCAGGGTATAAAAGCGCATGACCGACGTCATTTCCTCAGTCTTTTTTGCCGCATGGTCCGATGCAGAAGCAGCGTTGCAAGTGCCGTTCGGCGTTCTGAAATTTTCGTATTCTGAGTTTCAGACCGAAACCAAGTTGGGCTAAGTACCCGTTGGGAATATTTTTGTTTTTCTTGCCTCAGTTAATTCCGGATGTCAGAAAAGTGAATAATTGTATTTCTTGTGGGAAACAGATACCGCATAGGGATTATCACTCTTTGCATTCCTTGTTTGGGACCGGACCACGGCGTAGTCGGGTGTCGGTTTTGTGCTAGGTTTAATAAGCGCACTATAAAAGAAGGTTAGATTGTGCTAGGTTAGTCTTTGGTAAGCGGTGTAATTATAATATGCCGCCGGATCCTCCGACGCCGCTTCCAAGAAGCGCAAAGACAAATCCTTGAAACCTAGACAGGTTGATTCGTCCGCTTCGGACGCCGGTCCTGCAGAAGCTACAGTGGAGCAGGTGGATCCGGCTGAAGGTTCTGTTGAGTCTCAGGGGGAAACTTTGATTTTGCAGGATGTGGCCTCTCAGGAGTCAGGTCAAGCTGAAGGGGCCTCTCAAGTTACTGTTCTCCCTTCTATGCCTAAGGTGGTTAGGCCTTCTGCTACTATTTCTAAGGCTTCTTCTAAGGGCAGGTCTGTTTTGCCTTCCTCTGGTGTCCCTCCAGGTACTTCAGGGTCTGTGCCTAAAAAGCACATGCTTAAAATGGCAGAAGATTTGATTACTTTAATTAGAGGTTCTATGCCCCCTCCTGATAAGAGGCCCAGGGTGGAGCCAGAGTTGGAAAGTTTGGATCAGGCCTCAGATGACTCAGACTCTTCTGCTGAAGATATTCAAGATTTTCCCCCTTATTCGGATTCTGATGCAGAGGATTCCACTCCTTCTGCTTCTCCTCCAGAGGATTTTTCATTTTCAGAAACTCTGCATTCTATGAGGGAGCATTTTAAGTGGGAAGGACAGGATTTCTCTGATTCACGGAAGAGGCTTAGGGAATTCTAACTTTTACCACAGCATAGACCCTTGGCTATACCTCCTGTTTTGGACGTTGTTCAAGATGTTTTCTCGGAGGCTTCCCTTAATCCAGATTCTTTGCCTCCTGCGCCAGTTAAACCGGACAGGTATTACAGGGTGCCTGAAGCTCATAAATATCTGTATAAGAGTCCTAGGGCGGACCCAGAAACTATTAGTCAGGAGCCTAAGGGTGTTAGAGCTTCTGTTGTAAAGAATCCGGTTCCTCTAGATAAGGAAGCTAGAGCTTTGGATAGATGGGGTAAGAAGGTATATACCTCTTCTACTTTAGCAATGAGGGCTTTAAATTGCCAGTTTCATATGTTGAAATATCAGAATTTCCTCCTTTCTCAGCTAAAATCTAAGGTGGATGCTTTGGCAGAGGGCATAGAGTGTAAAGAATTGCAGGATTTAGTACATGTCTCTGAACAGGTGGGTAAGCATTCTTTGCAGTGTGATTTTGATGCTGTACAGGCCTCTTCTAGGGTGGCTGCCACTGGTTCAGTTCTTCGTAGGCACGCCTGGCTTAAGGATCAGAATTTGTCCGAGCATGTTAAATCTAGAATTCTGGATGCCCCTTTACAGTCTGAAGTTTTGTTTGGTCCCCCTGTGGAGTTGGTTTTGAAGAAAATGGAAGACAAGGCTAAGTCCATGCAGACTGTTATAGTTTTTCAGCAGGTGCAACCTCCAAAGTTTAGTAGAAATTGGCCTACTAAGGGGTGGACCTACCCTTCTTCTGATTCTCAGTCTAGGGGTAGATCTAGACGTGGCAGGGGCAGAGCTCAAAGTACATTCAGTCCTAGAACTTGGAGTTCACCTGCACAATCTGCAGGTGAGGGCAGGGGCCAGTCCTTTCGTAAACAGACCCAATGACCTGCATTTTCAGCTGCCAGATTCTTCTTCCCTGGCAGCTCCTTTGGGAGGAAAGTTAGCACTCTTCAAGCAAAACTGGCTTTTAGTCACCCAGGACAAATGGGTATTGGACATTATAAACCGAGGCTACAAGTTCTATTTCTATACATTGCCTCCTTTCAAAGGCATGCCAGACGTTCCTCCTCGGCAATGGATAGAGGCTCACAAGCAGATTTCTTTACTTCTTCAAATAGGAGCTATACAGCCAGTTCCTCTGTCAGAAGTGGGACTAGGATTTTATTCTCGCCTATTTCTAGTGCCAAAGAAAGGGAACACGTGGAGACCAATTTTGGATTTATCTATCCTCAACACTTATCTGGACATTCCAAAGTTCAAAATGCTGACATTACAACAGCTTTTACCTCTGTTGGGAAAAGATCACTGGATGGTAACTCTGGATCTCAAAGAGGCTTATCTTCATGTTCCTATCAGGCCCAGTTGCAGGAGGTACCTGCGTTTTCGGGCTGGAAATTTACATTATCAGTTCTCTGCATTGCCCTTTGGCTTATCTACTGCGCCCAGAGTGTTCACAAAGGTTCTGGCTCCAGTGATAGCCTTTTTCAGGTTAAGAGGAATACAGATTTATCCTTATTTGGACGATTGCCTGATTATTGCACAACACAAAGACGAACTTCTGCATCATCTACAGTATGTGATGGTAGTGTTAAGATGCCTAGGGTATTCTGTGAACGAAACAAAGTCCAGTCTAGTACCCTCTCAGGACATGTGCTTTCTGGGTGTGAGACTGAATACAGCTTCCCAGATGGCCTTTTTGACCCCGGACAAACAAAGCAGCCTTTCTCTTTATTTCCATCAAATGTCTCTACAGTCCAGGCTGACTGCAAGGACAGTCCTTCAGGGCTTGGGGTTCATGGCATCTTGTATTCTGGTGCTTCCCAATGCCAAACTGCATATGAGGAAGCTTCAATGGTATCTCAAAAATGTATGGACACAGCACTGCCAAGATCTAGACACTGTCATTCGGACAATACCTTGCATTCAGAAAGAATTTTTGTGGTGGGCTCAGGAATGTCACCTAAACAAGGGACTCTCTGTGACCCGACCAGAGGCGAGTCAGATTTTAACGACAGATGCCTCGGACAAGGCTTGGGGAGCACACCTCAATGGAAAATGGGTGCAAGACACGTGGCCTGTCAGACTTCAACATTTGCATATCAACTTGAAGGAGATGTTAGCAGTCCAATTTGCATTGATGGCTTTCAAGGATTTACTTCACCCAGGACAGGTGTTGATTCAAACAGACAACACTACTGTCATGTGGTACATCAACAAGCAAGGGGGAACCCATTCGTACCCTCTTTGCAGGCAAGCGATGATTTTGTGGGAGACTGCTCTCAGTTTACACCTCAATCTGCAAGCAAGGTTTCTACCAGGAGCACAGAACTCCTTAGCGGATGTGTTGAGCAGACAAATTGTGGATCCTCATGAGTGGAAACTGGATCCTCATGTGTTTCAAAAGTTGACAGTGTTATGGGGGACTCCAGACATAGATCTGTTCGCTTCTCCACTAAATTACCAGTTGCCAAAGTTTTGCACAAAAATGTTTCATCCCACAGCTTGGAAGGTGGATGCTCTATCATTCAGTTGGAGCAATCTTCATGTCTATGCCTTTCCACCTCTGCCTCTCATTCCCAAGGTACTCCTGAAGGCCAGAATAGACAAGCCATCCATGATTCTGATAGCACCGGATTGGCCTCGACAGCACTGGTATCCACTACTGAGGAGTTTGGTACGGGAGCCTCCATGGCCTCTGCCTTTGATTCCGCATCTTTGTCTCAGGAGGGCAATCACTTCCTCAATGTCAAGATTCAGTCTCTGCATCTCACAGCCTGGCATATTCTGTTTTAGACCCTGGAGGGTCTCAGCTTCCACAACAAGTTTTGAATGTTATTTTGGAGGCCAGAAGGCCTAGTACAAGGAAAGTTTACGCTGATAAATGGAGGAGATTTTTTCTTTGGAGCAAAGCGAAGGACTTTGATGTTTCCAAGCCTGCTTTAAGTGTTTCTCTTCAATATCTTACTGAGTTATTGGACAAGGGTTTGTCTTTCTCCTCGATAAAGGTTCATGCTGCAGCCATTTCTGCTCACTATGACTGTGACCCTCCTTTATTTTTACATCCTTTGTTTAAGCAATTTCTTAGAGGGGCAAAGAACATAAGACCCCCACGTAGAGCTCCTACTCCTGCTTGGGATCTCAATTTTGTGTTGGAAAAGCTTACTCTACAACCTTTTGAGCCTGCAGCTACTGCCGAGTTGAAGTATTTATCATGGAAGACTGCTTTTTTGTTGGCCATTACCTCTGCAAGAAGGGTTTCTGAATTACAGGCCCTTATGGCAGTGGAACCTTTCCTGATTTTTCATAAGGATAGGGTATCTTTGCGTACTAATCCTTCCTTTATGCCTAAAGTGGTTTCTAGTGTGGCCTTGAACCAAACTATTCATTTGCCTACTTTTTATGCAAACCCCCAAAATAAAGGGGAGAAGATTTTGCATACTTTGGATGTTCACAGGCAGTTACGTTATTATTTGAGCAGAACCAAGGGGTTCAGGCAGTCTCAGCAGTTGTTTGTTTCTTTTGCTTTGGGTTCTCCGGGAAAACCTGTTTCAAAACAAACTATTTCTAAATGGATTGGGTTTTGTATTTCTTTCTGTTATTCCCATCATGGTAAGGAGATTCCGGCTGGAATCAGGCCTCATTCCACTAGAGCTACTGCCACTTCTACTGCCTTTCTAAGGGGGGTAGCTACAAAAGATATTTTAGAAGCAGCCACTTGGAGTTCAGTACATACTTTTTCCAGGCATTACCACCTTCCTCTTTATTCTAAGTCTAGGGCTGGATTTGCCACTGCAATATTACAGGGCATTTTAGCAGCCCCTAATGCTTTATGATTTTGCCATCCTCCCTTTACCTCTGCTTTGGGATTCTACCCATATGTAAGGACTGCAGCAATGTGAGATGAAGAACATAGTACAGTTTTGTACCTACCATAAATGTAGATGTTCGAAGATCCACATTGCTGCAGTCCAATTTACCCTCCCTCCTTCCCCTCTGTAGTTTGACATGGTTATATGTTTGGGTGATGGTTGTTGTTGGGTATGTTTTTGGGAGGTATCCTGTTTTTGGGCTGTGGCCTTTCTTTTTAGGGCCTTCTGACATCTGGGGCAAGAAAAGACTGAGGAAATGACGTCGGTCATGCGCTTTTATACCCTGACGCTCTGATGTCAGATGTAAGCGCCCATGACCGACGTCAGCCTAATACTTTGGTATTCGGGCCGACCGAGGATAGCGGACTACCCATATGTAAGGACTGCAGCAATGTGGATCTTCGAACATCTACATTTATGGTAGGTACAAAACTGTACTTTCTTGTGCTTGTTATTGAGCTATATGGGTATAGACTTACAGTAGAGAGTCAATTATCCGAATGTCGATTATCCGAAATGTCAGTTGTCTGAACCCAACCTTCCAAAGTTTTTGGGTAGGAAAAATCATAAAGTCTGAATATGTAAACGTTATACATATTAGCTTGTGTGTTTTTTAACTTGTAGCCCGCTCGTGTGTGAAAAATATTCTTTATTGTCCACTGGACTTGCTGAATGGTTGAAAAGTATATTTCCTGAGTGCCGAAAAAAACAAGATTTTAGAAGTTTTTTTATCCAGTTTCAATGTATGTTTGATTAGCTAAACTACCCTTGGTCCCCATTAGTTTGGATAATCGACTCTCTACTGTATGTAAATGCAAAGTGAATCATTCCTATTTCTGAATTTCACCATCTGTTTAAGCGTTTACTCCTAAACAAGAGCTTGGATTTTCCTGCTTAAGTTTTTGTTGGTCTTCTGGTCTGTTGCCCAGAATGCCTTAGGGTCGGTGTGTGGTTAGGCTGTCTGATGTAAAATTTACAGTGGATGTACTTTAATAACAGAGCCTCTAAGGAAATTAGATCCACTTTCTTGTCTTCTGATTTCGTAATGCCTTCAGTATGGCATTTAATATACTCCCTGTTCTTATTTTGTTTCTTCATCTTTTAACAACAGTTTTGAAACTGATGTATCTTGTCTTGTTGTTTTAGTTGTGGGGATCCTTTAAGTCTTCTTTCTTATCCTGTGATTATGCTGTAACTTCTTTTTCTCATCCTATTTAACAGTTCTTTGGAATGTCTATAAGGTTATCCATTTTGTAAACACACTGGAGTTGTGAAGGAATGATGTGTGTGATATTAAGCTGCAAATGTATCTAGCACTGCCTGTGATATCTGACATCTCTAAAGGTTATATGTGTTCATTCGACAGCCAGTCTAATAATATTACATCAGAAACCATCCTTGGTGAATCATGGGTTCATATTCTTGTCTTTATCTGTAATTTTATCGGAATCTGTTATACCTGCTGCCATGTGTACCGTATTCTGACACATATCATGACGTCATAAACAGTAGTATAAGAGCTTGCTAACTCTTGGAGTTGTCAGTTCGTCTCTGCCACTCATCTTGTTGAGGTCTTCATCCCTATGCACATCATTGAAAAGTTTCCATATTCACTCCCTGTGTTCAGGTGTCTTCCACATAAACTGAAAATTTGTTTCTGCTGATTGAGAGGGGAGCATTGATTGAAGCACTATGCCACCCATAGACATCTCAGGAAGAAACTCCTAGCTTGATTATATACTAGGAGTATTTCAGTAGTTGAAGTTCTACCTAGTAGAGGTAAGTTGTAAGACCTTTCATGTAGTCCCTGGACTGTGCATGAGCACCACGAGAAGGTAAGATGGCTAGAGGGCAGGTCACTGTCAGGTCCTCATGTAGGTAAGTCCATCTCAAAAGTGTCATGTCGTCCCTGCTGGAGTTTGGCTAGTACTCATAACTGTCAAGGGCTTGTTCTTATGCTTTTCTTCCACTTCAGTGGTCACTGAGGGGCTTGGAAAAGTTGTACCCCCTTGGCTGTTTTGCTGGAAGAAGTTGTTCCCAAGGCATACATATCAGTCTCCAATCAGTTGACCAGACCATATTACAGTCTCGGGAATCAACCAACCCTTGATTTAAGTGCTAGAAAATTAGGACTGTACTCCCAGGGTCTCAACTTGCCTATCCCAGCAGGGTCCAGTGGCCTAGATCTGGAGGGTTTTACCAGCTTCAGAATTCAGGAGCTAGACTTCAGAAGATTTTAAATTTGATTGGGTAGTTTAATGCTGCTTCACTAAGTTTTTTCCCCTAAAACTAGATTACATAAGGCAAATTTGTAAGAAATATAGTGTGAAAATGTAACTTGCCAATTGGTGGCAATGGAGATGGAAAGTATTGTCGAAAATGTACATATTTGTTTGTGTATGTGTATTTACCATCATGTGATTGTTCTGTTAGTCATGCATTTTGTCTTTTTATAGTGAATGTTAGAGTCTTGGTAGGCATGACTTTTGCCATGCTAGGCCTTTGTTGCTAATAGGCTATTTTGTGGTTTACTTACATGTTTTGTTTTTCTGTGGTAATATGTCATATAAATTATATAGGTGTTTGTGTGTGTGTGTGTGTGTGTGTGTGTGTGTGTGTGTGTGTGTGTGTGTGTGTGTGTGTGTGTGTGTGTGTGCGTGCATATATGTTGAAAATATACATCCAGAGGAAGAAACCATTATTGTATTGGAGCAAAAGTTGCACGATCAGTTCATAAGTTCAAAGACATCATTTTAGGCCGATTGGCCTTCAAAAAATGCTGATTCCTTGAAATTTGGTATGTAGGCCTTTCTACCGTCCTATGTATCTAAATTTTTCTTAAAGGTTTCTAAGCTGGCAGATTTTTCTGGCAGATTGTTTAGCATTTAAATCTAACAGAAATATACTGAGACCACATCAGAGAATTGCCCATTTTCATTATAAATTGCATATTGTTATGCTTATGCATTTTAACACCTGTATTAATCTCTCAACTGAAGGTGATTTGCAGAACTGAATCATTTATTGTTTGCTAATATTAATTTAGCCTGAATGTACCTATAACAATATCTCACATCGTGATCCATATCCCATGTTCTTCAACTTCATAATTTCTTTTTTTTTGTAAATTTCCTGTGAACTCCCTCCAGCCTCCTCAGCTGTCCTCTTGTATAGGTACAGAAGGAATTATTCTTTTCCAGGAGAGGTCAGATACAAGTTTTGAATACTAGTGTTAATGCACTTTCATCCTTTTTCGATTGTTTTCTTAACAAATAGCCCATATGTTTAGTAACTGTATACTGTGAGCTCAGAATGAGAAATCAGCATTCCTAAGTTATGTTCCTTGAATTCCTCCAGTTGAGAAGTCATCAAGTAAACAGGCTGTTTAATCATTTTATTTGAAAAGTACATAACTTTGCACTTTTCTGCACTAAATGATAATCCCATGTCCTTTGCCCAATCTCTAACTAATTTTAGATATTCATTTAACTAATCTATGCAGGAAGTTTTTTGTAGTGTAAATCCACTTTTACAGTCATCAGCATACTTTGATATGCAGCATTTTTTGTTCATAGGAAATGCTGATAACATATTTTTCAAGATAGACCAGCTAAAGGAGTTTAGGATTCTGTTAAATATGTCAGGGTTACAATTAGTGAGGTTAAGGGAAGTTCTAAGAGTTGTTTGATATAAGCAGAACTGAGTCTGTCTGCATATACAGGGAGTTGGTCACTGAAAGAATCCGAGAGGGTGTCACTGGAGACGTACTTAATGGAATCAGACACCATTATCCAGTTGAAAACTCAAGCCATAATTTTTAGCTAGTTGAATCAAGCCAGATAGAGTGAGGCTAGTTGATGGGTATTTTGTGGAGATAATCTGCTAACTGAAATTAATGTCACCTAGGATTATCTTTTCAGTAAAAACTGTATGTGAAAGCCAGGCTACAATGTCTTATAGGATAGTAGCATTATTGCCTGTGATAATATAGAGGACTGTAGTATATAGTTGTTTATGGTTATTTAATTTAAAATGGGAGATGAGGAGTTCAATGTGTTATGTAATTTAGGAATATGTTTATTATAGTGTAGGATTTCAAGATAGTCAGGGTATAGCAAATCTACTCCACCACCTTTTTTGACTTCTAACAGCCCTGATGATATGATAACCAGGGAGTAAAATTATAGAGTCAAGTATATGGGGTTTTAGCCATGTTACAGTTATTGCAAGACTATTTGGTGTATTTTGGGAGATCTGTGCATGGAGTTCTGAAGTTTTATTATAGATGCTATGAGTATTTAAGGAAATATATTTAAGGCTATTTGGATGAATTTCAGGTAGGAAGGTTGGGTTTTGATGGCTTTGGTGATGTTGGTGTGGTCCCTGTTTTGGAAAGAAATGCATGGGCTGAGCAGGATCAGGAGGAGAGGAGGGGCCGAGGATGTGGTGGATATCCCCACAGAGTGGTAAGAGAGAGAAAGCTGGATACGATGTAATTTTATTATGGTGTGGTAGGTGTGACCGTTTAGTAATTTAAATTTGAAGTAAGGATTGGGTAATCGTATGTACTGGAAGTGATTAACGGTGAAGTGATGTGACTTGAACAATTAGAGGTAAAGCAGATAGTGGGAGCAACTGGCTCACTGACTGAACCCACCTAGTCAAAATAAAGGAAGCCACCTCAAGTAGTAGACCCGTAACAAGCAGTGTACCCCAGGGATCGGTCTTGGGGCCTCTGCTGTTTAGGATTACTTCTCAGAGGTGCAGGCCAAATCTAGTGGGCTATAGCTGACCAAGTTTGCAGATGACTGCAAGCTGGGTGCTGTTATCAATTCCCTAGTGATGTGGACATCCTCCAAGATGATCTTGCCAAAAAAAAAAAGACTGGTGCTAGAAACATGGCCTCAAACTGAATGCCAAAAAATGCATCATCATCTCTCCTTTGGGGAGAGAGTGATGACCCCACAAATTCTCACATTGTTAATAAGGCACTCAACACACACTCAGTCATGAGGGACTTGGGCACCCAGGTTGATCCAGAAACTGACTTTTAACCACCATATTGCGTCCATTGTACAGAAAGCTTTCTATGTGGCCCACCTCATAAGTAAGGGTATCTCATCCAGGGACAAGGTGGTCATAACATCCCTGTATTCTTCACTTAATAGACCCATTGTTGAGTACAGTACCCCTTTCAGCATGTACCTCACAAAGCAAATGCAGCAGCTGGAGAGACCACAGAGGTTCCTCACCTCAAGAATCCAGGACCTCAAACATCTACCCTACACAGATAGGCTAAAAGCCATGTCCTACTACTCAGTCTCCTACAGACTCCTCAGAGGTGACCTCTGTCTGGCAAACAAAGCAATCTCAGACCCCGCCCTGATGGGACTGCTGATATCCACAAGTCAAGCTCCACTTGAGTAACTCACACCCGTGACCTCAGCCTGATCTGTGATATCAATAGGACTTGTTAGCAGGACAGATTTGTGTCCCAGAGACTCCCCCTTTTGTGGAATAGACTCCCTCATCACGTAAAGCAAAGTACCTCATTAAACCTTTTTAAGCGCAAACTGGATAACTGGATGTGGAACAGAAAATACACCCCTGGGATTCCATTTGTGTTCCTGCTGGACAGTGGCATATGATGCTGACTTGTTGAAACATGGGCTAAATTCCTGGCTAGGCTTGTAAGGGCCTCCGGGACAATAGCCTAGTGACTTCCTTTGTTCCTAGGAGTAGACAGAGTGGATGGATGGAGTAAGTTGTGATCACTGGAGTCAGTAAATATAAAGGTGGAAAGACAGTTGGGGGAGTTCTTAAATGCAGAATGATGGTTTAGGAGTTGTGTGTATTATTGTGACCATGATATGTCTATATTTATGCGTATGCTGTTAAAAAGGGTGGGAAGTATGTGGAGTTCTGGGTGAAGAACAGAACCTATAAATGTAGTACCATGAGGTATGGATGAGAGGGGAGCATAGCAGGAAGCAGCTGCAACACTTGCAGGAGGAGTTTGCTTTCAATGGAACAGTATTATGCAATAGATACAGCAGTCTAACACATGCTTCAGAAGCACAAGTGTTGTGCTGCTCCATCAGACTGCAGTTACAGTAGAGCTGTTTTGAAGGAGTAACGTACTGCAAAACAATGAATCTACTGGTGAGTTGTCGTCAGGCTGCTACAGCTGTACAGCAAACAAGGTGAGTACAGGAAATGTACAGAGTGGAGGGGAACTTTGGGTGGCATGATGCCAGGGAATCTTCTTGGGCTAGGCTTCTATAGGCTCCAGGGCCATTAGCCTAGTACACACCTATGAACAAATTAAATTTGGTTGAGAGAGCAGCTGAAAGAGTATAATCAATTACCTGAAGGAGAAAAAGGAGAAACAGCTGTGTAATAAATATTGTTTAAGGTTGTAAAATGGGATGTTCTTCGTGTTTCACTGATGCAGTCATTACATTTGGGTTATCTGCTTGCAGGTAGCCCTCAGTCGGCCTGATTAACAAAGTCTTGGGTCCTGGGTCAGTTGCTGTCCCTTCTTCCATGACGTCAGGTCATCAGGGGTATAAAACATGCAGCTGACGCGATTACATCAGTCTTTCTTGCCGCGCAGTGCCCAAAGCAGTTCATAAGTGGCGGTTGGCCGACTCCTGAAATTTTTGTTTTCGAGTTTCAGAACCGAAGTCTTCAACTAAAGCTAAGTACCCCATTGGGGAAACTTTTTCTTGCTCCTTACCGATGTCAGTGAAAGTTAATAATTGCATTACTTGTGGAAAGCAAATACCTCATAAAGATTTTCATTCGTACTGTATTCCTTGCCTAGGCTCTGACCACGATGTACCTTGCTGTCGGTTTTGTGCTTTATTTAATCAGTGCACAATCCGTAGTCGGTATATTTTTGCCTCTAAATATTTTGGTTCTCGGTTTAATTATCCAGAAATGTCATCTGTTAGCCTTCCGACTACCGGGACTCCGAAAAAATGCAAAGATAGAGACAGGCCGCCGAGATTCAAAACTGCTGACGACGCTTCTCCTAAGCCAGTCGCCAGTTCGCCGGTACTCAGTGAGGTGCTTTCACAGCCCCTGATACCCGCTACTACTGAGACCCATTCGGAGTCCGGTATACCACGAGATGTTTCAATTATGGAACCCGCGGATGTCTCTACCTTGGATAGGTCCAGAGCCACTGTGCAGGCACCAGCTTCTGAGGGTGTATTCAGGCCTACGGACTTACATATTAAACCAACCCTTCCTTCTTTACTTGGGCCTAAATCTCTATCCATGCCTAAAAAACCAACACCCAGGCCACATGCTCAGGCCTTTATGCCTAAAAAGCAAATGATAAGAATGGCTGAAGATCTAATAACTCTAATCAGGGGTAGCCAACCCCCCCCCCCCAAGAGGCCTAGGACTGAAGTTGAGTATGAATCTTCTGATCAGGATTCTGTTTTTTCTGACTCTTCTGATGATCTTGATTTGCCCTTATCTACTTATGAAGATTCTGATGCAGAGGACTCCAATCCCTCTGCTTCCCCTCCTGAGGAGTTTTGTTTTGGGAAAACCTTACATACTCTAAGGGAGCATTTCCACTGGGAAAGCCAGGATTTTTCTGATTCAAAAAAGAGGCTTAGTGATTTCCTTCTCCTACCTCAGAATAGGCCTTTAGCTATTCCTCCTGTACTAGACATTGTTGTTGATGCCTTTTCGGAATCTAGTTTAGCCCGATTCCCTGCCTCCTGCTCCCAGAAAACCTGACAGATACTACAGGGTCCCTGAGTCCCACAAGTTCCTTTTTAAAAATCCTATTGCAGATCCAGAGACTATTTCAGAGGGGCCCAAGGGCATTAAGGCTTCTACTGCTAAACATCTTTCCCCTTCTAATAAAGACTCCATGGTGCTGGATAGATGGGGTAAGAAGGTTTACACTTCTGCAAACTTGGCCATTAGGGCTTTAAACTGCCAGTTTCATATGTTAAAGTATCAGCAACATGTTATTGGACTGCTTAAACAGAAAATGATGTTGATTCCTGACTGTGTGGAAAATAAAGAACTGCAGGATTTAATGCATTCTGCTGAACAAGTTAGAGGCCTCTTGCAGGGCTGCTGTTACTGGGCCTGTGCTCAGAAGGCATGCTTGGCTTAAAGAACAATCTTTGCCTGATCATGTTAATGCTAAATTGTTGGATGCTCCTTTAAATCAGGACCACCTGTTTGGCAACAAGGCTGAGGAAGTTCTTAAAAAGATGGAAGATAAAGCTAAATCTATGCAAGCGGTTAAAGATTTCTTACAAGTTCAGCCTCCTAGATTTAGTAGGCACTGGCCCTCTAAGAATTGGTCCTTTCCAGCCCCTTCCAGGTCTTCTCAAGCCTAACCCAAACACAGCAAAAACCTCAGGTTTCGGTCCCGGGGACACACAGAACTAAGCAGTGGGGGACATCCACTTCCAAATCTGGGAATAAGACTCCCCCCATGGTAAACTCTCTCAATGACTTCCTTCTAAAATTTCCAAGCACTTATCAACTGACTGCCCCTTTGGGGGGAAAGATTGCTCTTAATGCAAAGAATTGGGATCTCATTACCCAGGACAAATGGGTTTTAAATATGGTGTCCCAGGGATACAGATTTCACTTCCACATGTTGCCAACACCAAGCGGGTGACCAGACCTACCCCCAAATCAGTGGGCAGAGGCCCCAAAACAAGTACTTTCTCTTAAGCATGAAGGCTATTCAACTGGTACCAGAAGAGGAAAAGGGACAAGGTTTCTATTCAAGACTTTTCCTGGTACCCAGAAAAGACGATTCATGGCGTGCTATCCTGGACCTGTCTACTCTAAACACCTTTTTGGAGATTCCAAAAGTCATGATGCTGACTCTTCACCAATTATTACCTATGCTAGGCAAAGATGCCTGGTTGGCAACACTAGATTTAAAAGAAGCATACCTGCACATCCCAATCAGGGAATCTTGCAGAAGATACCTATGCTTCAAAGCAGGCCACACACACCATCAGTTCTCTGCACTGTCCTTTGGCTTATCTACTGCGCCCAGGGTATTCACAAAGTGCCTGGCACCAGTTATTGCATTTTGCAGGCAAAGAAATATTCAAATATACCCATACCTGGACGATTGTCTAATTCAGGCAGAAGGCCAGGACATACTTTTGAATCATCTGGCCTTTGTACAAAGGGTTTTAACTTGTCTGGAGTACACCAAAAACAAAAAGAAATCACACCTGGTACCCTGTCAACAAATTATATTCCTGGGTGCAAGCTTGAATACAACTTCCCAGATGGCTTACCTCACGCCAGAGAAACAAATTCATTTGACAACCTACTTCAAACAAGTGGCCACAAAAACCCTGCTATCTGCAAGACAAATACTGTAAGCCTTGGGGTTCGTGGCCTCCTGCATTCTTCTAAGTCCATATGCAAGACTGAATATGAGGAAACTACAGTGGTATCTAAAAAGCCTATGGTGTCAACATTCTCAAGACCTAGAAACAATGATTCATGTCATACCTTGCCTACGCCTAGAGTTCCTTTGGTGGGCAGAGGCCTGCCACCAAAATAACGGACTACCTTTCACACCACCCCCTGCCACCCAAACCCTATCAACAGATGCATCAGATTACGCATGGGGGGCTCACCTGGCAGGGAAGTGCATTCAGGGCAAATGGAACCCATGTCAAATGCACCTGCATATCAATCAAAAAGAAATGTTAGCTGTACAGAATGCTCTGACAGCCTTCCAGGACCACATTCTTCCAGGACAGCTAATGGTAAAGACAGACAACACCACTGTTATGTCGTACATAAACAAGCAGGGGGGTACACATTCTTACCCACTTTGCAGACTTGCCATGGCATTGTGGAACACAGTCTTGAGCTACCAAGTGCATCTACAAGCTCAATTCCTGCCAGGAAAATTAAATACACTGGCAGACGGACTAAGCAGAAACCTCATGGGCCCACATGAGTGGAAACTGGAAACAAGGATTTTCAACATGTTGACAAGCAAATGGGGGAGCCCAGATATAGACCTGTTTGCCTCTCTCCAGAACTACCAATTGGACAAATTTTGCAAAAGGACTCCCCACAAACAAGCCTGGAAAGTGGTTGCTATGTCCTTCAGCTGGAAAAACCTATCAGTCTATGCCTTTCCTCCTCTGCCTCTGCTCTCCAAAGTACTACTAAAAATCAAACAGGACAAACCAAGGATGATTTTCATTGCTCCAGACTGGCCGCGCTAACACTGGTACCCCCTCCTGCGCATATCTCCATGGCACCTGCCTCAGACTCCTTCCCTGCTGTCCCAGATTCTGCACCCTCAGCTTCTAACACTGAAACTTGCACCCTGGCTAATTACTTAATCTCTCCTTTACCATCTCTTAGCAAACCTGTGATGGATATCATTTTAGAGGCAAAGAGGCCTAGTACTAGAAAATCTTATGCTGAAAAATGGACGGAAACCAAGGGATGAGCACAGCAGCACCCAATTTACCTTAGATTTTACAATACTTAACTGAGATGCTTCACAAGCGCCTGTCTTTTTCCCCCATTAAAATCCATGCCTCAGCCATTTCAGCTCATTATAACACAGAACCTCCCCTCTTCTCTCATCCTTTGGAGCCTGTAGTACAGTTAATCTTTTGTCTGGAGAGACCTAGCTGTGCTTCATGGGAGGAAGTTACAGTTTTGTCTAATCCATCTAGGGTTACTTGCTACATGGCTGTCTTTAGGGCATTTTTTGATCGGATAATTTGAACTTTGGCTAGTTCCTGTTTCTCTGCCTTAAATAGCCAGTATTTTAAGTGGTCTGTGCTTGTTTGCTCAAAGCTCCAATGAGTTGGGCCTTCTGTCCTTGCTCTGCTGTTTTCCAAAAAATTTGCTATGTGACTACAAAAGATACATGGTTATTTGCAACCATTTTCTGTACCTCCAATTAACTAAAATAATATTTGCTGAATATCTATTTAAACTGTGCAACTGTATTTTAGGCTTAGTGAACTGAATCCTTACCCCTGTTCTGATCTCGGTCTTCTTTTTTGTTTTTCCGACCTACCCACCCAACTGTTATTGTTGTCTCAAAGCTTGGTGACTGAGTTACCCGCCTCTACTATAAATCTGATGTTGGACACTACTCCCAGACCCGTCCCATCAGCTCATTCTACTGAATACAGTGAGATCATTTGTGAAGGCCCACTCCCTTAACTTCACAACTTTGAATTATATTCTGTTTCCTTCCTTTCTGTTTAAAAAAAATAATAATAATAATAGACTTTATTCAGCTGCTCCTACTGTACTTGTGCCTCTTCCTACTTTATTTTGCTGCTTGTACTTGTGTTCAACTGCATTTATTCTGCCACATTTATCACTGCTTGTCAGTAGCTTGATTAAACTGCGGACAGCATTCTACTGAATTGCTGCTTTATTTAAACTTTTTTGCTGTTGTGATTGTGATCTTATGCACTTTGGATTTCTGGTGCTCCTAAGTCTTGTAGCACAGGCTAGACTCAGACTTCCTGAATCTAGACTGTTTTGTTTCACTTGACCACTGAAACCAGCTCTTCACTGAGATACTGAAAGATCTAAGACATTTGTTGCTCCTAAGTAATTCTAAGTTCCTGTTTTTGCTGTTGTATAGCCCTTGTAAGTGTATTTGCATTCTACTGTCTATTTGAATTGTCTGAACTGTTTTTTGCCACATTTTACTGTATACTATACTAGTTCAGCTGTAGCATAGACCAGTTCCAGGTTTCCTGTTTCTGAGTCTGTTTTGCAACTTCTGAGCATCAAATTCAAGCAATCTTTGTCGGAGATGGCCCTTCTGCACCCTTCTGGAAAGAGACTGCTGTCTTAGTCCCATCTAATCAAGGGAGACTGGACTAGAACTCAGAGAGAGCGTCATTATTGGCTTGTTTGAGTTAAAAGTGTTATTTGTTTTATTTAAGCATTGCATTTGTGCTTGTTTGCATGTAGCGCACCATTGCGCACTGCCGCATAGTCATGATTACCTTTGGTGGTTATAGACGCAAACGTTTTGCTTGTTAAATTTTCCCTTAGCACTTTGCTTGTGGTCCTCCAGAGGGTTTCCATGGCCTTGGTTTACTGTCAGGTGGAACACTAAGCCTAGTCTCAGAAGTACCAACACATCTCTCACACAGTAACCATTCCTATGTGCAACCTCCTTTCCAGACCATATAAATTTACCTAACTCTATGAATGGCAATTTCCCACAGTTTTTCCAGCCAGCTTGGTCAACATGGGCATCATGAGGCAGTGTAGCAACTGCCTCACATTGACCAAAAACTTTCTACTCCTAGTCCACATAAACTCAACATGTGAGAGATACAACTATATTACCAATCTTGAATCCATGGTCTCTCGCACATCAGTCAGTACAAATGACAATGAGCCGGTTGTCAGCATGCGCACACCTCACCTCCTTCTCCACCCAAACCCACATCACACATATCTACATATGCAGAGGTCCTCACCAGAAACATACCTAAACACCAGAGACCTCCCAAACACAAACAGAAGCACTCTGCACAAAATACTTCCTCTGCAGAACACAATACACATACTAGCTCTCACACCAGTGTCTCACCTGTCAAGCCTTAAGGCAAAACAGAAGTAGCAATGAGAGAACTAGTTCACCCAAAACACTTCACTAATAACAGGAAAATAGGGTGAAGAGAGTCCACAGACCAGGAGGGAAATTCAATCCACTTTATTCACCAAGAAAAACACATTAACGCTTCAAATGATGCATGTTTTCATCCACTAACAGCAGACTCAATCAGATGAACATAAGCAGTAATAAAGAGCTATCTTATATATCCAGTTCAGGTAAAAAATCACCAATCAAAAGCATCATTTAATTAGCCCTTCCTGAACAAGAAAGTAATGTTTAAAAGCATAAAATGTGCAAGTGAAGTATGAACATTCCAAGTTGCATGATTAAAAAAATCTCAAAATATATAAGTAAGATTTAATACACATTTAAAAAAAACAATAAAAGCATTTTGTATAACAATATATACATATAAATGCACTGAAGTGGAATGAGGTGAAAAAATGGCTAAACAGCATCGTCTACTGGCCAAGCATTACCACAAACTCTGTAAGCTGGAAAGTATTTACTTAAACCCTAGCTTAACAGAAAGTAAAAACAAATCACAGTGTAGCCTTAGAGTGTCACAATTTATTTTTTATAAAAGGAGTTTTATAAAATGGGAACCTGTAAAAATTACAACTTGGCCGCTCTAAGTTTAAGCGAAGGGGTTGTAGAGATATTTTCATTTAGCCCAGGATATCTCCCTGCATCTAAGGTCACCTGCTAGAACAACTGCTTGTATTCTAGGCGAGTTTTGCAGGGGCCACCTCTAGTGTCAAAGGGAGCACTTTCTAATAAAAAAAAACAAAACAAATCTAGCTTGGGTACATGTTTAAACAGAGCATTTTTGTCATTAGAAATTCTAATATGGTGTTCATAGATGCGCTTTTTTAACATTCGCTCAGTTTCGCGTATATAAAAAGCACCACATTGTTCACAAATGACAAGGTAAACCACCATAGAGGTTTTGCAGTTGTTAAAAGAGGACCCCAAAATAAGCCTATTCCTGCTCATAATGTATACACTTTCCTGGTGTAAAATGTGTTCACACTGTGAGAATGCACCACATCAGAAAGTTCCATTCCACTTTGTATTTGTTTTTAATAATGTTCTTTGTGTTTCACTGTTGCAGTCATTGCATTTGGGTAATCCTCCTGACAGGTTGCCCTCAGTCGGCCTGAATTCCAAAGTCCTGGGTCTTGCGTCGGCTGCTGTTGCTCCTTCCCTGACGTCAGGTCGTCAGGGGTATAAAAGATGCGTCCGACGCCATTTTCTTTAGTCTTTCTTGCCGAGCAGTGCCCGAAGCAGAAGCAGTTCGCAAGTGCCGGTCGGCCGACTCCTGAGATTTTCGTGTTCGAGTTTCAGATCCGAAGTCTTCAATTAAGCTAAGTACCCCGTTGGGGAAAATTTTTTCTTGCTCCAGACCGATGTCAGAAAAAGTTAATTGTATTTCTTGTGGAAAGCAAATACCTCATAAGGACTTTCATTCTTACTGTATTCCTTGCCTAGGCCCTGATCACAACGTTTCTGGTTGTCGGTCTTGTGGTAGATATAACCAATGCACTATTCAGCGTCGGTATGATTTTGCTTTAAACAATTTTGGACGCCGGTTTAATTATCCAGAAATGTCGTCGGATAGCCATCCAACTACCGGAGTTCACAAGAAACGCAAAGAAAAGGAGAGAGAGAGACAACCGAGGCCCAAAACCGACGACGAAGCTTCTCCTAAGCCAGTCGCCGGTTCTCAGTGAGGCACTTTCGCAGCCACTGACACCTGCTACTTTAGAGTTGCAGCCCGCTACTGACACCCACGTGGAGTCAGCCATGCCACTGGAAACTTAAGGTATTGGAGCCTCGGATACTATTCCTTCAGATGGGTCTGGAGCCGCTGAGCAAGCACCGGCTTCTGAGGGTGTATTCAGACCTAAACATCTTTACATTAAGCCAAACTCAGCTTCAAAGGCAAAGACTAAAGCACCTGCTAAAGCAAAGAAATAAACTCAAGAGCCACGTGGACAGGCCTCTATGCCCAAAAAACAGATGCTCAAAATGGCCGAAGACTTAATTACCTTGATTAGGGGTTCCCATCCCCCTCCTGATAAGAGGCCTAGGCAAGAGACTGGCTATGAATCTTCAGATCAGGTCTCTATTTCTTCTGATCAGGATTACCCCCCCCCCCCCATGAGGATTCTGATGCTGAAGAATCTATACCTTCAGCTTCTCCTCCAGGGGACTATTCTTTTGGGGAAACCTTGCATACCATGAGGGAGCATTTCCATTGGGAGAGCCAAGATTTTTCTGAATCTAAAAAGAGGCTCAGGGATTTCCTTTTACTACCTCAACACAGGCCACTAGCCATTCCACCTGTGTTAGATATTGTAGATGATGTGTTTTTGGAGTCTAGTCTTACCCCTGACTCCTTACCTCTGGCTCCTGTTAAGCCTGACAGATATTACAGGGTTCCTGACGCTCATAAATTCCTTTCTAAAAACCCTGCTGCAGACCCAGAAACTATTTCGCAGGGTCCCAAAGGAGTTAAGGGTTCCACTGCAAAAATCCCTACCCCCCTCTGACAGAGATTCTAGGGCACTGGATAGATAGGGAGAAAAGGTTTACACATCTGCTACCTTGGCTAGAAGGGTCTTAAACTGTCAGTTTCATATGCTCAAATATCAGCAACATGTCATGGCATTGCTTAAACAGAAAATGTTATTAAACTCAATGTGCAGAAAGCAAGGAAATGCAGGATTTATTGCATGCAGCTGAACAAGTTGGAAAGCACCTCACTGTGGTTGCCTCAATGTGGTTTTTATTCTTTGGAGGCCTCCTGCAGGGCTGCAGTTAAGGGTTCTGTAATTAGGAGGCACGCTTGGTTAAAGGAACAAAATCTGCCCTGTTATGTCAAAGTTAAATTATTAGATGCACCTTTACAGCATGATACTTTATTTGGTGTTAAGGCAGAGGAGGTGATAAAGAAAATGGAGGACAAAGCTAAATCTATGCAAACTGTCTTAAGATTTTTTACAAGTACAGCCATCTAGGTTTAGTAGACACTGGCCTACAAAGAATTGGTCCTTTCCTGTGTCAGACAGACCTCAAAGGGGCAGATCCAGATGCCCAAGAGGCAGATCCCAGACGCAAGGTTCCTACAGGTCAAAGCAATGGGGTGCTTCTACCTCCAAAGTTGGAGAAGACAAATCACAACCATACAGGAAACAGTCCCTATGACTTCCCCCTACCTGCACCAAGCACTTATCTCATGGCAGCACCCTTAGGGGGAAAACTAGCACTTTTTTCTCAAAATTGGCGATTATAACCAAGGACAAGTGGGTTCTAAATATTGTGTTGCAAGGGTACAAGTTCCATTTCCATACTCTGCCAAAGGCAAATGGCTGGCCAGATCTGCCAAAAAATCAATGGGCAGAGGCACAAAAACAAGTCTCATCCCTCATGGACATGGGGGCTATTCAACAAGTACCAGAATAAAAGCAGGGACAAGGATTTTACTCAAGACTGATGTTCATCATGTTTCACTGTTGCAGTCATCACTGTAGGGTTCTCCCCTGCCGGCAGGCAGTCCTCGGTCGGCCAGAATCCCAAAGTCTAGGTCCGGCGTCGGCTGTTAACCATGCTTCCTGACGTCAGAGCGCCAGGAGTACAAAGCTGACAGCCGACGCCATGTTCTCCAGTCTTTCTTGCCGTGCGGTGATAGCAGTTCGCAAGTGCCGGTCGGCTGACTCCTGACTATCTTTTTTGAACTAAACTTCAGTCCGAAGATTTTATTCTCCTACTCAAGCTAAGTACCCCGTTGGGGAAACTTTTTTCTTGCTCCAGTCCGATGTCAGAAAAAGTTAATAATTGTATTTCATGTGGGAAACAAATACCTCATAAGGATTTTCATTCTTACTGTATTCCTTGCCTAGGCCCTGACCACGACGTAGCTGTCGGTTTTGTGCTAGATTCAATCAACGTACTATTAAACGAAGGTACAATTTTGCATTTCATTACTTCGGTAGGTGTTTTAATTACAAAATGTCGTCGGATACGGTTCCAGCTACCGGAGTTCACAAACGACGCAAGGACAAAGACAGGCCTCCGAGGTCCAAATCTGATGATATCGCACTAGCAGTGCCAGCTTCAGGTTCGTCCGTCGTCAGTGAGGCGCTTTTGCAGCCCCTGTCATCGGCCATTTCAGAACCGATGGCCAAAACGGACTCCCACGAGGAGCCATCTAGGCCTTTGAATATTTCAATTGCAGGACCTTCGGACAATGCTCCTTCAGATGGGTCCGGAGCCACTGTGCAGGTACCGGCTTCCGAAGGGGGGTTTCAGGCCTACTCAGCTTCTGTTAAAGGCAAAGCCAAAGACAAAGGCAAAGACTCCTTCCAAATCAAAGACTGCAACACAGGCCTCTTCTGATACGGCTCCCAAGTCACAGAAACAGTTACTTAAGATGGCGGAGGATTTACTTACTATGATTAGGGGTTCTCACCCCCCTCCAGATAAAAGGCCAAGGCAGGAAGTTTATTATGACTCCTCTGATCAGGCTTCTGTTTCTTCAGTTTCTTCTTCTGACCAGGAATATTCTTTCCCTCCTTATGTGGATTCTGATGCTGAGGAATCCATTCCTTCAGCTTCTCCCTCTGAGGATTTCTCTTTTGGGGAAACTTTGCATGAAATGAGGGAACATTTCTACTGGGAAGGACAGGAGTATTCGGAATCTAAGAAAAGACTGAGGGATTTTCTTCTTCTTCCCCAACATAGACCCCTGGCTATTCCTCCTATTTTGGATATTGTGGATGATGCTTTTTCGGAGGCTAACTTAACCCCTGACTCTTTCCCTCCTGCTCCTGTTAAGCCTGACTGATATTACAGGGTTCCTGATTCCCACCAGTTTTTGTACAAGAACCCTACTGCTGACCCTGAAACGATTCCTCAGGGTCCTAAGGGAGTTAAGGCCGCTTCTGCAAAAAACCCCATTTCCACTGAGAAAGATTCCAGATCTTTAGAATGATGGGGCAAAAAAGTGTACACTTCTGCTACTTTATCCATTAGGGCTTTAAACTGTCAGTTTCATATGCTGAAATACCAGCAATTTCTCCTGTCTGTTTTAAAACAAAAGCTTACTTCCATTTCCGCCTGTGCAGATGATAAGGAATTACATGACTTAATGCAT
This sequence comes from Protopterus annectens, assembly GCF_019279795.1. Lineage (NCBI taxonomy): Eukaryota > Metazoa > Chordata > Ceratodontiformes > Protopteridae > Protopterus > Protopterus annectens. The sequence continues at coordinate 905,672,970 of NC_056735.1, forward strand.
GCCACTGAACAAGTTGGGAAGCATGGTTTACACTGTGGATTTGATGCTTTGGAGGCTTCTTGTAGGGCTGCTGCCTCTGGCACAGTCATTAGAAGACATGCATGGTTAAAGGAACAAATTTTGCCTGATCAAGTAAAAGCTAAATTATTGGATGCTCTTGTTCAGCATAATGTTTTGTTTGGATCTAAAGCTGAAGAGGTGATTAAAAAGATGGAGGACAAGGCGAAATCCATGCAAACTGTTAAAGATTTCTTACAAGTACAGCCTCCCAAATTTAGCAGGAATTGGCCTACTAAAAATTGGTCCTTTCCCAATACAGACAGGCCTCAGAGGGGTAGATACAGACGCTCCCAAGGAAGGCCTCAAGCACAAGCCTCTTACAGACCAAGACAGTGGACTGCTTCCACCCCTAGAGGGGGTGAGGACAGGTCAAAACCCATAGGAAACAGACTCAATGACTCCCTCTGTTGGGCTGCAGGAACTTCTTGCCTGGAAGCCCCTCTCGGAGGAAAACTTTCACTTTTTCACCACAATTGGACTCCTATAACCCAAGACAAGTGGGTTCTGGATGTGGTTTTAAGAGGTTACAAATTCCATTTTCATACCCTACCAAGGCCAAGTGGATGGCCAGATCTTCCAAAACATCAATGGACAGAGGCCTTAAATCAGGTGGAAGCTCTTTTGGCTATGAAAGCCATAGAACTAGTTCCGCTTTCAGAGATGGGGCAAGGTTTTTACTCAAGGCTCTTTCTAGTCCCCAGGAAGCAAAATTCATGGAGACCCATTCTGGATCTGTCAATCTTGAACACTTTTCTAGAAATACCAAAATTCAAGATGCTTACTCTGCAGCAGTTACTTCCAATGCTGACCAAAAATGCATGGATGGTGACTTTGGATTTAAGAGGCATATTTACACATTCCCATCAGGCAGGAGTGCAGAAAATACCTCAGATTCAAGGCCGGGTCGAGGCATTATCAATTCTCTGCGCTGCCCTTTGGATTGTCTACTGCACCCAGTGTCTTCACCAAGTGCCTGGCTCCAGTAGTAGCTTATTGCAGACTCAAGGGAATTCATATTTACCCTTATCTGGACGATTGTCATATTCAGGCAGACAGCAAGGATGTCTTACTCCAGCATCTAGAATTTGTTCAGAAACTTCTCAAGTTCCTGCGATTCACTGTCAACATAAAAAAGTCAAATTTGACTCCCACGCAACAGTTAACTTTTCTGGGTGCTCTTCTAAACACAACAACCCAGATGGCATTTCTGACATACGAAAAACAATTACAGCTGGCTTCAACTTTCAAAACCTTGGCAACTTTAAATCCGCTATCTGCAAGGAAATTCCTGCAGGCTTTGGGTTACATGGCCTCCTGCATCCTTCTCATACCATATGCAAGACTACATATGAGGAAAATACAGTGGTACCTAAAAAGAGTATGGTCTCAGCATTGCCACAGTTTAGACATACTGATCTCCGTCCTGCCTTGTCTTCAAAAGGAATTCCTTTGGTGGTCCAAGGCATGTACTCTAAACCAAGGAAAACCCTTCTGTCTGCCTCCTACCACTCAGATACTAACCACGGATGCCTCAGATTATGCATGGGGAGCCCATTTTCTGGGCAACTGTATGCAGGGCCTTTGAAAAAAGGATCAGGAGCACCTACATATCAATTTAAAGGAAATGTTAGCCGTTCAGAAAGCTCTGTGGGCCTTCAGGAATCTTCTGCAACCAGGACAACTACTGATAAAAACAGACAACACCACAGTTATGTGGTACATAAACAAGCAAGGGGGATCTCATTCCTACCCCCTTTGCAGACTAGCCATGACTCTATTGAACACAGCTCTAGCTTGCAATCTGGACCTTCAAGCTCAATTTCTACCAGGAAACAAAACTTCCTGGCAGACAGTCTGAGCAGAAACCTTTCGGATCCGCACGAGTGGATGCTGGACACCGAAATATTCAGGATGATAACAGCAGTCTGGGGATGTCCTCACATAGACCTCTTTGCATCCCATCTCAATCATCAACTACAGAATTTTTGCACCAGGACTTTCCACAAACAAGCTTGGAAAGTGGATGCCCTATCATTCAGTTGGAGAAACCTCTCGGGATATGCCTTTCCGCCTCTTCCTCTTCTTCCACGGGTATTATTAAAGATAAAACAGAACAGGCCCAAGATGATTATCTTGCTGGCCCCAAATTGGCCTCGACAGTTTTGGTATCCAACTCTGAAAAACCTATGTCGGGAGCCCCCTTGGGTTTTACCACAGACTCCGAACCTTCTGTCCCGACATCAGGGTCAGGTTCTTCACTCCCATGTCAGAACTCTCAGCCTGGCAGCCTGGTTAATCCAGGGTCTTTGATTCATTCTCTCCTACCCAAGCAGGTTATGGATGTCATTTTAGAAGCCAGACGTCCTAGCACTAGAAAATCTTATGCAGGAAAATGGAAAAGATTTTGTTCCTGGATGCAGGCTCAGGATTCTGATCCTCTTCTTCCTAACATTCCTTTGATTTTACTTTATCTGACAGATCTCTTACATAAGGGTGTCTCTTTCTCTTCCATTAAGATTCATGCCTCTGCTATTTCCGCTCATTATAATACAGACCCTCCAATCTTTTCCCACCAGCTCATGAGACAGTTTCTCAGAGGAGCTAAGAACTTAAGGCCTCCTAGATCTCCTCCCATTCCTGCTTGGGATCTTAACTATGTTTTGGAAAAACTCACCTTACCTCCTTTTGAGCCTGCTGCCTCTTCTGACATCAAGTTTTTATCTTGGAAAACTGCCATCCTGTTAGCTCTGACCTCTGCCAGGAGAGTTTCAGAGTTGCAAGCTCTTATGGCTGTGGAACCGTAGATTATTTTTCATCAAGACAGGGTTTCTTTAATGACTAATCCTACATTCATGCCTAAGGTGTTTTCCAAAGTGGCTTTAAATCAAACTATTCACTTGCCAACCTTTTTCCCCACTCCTCAAAATAAAGGGGAAAGGATCTTACATTCCTTGGATGTACACAGACAACTACGTTTTTACCTGGACAGAACCAAGGACATCAGAAAATCAGAGCAATTGTTTGTTTCTTATGCTTCAAGTTCTCAAGGTAAAGCCATTTCAAAACAAACCATTTCTAAATGGATTGCTCATGGTATTAGATTTTGTTATTCACACCATGGAAAGCAAATCCCAGGGAGTATACGCACTCATTCCACCAGAGCTGCTGCCACTTCAGCTGCCTTCCTCAGGGGAGTTCCTACCAAAGACATTTTGGAGGCTGCAACTTGGAGTTCAGTGCATGCTTTTTCAAAGCACTACAATCTACCTCTCTACTCTAAGTCTAAGGCAGGCTTTGCTTCTGCAGTCTTGCAGGGCCTTTTAGCTGCCCCTTCTACTTTATGACCACCTCCTTTTCACTCTGCTTTGGGATTCTACCCTACAGTCATGACTGCAACAGTGAAACACGATGAACATAGTACAGTTGTGTACACTTACCATAAATGTAGATGTTCGAGTGTCTTCGCTGTTGCAGTCTGGGTTTCCCTCCCTCCTGTCCCCTCTTATTTTTACCTTTGTATGGTTTCCTTTCTCACCATTCTTTTGAGGTGTATTTGCAAAGGTTATGGGACCTTACTCATTTTGGAATTCCAGACATCTGGGGCAAGAAAGACTGGAGAATTTGGCGTCGGCTGTCAGCTTTGTACTCCTGGCGCTCTGACGTCAGGAAGCATGGTTGAACAGCCGACGCCGGACCCAGACTTTGGGATTCTGGCCGACCGAGGACTGCCTGCTGGCAGGGGAGAACCCTACAGTCATGACTGCAACAGTGAAGACACTCGAACGTCTACATTTATGGTAAGTGTACACAACTGTACTTTCCTGGTATCCGGAAAGGACATGACCTGGAGTCCAATACTGGACCTATCTATTCTGAACACATTCGTGGATATACCAAAGTTCAAGATGGTGACTTTGCAGCAGCTTCTGCTCATGCTGGGCAAGAATGCTTGGCTGGTGACTCTAGACCTAAAAGAGGCATACCTGCATGTCCCAATCAGGCAATTATGCAGAAGATACCTCCGATTCAAGGCTGGCTCAATGCATTACCAATTCTCTGCACTGCCCTTTGGCTTATCTGCTGCGCCCAGGGTCTTTACAAAGTGCCTGGCACCAATAATTGCATTCTGCAGGCAAAGAGGAATACAAATATATCCCTACTTGGACAACTGTCTAATTCAAGCAGAGAACAAGGCCATTCTTCTACAGCATCTGGTGTTTGTGAAAAGACTTCTAACATGTCTAGGGTACACAGTCAATGAAAAGAAATCAAAACTAGTAACCTCTCAAGAGATAATATTCCTGGGTGCAAGCTTAAATACAACTGCCCAGATGGCTTATCTCATACCAGACAAACAAAGGCAACTGACTACCTATTTCAAAATGTTGGCAACAAAGGCCCAGTTATCTGCAAGAAAAATTCTGCAGGCTTTGGGCTTCATGGCATCCTGCATCCTACTAATTCCATATGCAAGACTGCATATGAGGCAACTTCAGTGGTACCTAAAAAGTGTTTGGACTCAACATTGCCACAGCCTGGAAACAATGATTACTCTCATTCCCTGCCTACAGCAGGAGTTTCGATGGTGAACAAAGGCTTGTCACCAAAACAAGGGACAACCATTCACATTACCCCAGCCAGGCAGATACTATAAGTAATAAGTGTTTACAAGGCTAATGACCACAAGGGCCTTTTAAGCCTAGCCATGCATCCCAAATTTGACAAGTTTTACAAAACCTACATTTGTCTGTTTCTCCCACATGTTCAATGGACTTTGTAAGCCAATGTGTACATAGTCTACTATCTTGGGCTAAAAATATTAACCTTTCATCTTTGGTTTAAATTTGCCTCTCCTTAACCATTCCTGCATTCAATCCTGATCAACATGAGGTTCTTCCAGAAGTTTTCTAGACTTGCAACTATAATTATGTATTTTCCACATTTATTGTCTCCTCATCTGATCTTTCATCTTATATTCTTTCTTCTTTTCTTTTTTTGGCACATTCAGTTGCTGCCTGATTTATCTACTTCTGGTTTGATTTCCATTCTTGCTTGACGCTGATATGCTTATGCTAGACTAAGCAGGGAAGTCATGTTAGATTTATTCTCCTCATGTTTCAAAACTTTCACTACATTTGGGTCTTGTGAAGTCAGCAGAAATGTTTTGAGTCTCACGATTGCAGATCTATAAATGTGATCAATTTCAAGTAGGCCAATATCGCCTTTGGAACAGTGAATATATAATCTTGGTATGCACTGATTTTTATAAATCATTTGGTGAGCTTGAAGCATCCTTCTTGTTTTAATATCTAATCTATCCAACACATTTTGGGGCCAGTTAATCACTCCAAAACTTTAAGTTAGGACAGGAAGAGAAAATTGGTTTATAGCTTGGATTTTGTTCCTAGATGTCAACTCTGTTTTCAGGATTAATTTAAGTCTTCTAAAATATTCCTTACTAAGTTTTGTTCACATTTGTTCATGTTTTATTGTTGATCCTTCAGTTCACAAATACTTATACACTCCCTCTTGCTCAAGTTCTTTTATATCACATTCTTGTCCCAAACTAATGTTTTCTTGGTGTTGCAGTTTTCCTGCTTTAAAGGTTGCTTTTGCACATATTTTAAGACCAAATGACATTCTTATATCATTTGAAAAAGTTTTTACTACTTGCAGCTGTGCTTTCAGTTCCTGTGTTTTCTCTCCTTGTGTGAATGATTTGATGTTGTAGCAAACCAGTTCCTTGTGAAAAGCATTTATTACATTCACCACACTTATAGGGCTTTTCCTTTGTATGAACTCTTATATGGATTCTGAGGAGTTGCTTACGTGTAAAAGACTTACCACATTCAGTGCATTTGTATGGCCTTTCCCCTGTATGAACTCGTTGATGGATTTCGAGGGATTCTTTACTAACAACAGATGCATCAGATTATGCCTGGGGGGCCCACATGGCAGGAAGATGCATTCAGGGCACATGGTCCTCAACCCAAATGCATCTACATATCAATCAAAAAGAGATGCTAGCTGTTCAGAATGCCCTGACAGCCTTCAAGTACCTACTTCATCCGGGACAACTACTGATAAAGACAGACAACACCACAGTCATGTGGTATATAAACAGCAGGGACACACACATTCTTACCCCCTTTGCAGACTAGCCATGACCTTGTGGGACACAGCATTAACTTACCAAGTACATCTGCAGGCACAATTCGTGCCAGGAAGGAAAAATACTCTGGCAGACGAACTAAGCAGAAACCTCATGGATCACCTCGAGTGGCAGCTGGATCCACAAGTCTTCAGCATGATAACAAGAAAATGGGGATGCCCAGACATATATCTATTTGCCTCCCCTCACAACTACCAGCTAAAAAGATTCTGCACAAGGACTTACCACAGACAAGCATGGAAAGTGGACGCCCTATCTTTCAGCTGGAAAAGCCTATCAGTATATGCCTTTCCCCCACTGCCTCTCCTCCCCAAGGTACTCCTAAAGGTCAGACAGGAGAAACCAAAAATGATACTGATTGCCCCAGACTGGCCCTGCCAGTACTGGTACCCAAACCTAAAGAGCTTGTCTCAATGCCCAGCTTGGACCTTACCTCAAATACCTCATCTACTGTCCCAGAAAAACAAACAGATCCTGCACAGCCAACTCAGGACTTTAAACCTGGCAGCATGGTGGATAATGTAGTTATACAAAACACACCTCTCAGTAAAGCTGTGATGGATGTCATTTTGGAGACCAGAAGGCGTCATACTAGAAAATCTTATGCTGGAAAATGGAAGAGATTCTGTGCTTGGAACCAGGCACAAGGAACTGATACAGCTGTGCCAAATATTCCTCAGATTTTGCAATACTTAACTGAGATGCTGGACAAAGGCCTATCTTTTTCATCTATTAAAATTCATGCCTCTGCCATTTCGGCTAATTACAATACAGAGCCACCAATCTTTTCTCATCCATTATTAAAACAGTACCTCAGAGGAGCCAAAAATTTAAGGCCTCCAAGGAGATCACCAATGCCTGCATGGGACCTCAACTATGTCTTGGAAAAACTCACCCTGCCTCCTTTTGAGCCAGCTGCTACTGCTGATATAAAGTTTTTATCTTGGAAAACCGCTCTGCTCCTAGCAATAACTTCTGCAAGATGAGTTTCAGAGCTACAGGCTCTCATGGCTGTGGAACCTTTTATCATTTTTTATCCAGACAGGGTCTCTCTGAGGACAAAACCAACATTTATGCCTAAGGTGGTTTCCAGTGTGGCTCTTAACCAAACTATTCATCTGCCAACCTTTTATCCAAATCCGCAGAACAAGGGGGAGAGAATTATGCATTCTTTGGACGTACACAGATGGCTTAGATTCTACTTGGACAGAACCAAAGTTTTCAGAAAGACAGAGCAATTGCTAGTGGCATATGCAGCATGATCACAATGAAAGGCTATCTCAAAGCAGACTATTTCAAAGTGGATAGGCCGCTGCATTCGCTTCTGCTACTTACACCATGGCAAGCCAGTGCCTAAGGGCATTAGGCCACATTCAACCAGAACTGCAGCCACTTCAGCAGCCTTTCTCAGGGGAGTACCAACCAAGGACATTTTAGAGGCTGCTACTTGGTGTTCAGTGCACACCTTTACAAAGCACTATCATTTGCCACTCTACTCTAAATCCAGGGCAGACTTTGCCACTGCAGTTCTGCAGGGCCTTATAGCCATTCCTAATGCTGTTTAGCTCCAGCCTCCCAGCCATAGCTTTGGGACTCTACCCAAATGTAATGACTGCAACACTGAAACACGAAGAACATAGTACAGTTGTGTACACTTACCATAAATGTACATGTTCGAGTGTATTCACTGTTGCAGTCCAGGTTACCCACCCACCATCCTCCTTTCTTCTGATGGAACCTATCTTTCCTTCTCAGATTTATACAACCTATGTGGTGTATTTGCTTGTAGATGAAGGTAAAGTTTATATTGGTGCATGTATTTACAGCTATATATATATATATATATATATATATATATATATATATATATATATATAATTTGGCTACCGTTTTAGGGGGCACCTGACATCTGGGGCAAGAAAAACTAAAGAAAATGGCATCAGCTGCATCTTTTATACCCCCTGATAACCTGACATCAGGGAAGGAGCGACAGCAGCTGATGCAGGACCCAGGACTTTGGAATTCAGGCCGACTGAGGGCAACCTGCCAGCAGGAGTACTCAAATGTAATGACTGCAACAGTGAATACACTCTAACATCTACATTTATGGTAAGTGTACACAACTGTACTTTCCTACTCTTTCTGTAAATAATTTTCAAGGGATCCCTCTCTGTTAATGACAGGTCAGTTAACTCTCCATTTATCTATCCCAGTCTTTCTTAATAATATTGTTGAATGTACAAAAATCAGCATTAAATTCCATACTAAAAGCTGTGCTAAAATCATCAGAACCCTGTTTAATGCACTCATGCTCACCAACAGCCTGGAATCTGTTGCCTAAATCAGGACTAAACTTACTATGTCTGAACTTTATTTCTGCTGTAATCTCATTCAGTAACTGGAATAGCTGTCCCAAGTAGTCACATTCATTTTCAAAATCAGAATCACAAGAAGTCATCCTGCACATACAAATATACTGACCCTTAACAATACTCTTTTTTTTAAAGGATGACTGCTTCTAAAGTGCTGGTAGGAATTTGAAAATTTTTTTTTACAAAAAACTTTAGATTTTACCCCTGAGCCAGTTTTTTCAATGGACACATCTAAAAAATGTAACCTTTTATGAGAAGTGGTGTTAGTAAAATATAAGAATCCAGTAGTGGATTCAATAAAGGACAAGAATTCAATAAGTTTAATGTCAGACTCCACCTAAAATAGGCAGATGTTGTACAAACATCTCACATAATGTGACCAGCATACCTTGAATTCTGATTCCAGAATAAATTTCTGTTCTCATCAGGCCTGAACTATATTGGCATAAGTGGGGGTACAATTTGCCACCATAGGAATGCCTTTGAACTGGTGGAAGAACTCTCTGCCAAAAAATATATAATTGTTTTTAAGAACCAGCTACATAAGGTATAATACCACATGTAGGTTGTAAGATGAAATCACTCATTTATTAACCAATCGGTTCATAGGTAGGTACGCCTAGCCAACAAGGTTCCCTGGCTTACGCCACCCAAGAAAGTTATTTTCCTGTGCCACTGTCGAGCAGAGACACAGAAATGATCCCTGGGGTGTATTTCCTATTTCCCATCCACTCATCACGATTTTTCTTGAAGAGTGCTAATGAAGAACTTTGTTTGACATAGATGGGTAGCCTGTTCCAGAGTATGGGAAGTCTCTGGGACAGGAATCTATCCCTCTAGCATGTCCTGTTTATTGTGGTGACAAGGTTTAGGTCCCTAGAGTGTGTAGCTCGGAGGGATTGGGATTTCTTTAGGTGTAGCATATCCAACAGCTCTGGGTTTGACATAGCTTTATATGTTAGGCAGAGATCACCTCGGAGTAGGCGATATGCTACGGAGTAAAGCTGGAGTTTTTTGAGATGGTCAGTGTAGGGCATTTGTTTGAGGCCAGTAATCCTCTTTGTGAGGTACATCTGTGGCCTTTCCAGCTGCTGCAGATGTCTTGTGAGGTACATTCCAAAAGGGGCATTGTACTCTATAATGGGTCTAATGAGTGTCGAGTAGAGGGGAATAATGACCTCTTTTTTCCTGGATGAGAAACCTTTTACGATGAGGTGTGCCATGTAGGACTTCCTGACTACTGTGGCGATGTGACTATGAGAGACTACTGTCCACCTGGGTCCCAAGGTCTCATCACACATTCGGTGTTAAGTAGATTGCTGCCTATGTGGTAGTTCATGGGTACAGAGTTTTTACCAAAGGGGATGACACTGCACTTTTTGGCATTGAGCTTGAGGCCATGGCTCTGACACCAGGCATCTGCCTCAGTAAGGCCCTTCTGTAGGATGTCCACATCATTTGGGGACTTGACTATGGCTCCTAGTTTGCAGTCATCTGCGAACATCATTAGCCAGAGGTCTTCGGTGTTAGCCTGTACTTTAGAGAAGTAGATACCAAACAGGAGAGGTCCCAGGACTGAACCCTGTGGTACTCCACTTGTCACTGGTTTGAGGTCAGATTTGGAGTCTGCAACTTTTACAGTGTGGGTTCTGTCACTGAGCCAGTTGGCAACCCATCTTGTGATGTAGGGATTTATACCTATTTTAGTGAGTTTAGCTATAATTCTGGAATGGGGGATGATGTCGAAAGCCTTGGCGAGATGAAGATAGGGTGTGTGAAACACCTTACCCTCATCTACGGCTTTGGTGACGTCCTCAAAGAAGTCGATCAGGTTCAGGAGGCATGATCTGCCTTTCACAAACCCAAACTGGGTGGGATCCAGAGTTTGGAGGTTACCAATGTCTTTGTTTATGAGTTCCATGATGATACGTTCCATGGCCTTGCAGACCAGGCTCGTCAGGCTAATAGGGCGATAGTTCCTGGGATCAGTGGTGGCTCCCACTTTGTGGAGTGGGATAACTGTTGCTGTGCACCATTCAGTGGGCACATAGCCTGATGCGAGGCTATTATTGAACATGGTGCTTAGGTGGGGAGCCAGTTAGTTCTGAGATTTGTGTAAAACACAGCCTGGTATGTTGTCCGGTCCCATGGATGCTGTGTTTTTGGTTTTAGAGAGTGCAGCTTTTACCTGCATAGCTGTGATTACAGGGACTCTGCATTCTTCCTGTATAGATATGGGCCCTTTAGGGTGTGGGGGGGGTAAAGTTAGCACTGAACCTATCTGCCAGAATGTTGACAATATCAGTTGGTTCAGTAATTTTTGTGCCGTTGTGCTATAACTCAGACCAGATATGGGTGTTGCCATCGAGATTCTTGACATAGCTATAGAATGCTTTGTGGTTGTCCTTAGAATTATTGGCGATTTTGTTTTCATAGCTAGCTTTGGAGGATCTTATAAGGGATCTCAGGTTCTTACTGAGGCTGACCAGGGAGCTCCTCCACTCATGGGACTTTACTCTCTTTTGCAACAGTTTCTTTCTTCTGTTGTACAGTTTATTTATGGCAGGGGGCCACCAGATTGACTTCCTTTTTTTGGAGGATAGCATCTTGGTTCTGTTTAGGATAGTACGATCCATGCACTCGTGTAAGTGCTTATAGAGTGCACTTGTGTAGGATTCAGCAGTTGTAACTGTGTGCATGGATGTCATGAAGTTCACCACTTCTGTCTTAGCATGAAGTTGGAGAATTTTTTTACCATGGTTTGCTTAATGGGGGGGGTGGGGGCAGGATGTGGATATCAAGGGTGATTATCTTATGGTCAGATCGGACCAACAAGGAGTTGACGTCAGGAGTGGAAAACTGGTCATTCATGTTGGTAATGACTAGGTCTAGGATATTGTTGCCCCTGGTGGGGGTGTGGATAAGTTGATCCAGGGCATTGGAGTTTATGAATTCCAGAAAGCATTGAGCTAAGGAGTTGGTACACGAGTAGTTTTCCCAGTTAATGGTGGGGTAGTTGAAGTCGCCCATTATTAGGGTGTTTGGTTAAACCCTAATATTTTCCAGTACATCAAGAAAAGAGGAGTGAGAATCCTGGGGCATGGTGGGGGATCTGTAGCATGCTACAATTTGGATTGCAGTTTTGTCCAGAGTTAGTTGCACTTGGATAACCTCGGATGCATTATGCTGAGCAACTAGCCTGGAGGTGTGGATATCCTTAATGAATATGGACACACCTCCGCCTTTGGTGTTTCAGTCTAGGTTACATGGCTGAAAAGTGTGGTATGAGTTATAGCCTGGTAGTGCAGGGGTGCTCTCTGGAGCCTTGAACCAGGTCTCATTCACTGCACAGATATCGATGTTCTCCATTTTAAGGAGTGCCTCTAGTGAGTGCATTTTGAGATTTAGACTTCTAGCATTGACTAGCATTACCCTCAGTTTTTGCTTGCCTGTTCTTGTTTATGGTGGTGAGTTCATCATTTGAACCTTGCCTAAAAAAGGCACTATAGGGGCGGCAAGAGCCTTAGCCAGTATCCGGAATCCCAGGGGCGACAGGTGCAGGCCATCTCTGGCAAAGCATCATGGTATGTCGACCATGTCATCCTAAGCAGACAGATACTGGATACCCTTTAGAATGACACCAGAAGCTTAGCCAGTTGTTGAAGTCAAACATTTTGTCCTTGTACTGCGGTATCATTCTGGGTGATGGCAGAATGCTACTCAGGGCTAAGGTCATACCTGCCTGGGCTACAAGATCGGAGAGCTCTTCCATGTCTCTTTTCATGTAGTCCTAGGAGGTACATCTCAGGTCATTCACACCAACATGGACAATGTCAGAGTCATATTTGTACTTGTGGAGTGACCTGAGTGCTTGGGTTATGTGGCAGATCCTGGCACCTGACAGGCAGCTGACAATAACCTTCTCCTTGTTTAGCCTGGTGAGTGGGACATCAGTGTGCCTGACTATAGAGTCACCTATGTTGTGTTGGAGGGTGGAGGTTGCTTGCATTTCTGCTTTGGAGGTCTCTGTTGCTTAGACAGATTATTATTGAGAGCCTCCAGAAATGTTTTTGTGTTACTGTGTGTGGATTTTGGTGGTGCAGATTTAGTGAGACTATGTGATGAGTCAGGTGTGGTGCAAATGTTTACCTTCTTCTCTTGACTGTCAAGTTGAGTCTTGGTTGGAGAGAGCTTTACCTCCAGTTTGGCTAGATAAGTGCATCTCTCTCAGGTTGTAGTGTTGGGTGGTAGGAGGAGAGTGTTGTCTGTGTACATGAGACAATTTCTACATTGCCTCAAGATGCACAGATTCATCAGATAGACAAGAGAGAACACTGGGAGCTAACACCTGTACATGCTTGAATGAAAAACTATTTTCCTCTAGATAAGTGAGGAAAGTACAAGAGCTGATTTTCTTTAAGCAAGTGAGAAAAGTAAGTTAAAAACTGTTTTCCTCTAGGTAATGAAGAAGGTTGAGTGCTATAGTAGTTAGTAGCTTATTTAGTGCTTACAAGTTCTGAACAAGTGCTGAGCATGAATAAGCTAATTTAAGTGCTAAAAATAAGAACTTGTATCTGCACTAGACGAGTTACAGGACAGAAACAAGTGCAAACACAGGCTTTCAAATCAGAAAGTTGAGAGAGATGGAAAGATTGCCCAAACTGACAGTAACTACAATTTCTGGGCCAGAACCACTCTTTATGTGGTAGACGGGTTACATAGTGTTACCACTCCCACTGATAAGCTAGAAGGCTTCCCTCCAACACAGAAAGGCTTGGGGGGCTCAGAAGCTTACATACAGTCCTGGATACTGCAAGTCTATATCTGGACTACACAAGTTACAGGAAAGGTAGGAAACAGGCTTACACTATTTTTTTTTTTTTTTTTTACAGAAAAGTAGCTAAAACAGCAGTAAAAACCATTCACATACAGTGCAAGCTAGCACACTTGAGTATGTAGCAATATTAGACCAAACACAGTTTAAAAAATGCAATTAAATTAAAAAGGACTAAAATCAAGTGCAGAAGGAGTTTATTAGGTAGAATGTGGTAAACAGATGAGACTGGGGGAGTGTCCCAGATCAAATCTACAGTGGGGTGGGCAACTGGAAAAGCCACCAAATTTAAACTACGAGCCAGAAATAGGGAGGGTGGGTGAGATAAAACACTTTCTGAAACTATAAGCAACAATTAACACTACAAACTCTAAAACCAAACAAATATACTTAGCTCTATATATTTCCAGATAGATTGAAAAGCAGTCTCTCAGAACACAGGTTCCATCAATGAAATGCAGGCTGTTACTAACAAGTCTAATTTTATGCAAGTGATCCTTGAGTTAGATAACACACAAGCTGTAAAAAACAGTTATAACAACTGAAGACACAGCAGAAAAGAGGGGGAGGTGGGGAAAACACTTTCAGCAGAGATCTGAAAAACTATAAGCAACAATAAACAGTACAAACTCTAAAACCAAAAAAATATACTTAGCTATGTATATTTCCAGATAGATTGAAAAGCAGTCTCCAACCACTCCAACCCTATTTTATGGGTAATGACAGAGTAACAAATGTAACTTTTTCAAAATCTTGGTTTGTATCAATCCCCTTTAAAAACTCCCATGAGTCTTTAAGTAGTTGATTCTCAGTTCCCCATTGCAACTTTAATTTATTGTCCAAGAATTTCACTAACGGTGTAGTCTTGGACCCATCAGCAGCCACTATGGGCCTTAAAGAAGGGTTGGTCACATCTTAGTGAACTTTAGGTATACCAAATATTGTCGGTATCCTAGGTCTAGTGTTGTTCAAGTAGTTGAAGATGTTCAGGTCAATCAATCCTTCAAGAAGGAGGTCATTTAATGCTATATCAATATTGATTTCATTTTTTGAAACCCTCATATATGTGTCAGTGTCACCTAGTAGGTCGAGCATTTTCCCTTCATAGGTAAGGGTATTCATAAATACTGGACCCCCTCCTTTATCGGGTGTTATCACCCAAACATTTTTATCTACCTTCAAATTTGTCAAAACTTTCCATTCATTAACTTCCAAGTTGTAGTCTTTTTTTATGACCAATATGTTCCCTGTACCCCTGTAGGTGGGTAGGGGGATTAAATGTGCTCTTACATCTGAGCCCACCCCCATCCATAACCTTCCGCTGTTTTTGAAATAATAATTCTAGATGGATCTTTCTCACAAGGAGCTTAAGGTCAAGAATCAGCTTGGTAAGGTCACCTTTCACATTAGGAATACATTTATATCCTTTAGAAAGCAATTTAAAGTGTTCTGTAGTTCGATGTCACTGTAATTAAAAGTGTTAAAATTTTATTTGACACCATCTTGCATGATAAAATCAACCTACTCCACCCAAACCCACATCACACATATCTACATATGTGGAGGTCCACACCAGAAACGTACCTAAACACCAGAGACCTCCCACTCTACACAAAATACTTCCTCTGCAGGGCACAATACACATAATAGCTGTCACACCAGTGTCTCACCTGTCAAGCCTTAAGGCAAAACACAAGACCAAACATATTAGTCATAGGTGATTCCATTGTGGGACCCACAGATGTTCCTCTCACCAGGCTGGATAAGGAGAAGATCACATTCAGCTGTCTGTCAGGTGCCAGGATCCGTCATATCACACACGCACTCAAGTCTCTCAAAATCAGGTACTGTTATGACTCTGTCATAGTCCATGTTGGTGTGAATGACTTGAGATGCACCTCTCTGGATTATATGAAGGGAGACATGTCTGAGCTCTCAGACTGCATCTCTCAGACAGTTATGTCCCTAGCCTTAAGCAGCATTTTACCTTCACCTAGGATGATGCCTGAATACAAAATGAAAATGATTGGCTTCAATAATTGGCTTAGTTCCTGGTGACATTCTAAGGGGATACAGTATCTGTTAGCCTTGGGCGACATGAACAACAGACCTCAATACTTTGCCAGAGATGGCCTTCATTTGTCACCTGTGGGATTTCGGGTACTGGCTAAGGTTGTTGCCACCCCCATACTGTCTTTTTAGGCAGTATCTCAAGGAAAAAATTTCCAATGGTTAAACTCCATCTAAAAGCAACCTCAATGGTATACTGCTAAATGCTAGGAGTCTTAACATGAAACTGCACTCACTGGGAGCTGCCCTCACCTTGAAAGACTTAGACATTTGTGCAGTCATGGAGACCTGGTTCAAGGCTGTGGAGAGTACCCAACCATATTGACCTACACGTCCTTCCACATGATCAAGCCACAAACTGAAGACATGAAACTAAATGAGGCAGTGTATCAATATTCATTAAAGATAAATAGACCTCCAGATTGATTAAACAGTATAATTCCCTGGAGACACTTCAGGTGCAATTAACTGTTAATAGGACACTGATTCAAGTCACTGCCAGCTGCAGGACCCCCTCCATGAATCAGGACACTCACTGTGCCTATTTGGATCTACTTGAGTCTATCATGATACATCTGAACACCCTGGATTTGGGCGACTTTATCTACTCATCCATTGACTGGGTACATTACTTATGCTATAACTCACTTGCCCAAAGGTTCCTCAACTTCGATAACTCCAATACACTGGACCAACTGGTTGACAACCCCACAGGGGTTGCCAGCTTCCTGGATCTGGTGCTTACCAATATGGGGGACCAATGTAGAACCCCCACCATGAGGTATTCCCCAGTGCAATCTGACCACAAATCAGTCTAATTCAAAATAACTATCATACTTGACCCCTCCCCAGTAGCAACTAAACTAAAAAATTCTCCAAAGCAGATTATAACATTTTATGGGATGGTATAAATAGCTTTACTGCACCTCCCCCTCGGAATTGGCAACTATGTCGAGTTCTACACCAATGCTTTATACAGACACCTGTATAACTGCATTGATTCAGCATTACCTGATAGGACCAAAACAAGCTCATTAAGGAAGAGCAAACCTGCCTGGTGGACAATTGCCATTAACAGGCTTTACAATAAGAGGAAGAAAGTGCTGTCTAAGAGTAAGAGACTGTGAACCCCAAACTGGAAACACTCCCTCCTCAACTTAAACAAGCGAATAAAAGTTCGTGTGAAGTCCTCCCAAGCAAACTATGAATCCAAATTAGCTTCCTCAATTAAGGACAACCATAAGGTGTTATTTAGTTACATCTGTAACCTAAAAGAAAGGCCCAGATTAGTGCTGAACTGGTAGTTAATGATACCGCATTTACTGAGCCTGTGGACTTAGCTAATCTGTTAGCTGACAGGTTCTCTGAAAACTTCACTCCCCTGTCCCCACCACACGTACCCCATGACATTCCCACCACCTATCCTCTACCTTTTATCTGTAAAGAGCAGGTCATAAACACCATCTCTTAAGGCCAAAATCACAACATCTATGGGACCTGATAACATCCCACGTTTTGTCCTACATGGGCTCAAACAAGAATTAGCAACACCACTGGCTACTCTCTTCAATCATAGTCTCAGCTTCAGCTTTATCCCAGCTGAATGGAAAACAGCCACCGTAACCCTCTTGTATAAAGGTGCTACTTCCACTAATCACAGGAACTGTAGACTTATTAGCCTGACTATTCTTCTGCAAGGCCATGGAGCGAATCATCTTGGACCTTATCAGCAAAGATATAGGTAATTTCAAAACACTTGACCCTACTCAGTTTGGATTTCTCAAAGGAAGATCATGCCTGTTAAACCTGGTGGATTTCTTTTAGGCAGTCACCAAGGCCCCGAATGAGGGGAAATCTGTGAAAACTGCCTACCTAGACTTAGCCAAGGCTTTTGACACTATCCCCCACTCAGGCATCATTGACAAACTCACCCAACTAGGTATCAACCCTTATATCATTAGATGAGTCACTAACTGGCTCACTGATAAAACCCATATACTCAAAATAAGGGGAATCTGCCTCCAACAGCCGACCTGTAACCAGTAGTGATCCACAGGCATCAGTCCTCGGACCTCTACTGTTTGGAATCTATTTCTCCGAAGTACAAGCTAAAATTAAAGGTCTGTGACTGACAAAGTTTGCTGAAGATCACAAACTGGGAGTAGTCATAGACTCTAGAAATGATGCCAACATCCTACAAGAGGGTCTTACACAAATGACTGATGACAAAGTCATGGCCTTAAACTCAATGCAAAAAAAAATATTTTCACCTTTTTCGGTAAGTGCTATGTTCCTGCTAACTACCCCATCAAAAACAACTAAGTATGCACTCAGTGGCGACAGACCTGGGAACACAGGTTGACAGCAACTTTACCTTTGATCACCATGTCTTCACAGTGGTATGAAGAACATTCTATATTGCTCATCTCATAAGTAAGGGCATTTCATCTAGAAAAAAAAAGAAGTTAGAACCTTCCTGTACTCTTCCCTCATCAGGCCGGTAACTGAGTACAACGCCCCTTTTGTTATGTACCTTTCCAAGCACCTGCAGCAATTGGAGATACCACAAAGATTCCTCACAAGGGAAATTCAAGGCCTTCAGCATCTGTCCTATATGGATTGTCTGAATTCACTGTCACTTATCTATGCCATGCATATAAGGCAATCGTTGACCCTGCTTTATTGGAAATGCTGCATATCCGCAAATCAAATGGTACATGGGTTACTCGCTCTAAAGACCTTAACCTGGTATGTGACACTAACAGAACCTGCTGGAGTGACAGATTTGTATCCCAGAGGTTACCACACATTTTATGGACTCACACTTCATGTCAAACAGAGCACCTCACTGGCCCTCTTCAAACGCAATCTGGACAATTGGATGGGTAACTGTAAATTCACTCCCTCCTGGACAGGGGCAATTGGTGCTGATCATGGAAATAAGGGTAGAACTTAGCTAGGCTTGTAAGGGCCTTAGAGCTATTAGCCTAGTAACTTCCTATGATCCTATAACTAAGCCAGTACTAGCAATGTGTTTGTATTTTAGAATCAAGACATTACATAATTCACATTTTTGTTTGATTTGAAATCATATTCTCCAGGCCTCATTTATTCCCCATAAATCAAGCTAGTTTTTCTCTGTTTCCAAAACTTTAAATTTTCTTTCTCTGGGAGATTTAAGTTTGTATAGCTAGTAGGTAAAAACTGGTTCATCTATGTTTTCATATCCTGGCTTCTCAATACTTGCATTAGAGTCTCCACTGTCTGACTTGATACATGTGACTCCTGTAAGAAGACTAAAAAGCTGCAGTGTCAAACTCCTTTTTACCACTCATTAAAGTAGATATATACATTCATCTTATGGCGTAAGAGTTCATTAAAAGTAAATACAATATTTTCTTTTGAACAGAGTCATGAGTATGAGCTGCAACTCCTAAGTCATCAAAGTCTTTCTCAGCCACCATTTTCTCCTGTGACATCCTAGGTTTACCACCAGAACAAATAAATTCTTTGTTTTAATGACCAAACATAATTGGATTACATATTTTATTATACTGTATAGCTAAACAGAGATATCTATATTGCATATATATGTAATATGCACACACACATGTATATCTATATAAAACAAATCTGTAGAACTCCATACGTATTTTTCAATTCCACTTGTTAACATTAGCATAAGACACAATTTAAAATGTACTTTATATAACACCTTAGGAAACTGTTCCACTTCTGAGGAAATTTTCCAGGTTGTTAATCTTAATTTTAGGTAAAGGACTTCTTATCTTACCCTGTAATAAGATCAAGAACAGTATAAAGATTATTCATACTATAGTTTCAAAAAAATGTAGTTCACCAAAGTCATTACTGATAAAGGTCAGTTAGACATCCTCTTGTGTTTCCCTGTTGCGTTGGCATATCTATCTTTTGTACTCCTAAAAAGTAGGTTAACTTACTAGGTATAAAGATACTTTCATGATAGCCTCTTGTGTTACTGCATCTTTCAAGCTCCCTGTATTAACTTAGATTTTTTATGTGGCTTTATCCTCAAAAAATCACTATATTGTGTTGTATTCAAACATGTTTTTTACACCCTGTTAATGATGTGAAAGTTTATGTAAAATTTTGTATTACTTCAGATGATTGGCTGTATTCTGCCATTGTGCCTAGGTCAGGGCTGAAGTGTCTCAGGACTAGCCCACTCACATGATTATCTAAGTTGCACTTGAATATTGACAGGGATAAACTTTTTTTTTGTTTTATGTGGATGAGAAGTCTAATTTATAGCAGTGGTATCCCCTCTGAGATATACATGTCCCTCCAACCTGTTCTGTTGATGTTGCAGAAGTGGTTTAGATCCATAGACAAAATATTTCTGATGACATTTGACTTGCTCATGTGCAGAAAATATGTCAGTAATTTATCAGAAGATGCCTTATATGTCAGACACAGGTCACCTGTAGGAGACAGAGTACAGTGACAGGCACTGAATCAGTCTATGTAGGATATGTTATTTAGGCCTTGTCTCCTTTTAGTAAGGTATGTCTTTGGATATTCCAGTTGTTACATGTGTCTGGCCAGATACATGTCAAAGGGGGCATATTATATTCAATGACTGGCTTAATGAAGGTTGAGTAAAGGGGACAATGGCAACCGTAGATCTAGACACAATCTCCTTGTTTATAAACTGTGCAAATATAGAAGGCCTTTCTTATAACAATGGACACATGTTTTTTCACAAGTTAGGTCACTGTCCACTTAAGTACCTGAATCCTGAACAAGTGGCTCAGCTCTTATGGGTAAATTGTCAATGTGTTAGTTTCCTGGTGTAGATGACTTCCCAAAGGATACAATAATGCATTTTTTTGGCATTTAGTTTCAGTCCTTGATTTTGTTACCCATTATTTATTTGGGACAAACCTTCCTGCAGGATGGCAAGTAATTTGATGATTCAGTGACTGCTCCTAGCTTGTAGTCATGTGAAATTCATTTGCAGTTATGGGCATCACTGAATACTTTTGAAAGCCAGTACAAGCTAGATGTGATCTTTAGATCCAGGCCTTCCTTTGTTTCTATGGTGTTCTTGTATGAGAAGCCATCGAAGAGGTTTAGCTTAGGACTCTGTTGTAATGGGTAAGGTGGTAGAATGGACTCCCTTTAGAAATACTGGGGAAAAAATAGAAAACCTGTAGAAGAGCAAATTTTGAAAATCACTCTTCTCCTTAAAACTGCTCTGCACCCCTCAAGTGGAGTACAAACCCCCCATACCCCTTGAACATGTGTGTGTGTGTATATATATATATATATATATATATATATATATATATATATATATATATATATATACATACCAACTCAGAGATTGCCATACCTGGGAGAAAAGTGAATATTCCAAGAAATGGCATCTTGGACTTTAGTATATGTTAGTCTGATGTTTCAGCCATTCAGTCTCTACATTTCAGGACACCAATCTAGGATATGAAAGTTACATACTTACTTGCAATGCCGCATCTAGACTGGTAGTTCCATGTTCTTATTTATAGTATTTATTTTACTTCCATTTGTTAACCTGGATGATCCAACTGAGCACAAAGTGCCCTTTTTCTTTGGTGGTCCATATAGAAACATTCTGAAGGACTATAACACAATACAGAGAACAATGTAGCAAAACTACTACACATCTGTACAGCAATATTGCAATAGTTTCATTATAAAAAAAGCATATATGGTAAGTTTCAGGAAATATGATACAAATAAAATATAACAGAAATTAAACTGAAAAACATGGCAAGCATAAAGATATACATATTTAGATATTATTTTTCTGTATGGCTTTGGAAGTACAGAAAGTTGATGTTGAGCAATGGTATAAATATACTGTCTGCTTCTTGAACTAAATGTTGTAACATATTCTTGCATCTGTAAATATTTATATACATTTATTTTTTTAGCCTATCGTCATATCTGTAAATATGTTTTGTTAATTTCTTATGTGATCCTATTCTCCTGGGCTGTGCCTGCAAGTGGTCCATTGAGATCAATGCACTACCCCTGTAAACAAATATAAATAAATAAGTAAAAAAACTGGTGATTATATGGTTTAGAATCAAGGAGTTTGGTGAGAAAAGTTAAGAGTGAGATGTAGAGAAAAACAGATTTAGGGAAAATGATAAAAGTTGGTGTTTGTGAAATGAAAAAGAAATAGAATTAGTAGTAATGATATCATGACAGAATTTACAGAATACTTACATGGGAATAGCCATGCATGCATTTCTTGGATATTTCTTTAGTTTTGCATTAAATGTGTTTGTGTTGTTTTCTGAATTAATATCCAGTAAGATGGAGTTCCATAGTTTGGTATAGCTACTGAGTATAATGTATTACCAATCATTTGATTGCTTTTTGTGTTAGGCATTAAGTTTGAATGAGTGATGTTAAGTGTCTGGTTGGATTATGCTTTTGTGTGAAATTTGAGATTGTGGGGTATTTGACTTTGGCAAAATGTTCAATACAGCTATGAGCTTGGAGTTAGTTTAGTTCTAGTCAGTTTTCCTTCTAAAATGACAGGTAATGATGGATTTTATTTGATAATATCTGCTGTAAATCTAGCAATTTTATTAAAGGGTTGTACTAGTCCTTACAAATAGATTTTTGGACATTTGTTGGCTTAGTAAAGGTATACAGAAAACATGGAATGAGACCATAATGGCTGGCATAATGCTTAAGGTATTCTCCTCCCATGCACAAGGGACAAGGTTTGAAACCTCTGACCAATGCCTGTTTGGAGTTTGTATGTTCTCCTTGTGTCTCCGTGGAGTTTCTTCCATGTCCAAAAACATGCTGAATGTTTCCATTTCAAACTCACCAGTGAATGGAGCTGTGGGCAGCAGCACAGACTCTATATGGTTCCCTATAGGGTGAAGAGTTGTACAGACCAACTGCTGTGGTACACAGTATCCTCACGATAGGAGAACATGGATCACAGACTGCAAGCTGTGGCAGGGCTAGCCACTTGATGGTGCAAAATATGGCTCTAGGTGATTTGGTCATGCTAACTAATGTCGCCAAAATGGACATGGATAGTCACTGGTGATAAGTGGGTTGAGGACTTGGCCTGCTCTGACCTACTCCAGGGACCCTTGCTAATGGTGGGAGGGGTGTATGTGCCCCTATTGCCCAGTGTGTGCTTGCCATTGGGTCAATAAGCTATGTCTAGGGATAGCTCTGTTGAGTAAAAGCTGCTTGTAAAATCAACCAACCTGCAAAACATGAACTGAGAATTTCTACGCTTTAATGTAGGTTCACTGACAGGATGCAGCTTGGAAGTGGATGACATGATGATACAGAGGAGGCTGGACATCCTATGTATCCAAGAAACGAGATGGAAGGGCAGTGCAGCAACTTGGCTTGGGATCCAGACTCTACTATTCAGGAGGGGGACAGGCTAGAAATGGTGTAGGAATTGTGGTAAGAGAGAGGCTTCAGTCGGCAGTGAGGGATATCATCAGAATTAATGACAGACTCATGGCAATCAGACTCCAGTGTAATGACAGGGCAGTATTCATAATCTCAGCCTATACCCCACAGCAGGGTTGTGATAGTGAGGAAAAGAGTACATTCAAATAGCAGTTGCAGGACCTACTAGATAAAGCAGGACAACATAAATTGGTGTTGATAATGGGTGACTTGAATGCACATATCAGGACAGACAGAACAGGATATGAGGACTGCCTGGGTCCACATGGGTGGGGCAACATGAATAAAGAATGAGAAGTCATTCTAGACTTCTGTCTGTCAAATGGCTTGATAGTAGCCAACACATGGTTCAGAAAGAGAGACAGTCACAAGAACATATACAAGAGTAGCCAACATGCAACGGCTTCCTCCTAGTAAGGAAAAGGCACTGCAGTAGAATCCATGATTGCAAAGTCATCCCCAGTGAAACAGTCGGCCCACAGCATAAACCACTTGCTGCCACAACAAGCAGTGGTCAGAGAAGGCTCTAAAGTCAGAGACCAGGCTGAAGACCCTGGAAGTTGACTGGAGAGAAAGTGAAAACAGTTCAAGGAATTACTCGGGGCTCTAGCACCCCAAGAAGAGGAGGAAATAGGTGGAGCTGAACAAGAATGGGAGAGCCTAAAAACAACATGTTAGGACTACAGAAAAAAATATGTGGCCTAGCCACGTATGGAAATAAGGTACATAAGGAAAGTTGGTGGTGGAATACAGGAGTCCAGGAAATCATCAAAAGAAAGTAGTAGTACAGGATGAAGTGGGAGATAGAAAAGACTGACCAGGCTAGGAAGGACTACTGGTTGGCTAACAAATAAGCTAAAAAAGAAGTTGCAATAGCAAATACTAGGGCATTGGAGGCGCTGTATCAACTTCTGGAAAGTGACTCAGTAAGTAGCAAAAAGCAACTATATCAGGTAGATGGAAGGAGTATTTCCAGCAGCTTCTGAATGAAGAAAACACCACAGAAGTTGTACTGTCCCAGAAACATCCTGTGATGAGAGAAGATGAGTCTACACTAAAAGAAGTAAGAACAGCACTAAGGAAAATGAAGTCAGGGAAAGCAGCAGGCTCAGATGAGGTCACAGCAGATATGATAAAGATGCTGGATGAGATAGGAGAGAAATGTCTCCTGAGGATAATAATAGCAATGTAGAAAGAAAGATGTATCCCGGAGGACTGAAAAATAAGCATACTTGTGCCAGTGTACAAGAACAAAGGGGACATCCACAGCTGTGGGGAGTACATAGGCATCAAACTCCTATCACATTGCATGCAAGTTCTGGAGAGGGTGATTGATAAATGGATACGCAGAGTAGTAGAATGTAAGATGGGAGATGAGCAGCTCAGATTCAGATCAGGATGCAGCACAACTGACCCGATGTTTGCAGTGAGACAGATACTTGAGAAGAAGCTAGAGATGAGGAGAGAGTCCATCTGGGCATTCCTAGACTTGGAGAAAGCATATGACAAGGTCCCAAGATAGCTGATCTGGGCAGTACTGCAGTGGTTTGCAGTCCCAGAAACATTGGTAGAATTATTGAAGGCTATGTACAAGGATCCAATGACTCAATTATGAACAGTGTTCAGCCTCACAGAGGGGTTCCCAGTGGGAGTGGGTGTACACCAAAGTTCAGCTCTAAGCCCACTGCTGTTTATACTGGTGATGGACTACATTAGCATATAGGTCAGAGGGGCAGATCAACAAAGTTGCTGTATGCAGACAATGTAGCATTACAGGCAGAATCTAAGCAAGAACTTCAGCAAAGGATAGGAGAATGGAATACAAAACTGAAGGCACATGGGATAAAACTAAGCACAGATAGGACAGTGGTAATGGCAGAAAATTGGGGAAATCAGAAGAAGCTAAGAATAGATATAGAAGGGAAGATAGAGGAACAGGTAAATGGCTTCACATATCTGGATGAGGTGGCTGAGGAGAAGGGAAATCTGAATGAAGAGGTCAAAGCTAGAATCAGAGGGGCTGCATCCAACTTGCATAGAGTGTCAGGTGTAGTCTATGACAGAGGAATGCCAAAGAAGCTGAAAAGTAAGGTGTATAAGACAGTGGTGCAACCAGTACTACTGTATGGTACAGAAACCTGGGCAGTAAAGGCAGAATACTTGAAGAAGCTAGAGGTGATGGAAATGAAGTGCCTGAGAAGGATGCACACTGTGGGACAGACAAAGAAATTAGGACAAAAGAGCAGAAGCCAAAGTACTTCAACTGCAGAAATTATCAAAGAGAACAGATTATGGTGGTTTGGACATGTGCAGAAAAGTAGAAGACAATCTGGTGAGGATGATTTGGGACAGACGGGAAGAAGGTAAGAGGAAGTGAGGACGTCCAGCAAAGAGATGTATGGATTGTGTGAAAGAAGATCTGCGACAGTCAGGCATGAGTGTTGAAGAAGGCAGGAGTGTGGCACTGAATCAAGACAGTTGGCAATAGTTAACATAATACCCCGACCCCATGTAGAAAAAAATGGGAAAAAGGGGGGATGATGATGATGATGATGATGATGATGATACAGAACACATGGAAGTGTTCTGCTTATTGATAGGATAGATTGTCCTTTATATGGCATAACTAGTTTTTGTTGGTTTCAATATGGCACAGTTTTTATGAATGTTGAATTTTAAAGTTGCTGTTAATGTTTGTACCTAATAGTGTAGTCTGAGTTACCTGTTCACTTTTAAAGTTCTGTATAACTGCTATATGGAAGTGAATAATTGTTAAGATGAATTGGGGATAAACAGAAGTAACTTGGTTTTCATAATGTTTAGGAGTAATTTGGATTCAGTAAGCCATTTCTCCACAATTTGTACTGATCACCGTGAAAATACTTAGACTAGTGTTGAATCATCAGTATATTGTACAACTGATAAAATTGTTACCCCTTTTGTGCTTATCACTGATACGTGTATATTAAGCAATGATGACTTTGGAACCTTCTGACATACCTACTGTATTAACTGATATAAAGAAGAGATGTCTTGGCATCTTGAATTTTGATATCTGGTACTGAGATAGTAGAAAACCAGAAATGTTTATGTTTAGGTTTGGCACGCATAGTCTAGTTATAAATAAATGATCTAATACAGTGTCAAAAGACTGACAAGTCTAGGAATAAGGAGGGTAAAAGGTGAATTTAATTTCTCTGCTCATTTACTATAGTCAAGAAGGTAAGTACTTCAGTTTCAGTTCTACATCTTTGGTCAAAAACATGTTCAGAAGGTGAGAGGAGATGAGTCATTAATAGATGAGCAAGGATCTATTTGTGTACACATTTCTCATAGACCTTGGAGAGTGCTGATAACATTGCAGTGGCTCTACAGTTATTTGTACTGCGTTGCCCCCTTTATGTAGTGGTATTATTGGTCTATAGGTTTTTACTGGGCTGTTGATCCAGTGAACCATTTGTAGCTTATTCTCTGATCCCACAAATTTACCAAGACAATAAACCACTCCTGGAAACTATCATATTGACAACACACCCCTTATAGTTGATGCAGTAGTCAGGGACTTAGCGACACAGACAGAAATCTAGTCTTTGCCCATCATGTGTCTACAGTAGTGAGGAAATCATTCTATGTTGCACAACCACAACTTATAAACAAAGGTATGTCATCTAGGTCCAAGGAAGTCATTGCTCCACTGTATTTGGCATTCATCAGACCTATCGAGTACAGTGCCCGCTTTGGTATTTACCTAACTAGGCATATCCAACAACTGGAGCATCCACAGAGGTTCCTCACTAAAAGAATATAGGGCATAAGTAAAATGTCCCATGCAAAACACTTCAATGCCCTATTCCTGTATTCTGTCTTCTACAGGCTGTTGAGGGGAGATCTATGCCTGGCATATAGGGCATTGCCAGACCTCACTCTGATGGACCTCCTGCATATCCACAAAACAAACAGCACCAGACTTCCCTGTTCTAAAGACTTAAACCTTGCTTGTGATATAAATAGGACCTGCTGGAGAAACAGGTATGTATCCCACAGACTACCCCATCTCTGGAACAGACTCCTCATCTATGTGAAGCACAGTTCCTCCCTAACCCAATTTAAATATAACTTGGACAATTGGATGGGGAGAAGGAAATTCATCCCTGGCTTGGCACCTATGTACACAGGTGACCTGTAAATGATTAATTTCTCTACCCCTGCTTGTAAATGTTTCATCGCACAAGTCCCTGGTTACACTTTATCAAGGGTACCAGAACTTTTCAGAGATTTGAAATGCATAGCTAGGCTTAAAAAGGCCTTTATGGTCGTTAGCCTAATAAACACCTATGAACATGAATTAATATGAGAACCAGACCTGTTTGTGGTCACTTTCCATAAGGCTAGAGGGGACAGACCTGGGGTGTACATACGACTGCCTAACCAGTCATCAAGGCTATTCTTAAAAAGGGCCATGGAACTACTCTGATTAACCTGTAGGGGTGTATGTTACATAAAAGAGGCATTCTCTGTGAAAGAAATCTATTCCACAGTCATGTCTGATTTACATTTCTGTGAAAGTTTAGGTCTCTTCAGAAGGTATTGATTGTGATATTAGTTTATTGGATGTGTAGGAGGTTACAAAAGACCTTTTCAGAATTTGGAAAATGTTTCTTGTATTTATTCATTTGTGAGTATAACTACTGGGTAATGCTATAGCTTAAGCTACATTATACAGATATTTACCAGATAGATTGGTGCTAAAGTAGTGGACTATTTTTTGAAGCAGCTTATTGATGTAGCTTACTGAGACAGTGTATAGGCTAAAAATATCTAATGTTTCTGATGTGGCAATATCTAAGGATGTTGGAGTGTTTTGTTGTTTATAGACATAGTTGCTTGAATAAAGTGAAGTGTTTTATTTGCAAGCAGCTTGATAGTCTGATTCATGTGGAAGTGGGTTTGGTTGTGAATTTTTGTACTGTGAGTCAGTAATCTACTAACATTTCCAGAAAAGCTTAGGAATTGTTTTCTGGAATTACTGTATAGAATGAAGGATGGGATTCAGAAAGGACCATTACCAGTAGTAAGCAGAAATAAGGGCTGCTACTACTGGAGACATCTACTGAAAACAAAACTGTACAACCAAAAAAAGCACAGCACAGCAACTGAAGGAATACAACCTTTAATGACCAAGTTTAGCACTTTCTTCCCACTTTGTAGGGACTTCCTCAGAACAATCTAATCACACCCACCCAGCCTTTAAATAACACATCAATTACTCAATCAACCAATTAATTACACAGAAATAATGCATACATTCAATTAATTGAAAAAAAAAAATAAAAAAAAATACTTTATACATTATAAAAATGTATTTATAACAAATACATATACATCTATTAAAACATAAAAATATTTTATCCTAAAATATTTTTCAATTTTAAAACATGATATGGCAATAGCGTCATTAATACCTGGATACTCAGTTGCGTTTAAACGCAACTGCCATTTTAACTCACTTAAATCCAAATGTACGTCCATATTTTTCCCTTGGAAATCTTTTAATAATTTGTTGAATTGCTAAGAACTTGAATTCATGGTCAGTATGTTCTTTAACATGTCTACTTAATGCATTAGTCATCCTACCATGTCTAATGTCCAATACATGTTCAGCAATTCTATTATTAAAATACCTACTAGTTTTCCCTACATAAAAATATGGGACATTTTTGACACTTCGCTACATACACCACGTTAAGAATGCAACAGTTGTAATGCCCATTAATAAATATAGGTGTGCCATATAATTTATAACAATCACCTGTTTCCAAAATGTAGGGACAGAATGTACACATCCTACACTTAAAATTCCCTTTTACTCTATTATTGTGACTGCTATTTCCCTTAGCACTTGCCTCTAAAATACTCTTGAAAGATCTATCCTTTCTGTATACTATCTTGGGTAAGTTACCCACTCTCTGCCCTATATTTAAATCATATTTCAGAATTTCACAATTGTTTTTGATAATTTCTGCTACTTCATTTGCATCCAAATTAAATGTGGTGATAAAGCTCAAACAATAATCATTGTTTAATCCTTCCTCTCCAGTATTGTAAGACATTACACTGGTTCCATCCCCACCTGCCAAAATCTGCTTATAAATGCCCACCATATGCTTGTATTTAACTTCTTCACCAGTTTGAGTCAGCAATTCCTGTGGATACCCTCTCATGCTGAAGAGTTGCATAATAAAATCTAACTCATCAATAAATTCAGTATCGGAGGTCACCATCCTGGCAGCCCGAACCATCTGCCCCTTTGCTATCAATTTTTTCTGATGGGATGGGTGCCAGCTGCCATACTCCCAAGTACGAATTTGAAAAAGTGGGCTTCCTGTAGATGGCTGACATCAGCTTTTTTCTTCTATTTTTAATGTCAAATCTACATCTAAGTAGGAAATATGTGTCCCACTGTAAGTGTATGTGAACTTAAAAAATCCATTCACAAATTAATATACTCAAAAAATGTTTTGAGTTCTAACTCCGTTCCCTTTCACACGACAAACAGGTCATCCAAAAACCTGGTGTAATATTTGATCTTAGATAAATATGCCCCTTGCATAATAAACTACTGTTCCCAATGGGACATAACACAATTAGCAAAAACTCCAGTTAGTTGCTTGTAATATTGTCCTTCGAAATAAATAAATATAATTATTTTTTAGCACAACTTCCATTAGGGCAACATATTTATTTGATCTTGGTCATATAGGCCTGTCTTAATTAACTGGATTTCAAGCCATTCCAAACCCTCCTCATGGGGTATAACAGAAAAAAGGTTACAGACATCTATGGTAACCATAATAATACTTTCATCTTATTATCTTATCTAGCCTTTCCAAAAATTGTCATGAATCTCTAGTTATATAAGGAAAAGCCATCAACCCTTTTTGTAAATTTATGTCCAAGAATTTACTTATAAAGCAAGTTTTTGATTGTTTGCCATTCACTACTGGCCTAAACTTAAGATCATTTAGTCCTTTATGGATCTTGGTTATCCCAAATATATTAGGTACCATGGGGTGTTGATTCATCACACTATCTTTCGGCTTTTCCTTGTTAGGGGTTGCCACAGCGGAACTCCTGTCCACTTATGATTGGCAGTAGATTTTAACGGTGCTGAGGTGCCAGCCTGACGCCCAGCCTTCAACAAAGGCACATCCATTCACGCACGCACGCACCTACCTGCATGTCTTTAAATGTCACTCGACCACGGGGAGGACATGCAGACTCCACATAGAAGGCACTCCAGCCGAGAATCGAACTGGAGAACCTCTTGCTGTGAGGCGACGTTGATTCATCATATACCTAAATTCATCTTCATTTATTTGTCCCTGATACAATATATCATCCAAAAATAAATCTATTTTTTGTATGATATGTGAATCTCATTCAACGATGCTTCCACATAAGTACCATCCATTAATAGGACATTCATTCCATTCAGGTAATCGCCTCTGTCCATAATGACCACTCCGTTACCCTTATCTGGCTTCATTGTTCGAATTCTGGTGTCCCTGGCCAATTCCATTAACAGTTCTTCCTCTACTTTTGTTAGGTTGCTGACATATTTTTTTATCCCTTTGTTGTATACCTGTCTTGTATCCTTTTCGCAAACTTTTTCATACACTACTACTACTACTACATATACTACTGGAGACACCCCTTTCTGATTTAGAGGCAGGCCCATTGCAGTGATCCTACACAGTCTGTGGGATCAACATGGTGGGTTCTCGCATCAGAGGTGTTACATGCAAAAGAGGTATTCTGAGGGAGGACTCTATGCTAATTATTGATACATTCTCTTCTAGAAATACCAGCAGTTTCATACTGTAGCATAATCAGCCGAGTTAATTAACTCAGTCAAAAGTTCATGTTCATGGATTACTTTCACTATGTGAGATTGCATTAAAAGTAAGTGCCAGGGAATTGAACAAAAATTATGTGTGTCTGTGTGTACACGTGCCAATGTGATTACCACAAAGAAGGGCTGATTTAGTACTGGCAATAACACCACATGATTCAGAGACATACATATTAGCCGATAATGAGGTTTTTTTTCATCATTGTGACTAATGTGTCTCTGAATCACATTTTCTGCAATTGCAGAAAATGCCACTTTTGACTTCAGCTCTTAGCTCCTGTGGTAGGGTCCATTATGAATTAAAGGGTAATTATTGTTTCTTTTCTTTAGGAAATTAAACATAATGTGATTCAAAGACTTTTGTAGCACTATAGACACACTTGTGATTGGTCCCTTTAGTATTATTGCCATGCTCTGTCCATTTGTGACATTGTTTGCTTTGTGTCATGTTTTTGTTGAGGAGCAGGAGTATACTTCATTTTTTTCTGCATGTAGGAACTAGTGTGTTAAGAACTGATAGAAAGGTTTTATTGCAGAAAAGCTTCAGCTTCATTGAGGGATATTCATTTTAGTGTAGTCCAATTACAGAACTGTACTAAAGAGTTGAAAGTAGCCCTCTTGAAATTATTTTTTGTATGAACATATTTGCAAGAGATTTTTTTTGGTATTTTATTATTTTTCCATATTAAGTAGTTATGGTTATCTTCACTTAGTGTACCAGGTAGTACCCCAGTGCCAGACATGTTGCTAGAGATATTTTACAAAATCCAAACCAAAATACTTACTTTACCTCTTATTCTTTTTGACCTGGTGGGCTGTGATATTAGTTGGTTTAATCCATAAAGGTCGATAATGTTGCAGATTACTCAGCACAAATATCTACTAGAACAATAATGTCCTGTGTTAAGGTGGTTGTAAACCAGAAGAGGATGTCTTTAAGTGCTTTTGTATTATTAGGACTAGAGTTAGGTCGAACATATGTGCAACAATATGCAGTAGTTTGTGTTTATTAATTTAGATGACAGTTATTTCAGTTAAGTAAAAAGTTGGGATAGACAGGTTTTAACTAGACATGTTAAGATGGTTTGAGTAGTGGATGGTGACACACCCAGCTCATTCTGATTACCATTCTAATTTCATTATGTTATAGCATGTTGAGAGAATTTCTTTATCAAGAGTAGGTATTTTAAGCATGTTTTGATAATAGCTAGGATGTCAGGTTAATTTGTTTGCTTTTGTTAGTGATGATTTTAGCATTAATATGGTGTATTTTTAGTCATTTTTATAAGATGGTCTTGGGTTGTAGTATATGTATATTGTTGGCCCTTGGTTAGAATCAGTGTCTCTACTAACTAGCAGGATTACCGGTAAATACATTTGTGAAGACTGGTAGAGAAGTCTGAAGGCTGCCAGCCTAGTCAAATAGAATTTGATACATAATTCTGGCATTTGTAAATATAAATATAAAATACAGGCTTGTTTCTTAAATGAAAGAAAACACTGTAAAATGTGAACTTCAAGATTGTAGCAACATTGCCATCTGCTGTAAGGAAAACTAAGCCAAGCATTTCAAATGTTCTTTGAAATTAAAATTATGTTTTGTATGTCCTTTGAAGTTAGAATTTGGAGTCAATGAGACTGGAGTAAGCATCCTGCCTATTGTTTTAAGGCTAAAGTTAATGACCAGAATTTACATGTGGAATGTCATTTATTGCTCTAAGTGTAAAAGAATGTAAATGCAGTTTCGGTGGGCCTGGAAACCTGGAAAGTGTAAACAAATAATGTAATGTTTTAGCAGAACTGCAGTTTCAATTTAAACAGTGAGACCCAAAGATTATTAAGCATTTTTGTCTGACTATCTAACTCAGCACTGCCTTGTTCTATGAAAGTAAGTTACTTTAGAAGTATGTTTTCTTGTAGAAATAGCTAGGACTATAAAAATTAGACTGTGTTTTTTTCTGTTATGTCAGAACTGTACTACTGATTTATTTTAAGTTTATATGTGATCTTTGAACTCTTGAATAGCACTGTAGTGTAGTAGTAGTATTGTCTTGTGTTTTAATTATTTATTATTAAATATTTCAAAAACCTTTTACCTGTGGCTGGTTTGTGTAGAGACAAGTTAAGCTCTAAAGTACATTGCATATTTATAGAGTTCATTGTACAAAGCCACTCTAATAAGCCTTGACTGTCACACTTACCAATTGGATAATAATATCACACAGTAATAATTGGAGGGTCTATATTAGAACATCGAAATTTCAGAACTTCGAATGTTCTAATATCAAACCGAATTCAGCGAAAGCTGAAAATATCGAAGCAACAGAAAACCAAATTCTTTCCTAGGGAAAGAATTCAGTTGTCCGTTTCTGTTGCTTCGGTATTTTCAGTGCTGTGGTGAAAAGTTACGAGTCAGGTTCAGGTAAGTGTGCGATAGAGTGCGGGTTAGGTGAGTTAGAGTTAGGGCGTGGGTTAGGTATGTGTGCGATTGTGTGGACATGAGGGTTAGGGCGGGTTAGGTGAGTTAAGGTTAGGGTGTGGGTCAGGTTAGTGTGCGATTGTGTGGACGTGAGGGTTAGGGCGGGTGAGGTGAGTGTGCGATTGTATGGAAGTGATGGTTAGGGCGGGGTAGGTAAGGTAGGGTTAGGGCACGGGTGAGGTGAGTGTGAAACAGTGACGAACCTTAGGGTTAGGGTTTGGGTTAAGATAAGTGGATAGTTAGTGGTATGTGTATAGTTTAGTGTAGGGTTAGGTGTAAGATATTTAGGTGTATGTGTGTGGATTGCTGTTTGTTTTGTGTGCTTGTGTTGTGTGTGTGTGTGTTTTGGAACAGCAAATTTTTTCCCTAGGAAAAAATTTGCTGTTCTATATGTTCAATGTTTTCAGCTTTTGCTGAATAAGGTTCGATATTAGAACATTTCGAAGTTTTGAAACTTTGATGTTCTAGTATAGACCCATAATTGGACACCCTTTTAAGGGCCTTTGGGTAGCTGATAATTATTAGCTGGCGGTGGCAGTAATTACTACCGTATAGTTTGGGTAAAGGAGCACAGATGGAGAATGTGTCAGCCTTTCCCAGGAGTGTCTGTGAAGTTGTATAAATACTTATCTCAAAGTGTGTGTGTGTGTGTGTGTGTGTGTGTGTGTGTGTGTCAGCTACTTGGGCAGGGACACGAAGCACTAGTTGGACAGAGAGGGTACTGGAGGTTAGCTTGCCAACTAGGCTGAGATTTGGACCCTATAGCTGTGCCAGTGGGAAGTCTTATTGGGGACCTGGAGAGCAAGGGAGCAACCAGCCCCAGACTGACTTTGATCTCTGTGTGCACTTAAGGGAAATTATACTTTACTGTGTGTATTTGTTAGCCTTTCCTCATATATGAGATGTCCTCTCTGGTGTTAGTGGTAAGGATTGAGGCTCCTTGATTGCGATGCCAGGGCATGGGTGTCACATGGTGGGATCCACTTCACATTTGTGGTGGCGGTGGATATCCACACCATATATTAATTAGTTGGCAAATACTAATTGGCTTGTAGTGGTGTGGGTAAAGTGAATCCTGTAGCTTATGTACAGTGATCTCTGAAGGTGTTTTGTACTCTAAAACAGCCACGCAGTGAATACTCAGAGTTCAGATCACAGCTGTTTTATTTCTTTTGTTAGCTTAGTTAGTCAGAGTGAGCAGGCAGCATGTCAGCAGAGGAGTATGGAAAGCTGACAAGGAGCCAGCTGGTGGAGATGTGCCAGGCTAATAGACTGGTGCATGGAAACCTGACTAAGGCAGACCTGATTGCAGCCTTGGTTACAGCTGCATCAGAAAACAGCATCCAGGAGGACAATCAGATTGGCAGTGGAGATACAATATCCTCGAAGAATGGACAGTTCAACCTTTCTGCAAAAAACATTCAGACTGGCAGTGGAGATACAATATCCTCGGAGAATGGACAGCTCAACCTTTCTGCAGTGGACTTAAAAATCCAGCTGGTGCTAAAGAGACATGTGTTGGATGCCAGGTGTTTGGAGATAGAAGCTGAAGAAAAGGCGCATCAGAGGAGGTGTGAGAGGGAAATTCTGACTCTGCCAGAGTCATGGAGGTTGTGGGGAAGGGAGTAACTCGACCCCAGAAGCACAACAGGTCAGTAAATTTCTTCCGCAATTTAAAGAGGGGGATAATTTTGATAATTTCATTCATATGTTTGAGAGGGTATGCAAACAGTATAATGTTGACCAAAGGCTCTGGGTACGGTTCCTGACCCCCTTACTCCAAGGGAAAGCTGTAACTTGTTTATCAAAAATGCCTGACTCTGTCTGTTTGATTATACTGCTGTAAAGAAATGTATTTTAGAATGTTTTAAGCTAACACCTGAAATGTATAGGAAAAAGTTTTGTGAGCATAGACACAAGGCAGATGAAAGCATGTGTGAATATGTTGCTGAACTGTGCCCTTATTTTCATAGCTGGGTAAGTGGATGTCAGGTCGCCACTTTTGAAGGGCTGGCAGACCTTTTGGTGAGGGAACAAGCCCTTAGCACTTTGCCTGAGGACATGAGGATCTGGTTAGCTGATGGATAATGTGCTACTTCAGATGAGTTGGGAAAGAAGGGAGACCTATACCTGGCCAGCAGGGCAGCCATGCATAGGAAGGGGACCGCAGTACTGCTCATGGGTCTAAAGAAAACCATGGTGGGCAGCACAGACTGCCACATTAGGATCTGCCAGTAGCAGGGGAAGCCACTAGTCCAGGTACATGTCCAGGTGCTAGGTTTAAATGTTTTGAATGCAACCAGTGGGGCCATGTGGCATACAGGTGTCCATGGAGGCAAGGTGGGGAACCAAAGGTGAGGAAGACAGTAAGTGGGAAAGACAAAATGCCAATAGTAGGTTGTCTTGAGACAACAGGGGTACTAAACTACCATCCTGCAGATGTCCTGAGAGGGAAGGATTTGGATGAGGCAGTACCATGTACTTATGCAGTTACATGCAGTGAGGCTAGGAGACAAGCATGTGGGTCTGGTAGCCTGGGGGGAGACCCAGACAGACTGCATACTTGCAGCCAGGAATGGTGAGGTGGTTACTTCAGGGAATGAGCTACGCTGTAGCAGTGAGACTGAAGGTGAGCCACAGCTGCTTGTGGGTACTGATGTTCCCTTGAGTAGTAGTACCCAGGCTGACAGTGAGGCACCACTGCCAGAGGATGCCAGACTTCCTGTGAAAGGGGAGCTGGGAAGGGTTACAAGGAGAGGGTTGAGACAGGCTCAGCTCTCAGACTCTACATTGCAAGGCCTGAGGCAGGTAGCTAGGGAGGCACCTGATTCTCAAGGAAAGGGGCAATCTGTATACTGGGACAAAGGGTTACTATACAGAGAGTGGACCCCTGAAGGAGGGTTAGAAGGTGAGAGAGTACAGCAGTTGGTAGTGCCTTGAGCCTACCGTCTGGCGCTTCTAGCCATAGCCCATGATATTCCCTTTGCAGGTCATATGGGCATAAAACATACAAAGAGACATATTATGCAGAACCTCTATTGGCGTGGCATTTCCAGAGATGTAACAGGGTACTGCAGGACCTGTGAGCAATGCCAAAAGGTAGGCAAGGCAGGAGACAAGGTGAGAGCTCCTTTGATGCCTTTGCCTGTGATTGAGGAGTCATTTCAGAGGGTAGCTATGGATATTGTGGGTCCTCTGAGTACCCCAAGTTCCACAGGGAAAAAGTATATCCTAGTGGTTGTAGATTATGCTACACAATACTCTGAGGCAGTGACTTTGTCCTCCACTGAGGCAGAGAAGGTGGCAAATGCTTTGTTAGAGATTTTCAGCAGGGTAGGTTTCCCAAATGAAATACTGACTGACCGAGGTGCCAATTTGACATCAGACCTGCTGGCTTGTCTGTGGAAGTCCTGTGGGGTGAAGCACATGAAGACCATCCCCAGACTAATGGTCTTGTTGAGAGGTTAATCTCTACGATCAAGTCCATGCTACGGGCATTTGCAGATCAATTTAAGAGGGAGTGGGAAAAATATTTGCCCCATCTGTTTTTTGCTTACAGAGAGGTTCCCCAGGAATCCACAGGTTTTAACCCTTTGACTTGCTGTATGGGCATAGGGTGAGTGGGACCTCTAGATTTAATTTGAGATGAGTGGGAAGGTGAGTGTGAGACTCACAAGGAGTCTGTTGTGGCATATGTCCTAAACCTCAGGACAAGGCTCAGGGAACTCATGGGCTTGGTCCAGGAGAACCTGGCAGAAGCTCAACAACAGAAAAAGGTGTGGTATGACAGGAATGCTCGACCTAGAGAGTATGCTGTGGGGCAGCAGGTAATGATTCTCATTCCTGTCAGACACAACAAGCTGCAAGCAGCTTGGGAGAGGCCCTACAAGGTGGTAAGAAAGGTAAGTGATGTTAATTACATGGTGGAACTGCTAGGCAGATGGTGGGGGCACAAATTGTACCATGTTAATATGATGAAACCTTACCATGATAGGGAGGCCCACTTGGTGAAAAGTTGGGTGAGCCTGGTATTTCAGGTAATAATGACAGCTGTGAAAAATTATTTTTCAAATTTAACTAAACATATGAGATCTTTGAGAAATAATGTTTGGCATTACAAGCTTTTTCATGCCTATTTACTCAGGGGCATCACTCCACGTGGGCTAAGAATACGCACACAACCATTGGTTAACACTCCTGATGAGATTTTACTCAAACAATGGAGTGAAGTCCAACAAGAAACTTCCTTTAAATTTGTTGAAATATTAGCCAACTATCATAATAGAATCATTGAACAGGAAATCTCCAGCATTACCTCCCTTAGCGATAAGGCCAAGCAATTTGAGGGACAAACCCTATATACCAACAGCATTAAAAATTTAAGTAAGGAATTAATTACATTGGAATCTCAGTTAAAAGAAAGGAAAAATAAAAAGTTCCAAAGAGATTTAGATGACTACACCAAAGGGGACCCTTTTAATTTTGAAAACAAAGGTAATCATGTAAGATTTACTGCTCAGAATAGGAACAATCTAAAAAGGAAACGGACCAAATCCATTCTCAAAAAGGCAACTTCCCATACTACAGACACGTCAGCTGATGATTATTCATCTTCAGGTCCAGACACTGATTCAGGGGGTGCCACAGGCTCACCAAGCATTAAAAAGAAGGAACTCTATAACGACGCAGGGTTTACACATAGGAGGAGGGGGGCAGAAAACATAAAAGACGTGGACAACATGGAAACTTTATTAGCGATGTTTGTGACAAAGTAACTAATGTAAACATTACCAACATCTCATCACATGTCCTTTCCTCCTCTGAAATTGAAATTTTAAATAAAGGATTATCATTTATTCCAGGTTTCTTTGTTTCTGAAGAAAGTTTTGTTCATGACATTGTTTCATTTTGTAGAATTCTTAATCTCAAATTATTTTTTCAGGAACAAGAATCAACAAAGATCACTGATGAATTTAAATACCACAGATCTTCCTTCCTGCCACCCATGAATCATCATGTCTCCATGTTTCAACAGGCTGTGATCAAAGACCTTCACTTTCAATTCAAGTCAGCCCCTCCTTTACCTAACAATGTTTCTAAAAATTGCATGGTTAATATTAACAAATTAGCCAAAAAACATGATGTGGTTATTATTGGTGCTGACAAAGGTGGATCAATAGTTGTTCAGGATTTTTCCCAATATGATAATGAAGCACTGAATCAGCTATCTAATGTACGATATTACTCTGAACTAACCATTGACCCAACATCAGTTTTTAAACAACAGATTGATTTATTTCTTAATTCAGCTGTTGAAGAGGGGGATTATCACCAAAAATACACAGTCCCAACTTACTGTTTCCAATCCTTGTCCACAGTACATATACTTGCTACCTAAAATACACAAGGATCTGCAGCATCCCCCAGGCAGACCTATTGTCTCAGGTAAGAATTCACTAACAGAACCATTATCCCTTTTTCTAACAAAATATTTAAAACCCTTGTTGCAATGTGTCCGTTCAAGGATCAGAGACACGACTGAATTTTTGCAGATCATCTCCGACACACAGCTTGAGCCAAATTGGTTACTTTGTACACTAGACGTAAAATCATTATATACAAATATACCACACTGGGCCGATTTGGAGGAGCTGGAATACTGGCTTAACAAGACTGAACGATACAAGCCAGGTTTCAAAACCCTGTTGTTGTGTCTGACAGAACACGTATTGACCAAAAAGGTGTTCTTTTATAAAGATAAATGTTATTTGCAAACTAAGGGAACAGCTATGGGGGCTTCTTTTGCCCCCATATACGCTGACTTATTCATGGCCTATTTTGAGGAACAGGTCATTTATGACAATTCTCACAACATTTATATTGAGGAAATGGATATTTGGCGTAGATATTTGGATGATTGCTGGTTGGTATGGAGGGCTGACAGTGAATATCTTTTGGAATTTACCACTTATTTGAATGAAAATAAATGGGGAATTGAATTTTCTGTCAGCTATGATAGAAATAAAATTATTTTCTTAGATGTTTTGGTTTGCCGTGCATCTGACCATACGCTGACAACAGAGATTCATCGCAAATTCCCCGAAAATAACTCACTGCTCCATGCCACCAGCTTTCATCCTCCCCACATTTGCAAAAACATTCCTAAATCACAATTCATGCATGTCAAATGCATTTGTTCTGATCAGCACACACATATACAATCCAGGGATGATCTATTACATAGATTTCATGATCGTGGCTATAAAAGGGGCCAGTTATTACATACTATACACACTGTGGACAAGATGAAAAGGGCAGATTTGCTTCTTTACAAATCAACGTCCAAATCCAATTCTGTACCACCTAGACTTATTACAACATATGGACGAACACTAACACATTGCTTAATACTGTGCAACACAACTGGAACATATTAACGTGTGAACCCAGACTTTATGACGTTCTTGGTGACAGATGCTCCTTTTCCTTTTGGAAAGGCAAAAATTTATCATCTTTTTTCAATCACTTCAAACATTTTGAAGTGAAAACCACAAACACCATTCAAACAACATTATCAGGTGACCCAGTAATTGGATGTTTTCCTTGTGGACACTGCACTTATTGCACCAAACTACTTAAAACCACCAGCTTCACCAGCCAGAATACTCCTGAAGTATTTAATAATAAATTATTTGGTAATTGTTCTTCAGATTGGGTCATTTATTTGGCCAAATGTACTTGCCCTGCATTTTATGTTGGTCAAACATTGAAACCCTTGAAACTTCGAATATCTGAGCACCTCAGTGACATTAGGCATAAAAGAGAAAGCAATGCCTTATACAAACATTCCCTTATACATCAAAAGGCCAGTTTCAGTTTTACCATCATAGATAAAATCTTGAGATCTAGACAAAACAAATTAGGTTGGCATGATTTGCTTGATTCCATGGAAAAAATGGATCATTAAACTTGGTGGGCTCTTTAAGCCAGGTCTCAATGAAAACATGTAATTAATCACATGTCTCATGAATTATTTATATATAGGTTCTTTTTTGTATGTACTTCACACACTGAAGAAGGCTCTAAATTTTGTATGTGCTGAAACCGGTCTGTGTTCTAAGAACCGAATACTTTTAATAAAGTATTTCATATTATTTAAGGTGCCTTGTATGCTGGTCCTCTTTCTTTGCCTGATATCCTCTGAGTACCCCAAGTTCCACAGGGAAAAAGTATATCCTAGTGGTTGTAGATTATGCTACATGATACCCTGAGGCAGTGGCTTTGTCCTCCATTGAGGCAGAGAAGGTGGCAAATGCTTTGTTAGAGATTTTCAGCAGGGTAGGTTTCCCAAAAGAAATACTGACTGACCGAGGTGCCAATTTGACATCAGACCTGCTGGCTTGTCTGTAGAAGTTCTGTGGGGTGAAGCACATGAAGACCACCCCCTACCATCCCCAGACTAATGGTCTTGTTGAGAGGTTAAACTCTACAATCAAGTCCATGCTACGGGCATTTGCAGATCAGTTTAAGAGGGAGTGGGAAAAATATTTGCCCCATCTGTTTTTTGCTTACAGAGAGGTTCCCCAGGAATACACAGGTTTTTCACCCTTTGAGTTGCTGTATGGGCATAGGGTGAGGGGACCTCTAGATTTAATTTGAGATGAGTGGGAAGGTGAGTGTGAGACTCACAAGGAGTCTGGTGTGGCATATGTCCTAAACCTCACGACAAGGCTCAGGGAACTCATGGGCTTGGTCCAGGAGAACCTGGCAGAAGCTCAACAACAGGAAAAGGTGTGGTATGACAGGAATGCTCAACCTAGAGAGTATGCTGTGGGGCAGCAGGTAATGGTTCTCATTCCTGTCAGACACAACAAGCTGCAAGCAGCTTGGGAGAGGCCCTACAAGGTGGTAAGAAAGGTAAGTGATGTTAACTACATGGTGGAACTGCTAGGCAGATGGTGGGGGCACAAATTGTACCATATTAATATGATGAAACCTTACCATGATAGGGAGGCCCTTGTGCTGAGCATTTGCAGTGGATTGCAGGAGGAGTCTGAGGAAGATCTGGGGACTGATCTCCTCAGTGAAGCTTGGGCTGACACCTCAGTGGAAGGGGTAGCGATGTCCCAGCAGCTATCTCCTACCCAGGTTCGAGAAATCTGAGCAGTGTTGCAGGAATTTGGGGACATGTTCACTGGGAAACCAGGATGCACCCACCTGGTGCAGCACCAGGTGGATACAGGACCCTAAAGGCTTATTAAGCAGGCCCCTTATAGGGTGCCTGAGAGAGTCAGACAGATTCTGAGGGAGGAGGTACAGGAGATGTTGGAACTAAGGCTGATTCAAGAGTCCAACAGTCCTTGGTCCTCCCCAGTGGTGCTGGTGCCAAAGAAGGATGGTAGCACCAGGTTCTGTGTGGACTACAGGAAATTAAACAGTCACACAGAGTCGAATGCTTACCACATGCCTAGGACAGATGAGGCCCTAGAGCAGCTGCGTGGGGCTAAGTATCTTAGAACCATTGATCTTAGCAAGGGTTATTGACAGGTGCCCTTAACTCCCAGTGCTAGAGAGAAGTCAGCCTTTGTGACTCCTTTTGGCTTGTATGAGTTGACAAAGATGCCCTTTGGGATGAAGAATGCCACAGTAACTTTCAGAGGCTGGTGGATAATATTCTAGCAGGAGCAGGAGGGTTTGTTCTTGCTTACCTAGATGACATTGCCATCTACAGCCATTCCCGGCCAGAGAACCTTCAGCATGTCAGGGAGGTGCTGGACAGACTACAGAGGGCAGTGTTGACCATTAAGCTGAGCAAATGTCAGGTGGGTATGGCAGAGGTCTCCTACCTAGGACATAGAGTTGGGAGTGGTAAGATAAGGCCAGAACCTTCCAAGTGGAAGCCATTCAGACATGGCCTGCACC
The DNA here is from genome assembly GCF_019279795.1 of Protopterus annectens. Lineage (NCBI taxonomy): Eukaryota > Metazoa > Chordata > Ceratodontiformes > Protopteridae > Protopterus > Protopterus annectens. Next base: position 905,715,270 of record NC_056735.1, read on the forward strand.
TGTTACTAAAAAGCAGGTGAGGGCATTTGTAGGGACAGCAGGGTACAACAGAAAGTTTGTCCCCAATTATAATACCATAGCTGCTCCCCTCACAGACATGACAAGGAAGAAAAGGCCAGATAAGGTAGTGTGGACCGCAGCATGTGAGCAGACATTCCAGAAACTTAAGCTTTGGGAGGACCCCCTGTGTTAGCCAGTCCAGATTACAGCAAAGAATTTGTTGTGCAAGTGGATCCTTCAAACCATGGGGTGGGGGCTGTACTTAGCCAGATTTCTTCAGAGGGGGAAGAGCACCCAGTGGTTTATCTCTGTCGTAGGCTCCATCCATGGAGGAATGCTATGCAGCTGTAGAAAATGAATGTCTAGCCATAGTGTGGGCACTGCAGAGACTTCAGTCTTATCTGTATGGAAGGAAATTCACTGTTATGACAGATCACAACCCTCTAGCATGGTTAAACAGAGCCAGTCAGCAAAATGCCAAGTTGCTAAGATGGAGCCTGGGGTTACAAGCATATGATATGTCAGTGCAGCACCGCAATGGAGTAAGCAATGCCAATGCAGATGGGCTCTCAAGACAGAGAATGGCGTGAAGTACCCTCAGATAGACCTAACCCTTTCAAGTGGCGTTTCTCAAGGGGCACTTGAAAAACTAGCTTGAGTTCTCCGGGGGGAGAGATGTGAAGACTGGTAGAGAAATGTGAAGGCTGCCAGCTTAGACAAATAGAATTTGATACATAATTCTGGCATTTGTAAATATAAATATAAAATACAGGCTTGTTTCTTAAATGAAGGAAAACACTGTAAAATGTGAACTTCAAGATTGTAGCAACATTGCCATCTGCTGTAAGAAAAACTAAGCCAAGCATTTCAAATGTTCTTTGAAATTAAAATTATGTTTTGTATGTCCTTTGAAGTTAGAATTTGGAGTTGATGTGTCTGGAGTAAGCATCCTGCCTATTGTTTGAAAGCTAAAGTTAATTACCAGAATTTACATGTGGAATGTCCTTAATTGCTCTAAGTGTAAAAGAATGTAAATGCAGTTTTGGTGGGCCTGGGAACAGGAAAGTGTAAAAAAATGATGTAATGTTTTTAGCAGAACTGCAGTTTCAATTTAAACAGTGAGAACCAGCGATTATTAAGCATTTTTGCCTTGCTCTATGAAAGTAAGTTACTTTAGAACTATGTTTTCTTGTAGTAATAGCTAGGACTATAAAGATTAGACTAAGTGTTTGTTTCTGTTATGACAGAATTGTACTACTGATTTATTTTAAGTTTCTGTGTGATCTCTGAACTCTTGAATAGCACTCTGGTGTAGTAGTATTGTCGTGTGTTTTAATTATTTATTATTAAATATTTTAAAAACATTTTACCTGTGGCTGGTTTGTGTAGACAGAAGTTAAGTTCTAGAGTACATTGCATATTTATAGAGTTTATTGCACAAGGCCACTCTAATAAGCCTTGACTGATTAGTCACACTTATCAATTGGATAATAATATTGCACAGTAATAATTGGACACCCTTTTAAGGGCCTTTGGGTAGCTGATAATTATTAGCTGGTGGTGGCAGTAATTGCTACCGTATAGTCTGTGTAAAGAGGCACAGCTGGAGAATCTGTGTCTGTGAAGTTGTATAAATACTTATCTGAAAGAAAGTGTGTGTGTGTGTGTGTGTGTGTGTGTGTGTGTGTGTGTGTGTGTGTGTGTGTCAGCTACTTGGGCAGGGACATGAAGCACTGGTTGGACAGAGAGGGTACTGGAGGTTAGCTTGCCAGCTAGGCTGAGATCTGGACCCTATAGCTGTGCCAGTGGGGAGTCTTATTGGGGACCTGGAGAGCAAGGGAGGAACCTGCCCCAGGCTGACTGTGATCTGTGTGTGCACTTAAGGGAAATTATACTTTTCTGTGTGCATTTGTTATCCTTTCCTCATATATGAGACGTCCTTTCTGGTGTTAGTGGTGAGGATTGGGGCTCCTTGATTGCTGGGCCAGGGCGCGGGCGTCACAACATTATTCATTTGTTGTAAGGCTTGATGCAATTTGAATAGTAGGGTATATGTGTTGTTTTGTGGCTGCAGAACTGATAGCAGATATATTCGTTTTTACAGACTGGAGGTATTAAGCTGAATATGTTGAGAATTAATGTATACTGCAATGTGGGGTCAATGTGGATAACATTTTGCTGTCCATTTAAAGTAATTTGATATCTGATTTAGTGGAAATCTACTCCATGGTAATTAATAGGATAAATAGTACTGAAATTGTTATTACAAGCAGTGGTCATGTTCTTGTCTTGTTTAGTGTATGAAGTGTCACTGTTGTGTAAGATGGAGTTATGACAAAATTATATTGTAATAATGAAACTGGAGACATGAGCAGATGAAGTCAGGGTCAATAGATGGTCGCATAAAGTAAGAGTCAAGTAAACCAAAGTGTTTGCTGAAGATAGGGTGGGAGGAGAACAAAGTGATCAGTCAGTATGCAGGAACAGTATCCAATCAGATCATGCAAGCCCACTAAGAGCCTACAGCAGCCTCAGCAAGTGGAAACCAGATTGCTAATTAGTCTGTTGGTAAGTCACCCTTGTGAAATTTCACCAATGGTATTTAATCTAGTAGTGAAATAACGGGTGTCAGAAGTGGGGAGAAGACTGGAGTCCAGCAATATCAGAAGAGGGGTACTAATAGGCTGATGCATTGTGGTGTATTAGCCAACTAGCAATAATTATGTGAGACAATGCGGCAAAACAAAAAAGCTAGTGGTGTTGCTGTTTTTTTTTTTTTTTACAACTGCACACTAGATATCACTCCCCCCACCACACACACATACCCTGTCAACTTTCTGTAACTCAAAATCCCGCTAACCATGCTAAAACTAAACATTCACTATACAGTCACAATCACATTCATGGGTATATATGTACAACCACGTAATAATGCTAAAACACTGAAGATGTTTTCTGCTGGGCCTCCTAAAAAAATCCCTCATGAAACCATAATATTGGGTGATGTTAGTATTGATTGGCAAACCATAAAATTTGAAAATCCAAGCAATAATGCACATCTGTACAAGTTCACCACACTTACAACCCAATAACTCGGTATAACAAAGCCATAGCCAGACGATCAACTCTTGATTGAACCTGACATCCTCTTCAAATAAACTATCCCATGGAGCTCTGTCTGACAGCCTAAGTGATCACTTACCAGTCTTCACCGTACTGTATCATAGCAACAGCCCCAAAACACATAGTACATTTCATGAATATACTTTCATTACTACATTGCATCTCCTTAACTGGGAGTACCTAAAAACACACCCCATAGACCATATTCCCTCTGAGTTCAACAAAAATCCTTCTAGATATTCTGAACACACAACCTCCCCCAAGAATAAAAAAGAGTCAAGGCTAACCTTGCTCCATGGCTATCCTTAGCAACTAAACAACTCAAGAAACAAAGACAAAACCTAAAAGATCTGGACAAAAAATAAAACAGCTCCTACTTTACTAGAATATAGACAACTAAGAAACCTAACAAATCAACTTATCAAAGATAGGAAAACCTAGTACTCAACCAATCAAAGCATACACATTAATAATCCAAAATTGTTCTTGGCCACAATCAATAAACTGTTAAATCCAGGACAAGCTACACAGCCAATACCAAAAACTTAGAAACAAAATGAAACCATAGCCAACTAATTCAATACCAACTTTATACAAACAGTGCAGTCAATAGTAACTGAATGGCTAATCAAACTCTTGAGATCTCTGTGCAACCAAATAACTTCCTACAGCATTTCTCTTTTCAACCAGTTCCCACAGATACCATCAAAAGTACATAAGAAATTAAAGTCTGCTATAAGGGTCTATATTAGAAAGGTGAAACCGCAAAACAGCGAACATGCTTAGATCAACCCAAAATGATCGAACCTGCTAAACCTTGAATGGCCAAAACAGCGATTTTTTTTTCCCTGGGGAAAGAAACACTGGGCCAACACAAAAAAAAAACAAATCTAAACACAAAATAAATTGGGGGGCTTTGCCCCCCCACTTAAATATACCAATTCGGAGAGAGCACTACAGTGGAGGAAATGGCAAAGCCCTGACAATGGCCCAGCAATTTTTTTTCCCCGGGGAAAAAAATCGATGTCGTGGCCGTTTGAGGTTCTGCAGCTTCGATCAGTTTGGGTTGATCTAAGCTTGTTCACTGTTTTACCGTTTCGTCGTTCTAATAGGACCCCTGCTATAATTGTCCCTAGAAAATCTACCTGATGACTAACTTAAAAGACTGTTAAATATGTCTCAATTCTAATAAGAGGAGTGTGGTTTCTGGTCCAGAAATTGTAGTTTATTGGCTGTTTGGGCAGTTTTTCCATCTCTTTCAACTTTCTGGTTAAAAGACCACGTTTGCGCTTGTTTCCCACCTGCAACTAGTCTAGTCCAGATACAGATTTGCTGTATCCGGGACTGTTTGTAAGCCTCTGAGCGGTGCCAAAGTTTCCTCTTCAATTTTTCCCTTAGATCTGCTAGTTCTGTCCTCTCCAGCACTTTACTAGCGTATTAGTCTAGTACTTTACCAGACTTCTTTTAGCAATTATTGTACCACACAAAACTGCTACCAGCACTAAATGTTCTACAAGAAAAAAGCTCCAGTACTTATTATTAATGCCCACCCTTCCAGGCATGTCTAAAGGACAGTTCCCTGTACTTTCTCCTATTAACCTGTTGAACTTGGGCATCCTGAGGCAATGTAAAAACTGCCTCATGTACACAGATAACCCTTACCTCCCAACACTCAAACGTGCGGGAGATGCACTTATGTATCCAAACTGGAAGCCACGCACTCTCCAGCTAAGACCAGAATAGCTGGTCAAGAAGAGAAGGTCAACATTTTCATCACACCACATGGAACACATAGCCCTCCAGAACACACACCAGCACTGCCTTCACATAAAAACACAAACCACACACCGACCTTTGTGGAGGCTCTCAGTAAAAATCTACACAAACAGCAGAGACCTCCAAGGGAGAAGCACACTCGACCACCACAACACAACACTAATCACGAGAGACATAACTCTCCTAAACAGTGTGTCACTCAACCAAAGCCCCTAAGGTGAAACAGCATGCCCAACACACTAGTTATAGGTGACTCAATAGTGAGGCACACTGATGTCCCACTCACTAGGCTGAATAAGGAGAAAGTAATAGTCAGCTGCCTGTCAGGTGCCAAGATCTGCCACATAAAGCACGCACTCAGGCCCTTCAACAACAGGTACAAATATGACTCTGTCATTGCACATGTGGGTGTGAATAACCTGAGACGTACCTCCCTGGACTACATGAAAAGAGACATGGAGAAGCTCTCGGATTATGTAGCCCAGGCAGGTATGACCCTAGCCCTAAGCATCATCCTACCATCACCCAGAATACCACAGTAGAAGCAGAAAATGATTGACTTCAACAACTGGCTAAGTTTCTGGTGTTATTCTAAAGGGATCCAGTATCTGTCTGCCTGGGATTACATAATTGACAGCCCTCGATGCTTTGCCAGAGATGGCCTGCATCTGTCACCCCTGGGCTTCTGGATACTGGCCAAGGCTCTTGCCACCCATATAGTGCCTTTTTTAGGAGGTGTTCCAAAGAACAAATTACCACTGTAACAGCTACAAACAAATGCAATCTGAGGGGCATGCTGCTCAATGCTAGAAGTCTAAATCTCAAAATGCACTTGCTCGAAGTACTCCTTAAAATGGAGAACATCAACATATATGCTGCAACAGAGACCTGGTTCAAGGCAGCAGAAAACACTCCTGCACTACCAGGCTATAACTCATTCCACACCTTTTGACCCCAGAACTTGGACCAAAGCTCCAAAGGCAGTGATGTTTCCATGTTCATAAAGGATGCGCACACCTCCATACTGGTAGCCCAACATAACGCATCAGAGATACTTCAGGTGCAGTTAACATTGGGTAAGACAGCGATTCAGGTCGTAGCCTGCTATAGGTCCCCAACCATGTCCCAAGACTCCCACTCCAAGTTCCTAAGCACCCTGGAGAATATTAGGGTCCAACCTAACACTCTCATACTGAGTGACTTCAACTACCTCTCCATTAACTGGGGAAACTACTCATGTACCAATACACTTGCCCAACGTTTCCTGGAATTCATTAATTCCAATGCCCTGGACAAGCTTGTTCTTACCCCCACTGGAAGTAGCAACATCCTTGACCTGGTCATTACTAACATGGGCAACCGTTGCTCTACACAAATAGTCAACTCCTCCCTGGTTAGATCTGACCACAAACTAATCACCTTGGAAGTCTACCCCCCCCCCCCCACAAAGGTAACCATCATGAAAAACTTCTCCAAAGCTAACTTTGGGCTCCTAAACCAGAGGTGGCTAATTTCATGGCACCCTTGCAAATGGAGAATAGTTGCATGACCGCCAAATCATATACCAATGCACTGTACGAACACATACACAAATGCATGGATATTGCCATACCCAATACAACCAAGATGCTCTCCTCCAGAAAAAGCAAGCCAATATGGTGATCCCCTGCCGTAAACAAACTCTACAACAGAAGGGGGAAACTGATTCAGAATAAGTTGAAGTCCCAAGACTTGAAAAACTCCCTTAACAGCCTCAACAAAAAGTTGAGATCCCTCATCAAATCCTCTAAAGCTTGCTATGAAATCAGAATTGCAGAAGATAGTAGAGACAACCACAAAGCCTTCTATAGTTATGTAAAGAATCTTTGGGTTTATATTATAAGCACAAAAGAAATATTAACCGAATACGAAAACACCGCAAATACACTGAACGCCCTAAACCGCGAAATTCAAAAACTTGAACCGTCATAGTTGGCCCACCCCACCGCCCGCTACATACTACCTACCCAAACAAACTAAGTAAACCACATGCATACACTAACCAAAACCCTACTTCTAACCCTAAACTAAACTCTACTTCTAACCCTACACTAAATCTTGCATATACCAAAATGTATGCACTTACCTTAACCTGCACCCTAACCATAAGGTCCGTAACTATTGCACACTTACCTTGCAGAGCTATACCGCAGACGGGCCAACCATGACGATTCGATGTTTCAAATTTCGCGCTTCAGGACGATCGATGTTTTCGTGGTTCAAGGAAGGCATGTCATTGTTTACGTATTCAGGTAAATACACCTTCGTGCTTATAATATAGACCCGAATCTCCAAGGCAATGTCCAGATTTGCTCTGAGTTACTGCACAATGGTACCTCCTATACCAAGCCTACAGATATTGTCAGTATACTGGCCGACAGATTCAGTGCCAACTTTACTCCTGTCTACCCCCCCCCCCCCAAGGACCAATACCAGTCGATTGCCAGGCACCCAGTATTACTGCTGCACAGGTTAAAACAGCACTATCCAAGGCCAAGAATACAGCTTTTATGGGACCTGCCAATATCCTTGGCTGTGTTCTACATGGACTACAGAGTGAACTGGCACCTCACCTGTGTGCCCTGTTCAATCACAGCCTCACCTCAGGCTTTGTCCCTACCGAACAGCGCACTGCTATAGTCATCACTCTCTACAAAGGAGGAGTAACTACAGACCCCTGGAACTATCACCCCATTAGCCTGATGAGACTGATATGCAAAGCTATGAAACGCATCATCATGGAACTAATAAACATGGATATAGGGAATCTCCAAACTCTGGATCCCACACAGTTTGGTTTTGTGAAGGGTAGATCATGCCTGCTCAACTTGGTCGACTTATTTAAGTCAGTCACCAGAGCTGTGGATGAAGGCAAGGTGGTTCATACAGCCTACCTTGATCTGGCCAAGGCCTTTGTTACCATTCCCCACTCAGGAATCATAGAAAAACTCACTAAGCTAGGCATCAGCTCCTATATCACTAGGTGGGTTGCAAACTGTCTCACAGATAGAACCCACAGTGTGAAAGTAGATGACACCAAGTCAAACTGCCAACCAGTCATGAGTGGAGTCCCACAGGGTTCGGGCCTGGGTCCTCTCCTGTTTGGTATCTACTTCTCTGAAGTCCAGGCCAACATGAAGAGTCTCTGGCTGACAAAGTTCGCTGACAATTGCAAGTTGGGAGCTATTATTAACTCCACAAGTGATTTTGACATCCTACAGAAAGACTTCACTGAGACCAACGACTGGTGTCAAAACCATGGCCTTAAGCTCAATACCAAAGAAATCTGTCGTCATCCCCTCTGGGAAAACCCGGTTCTCATAAATTACCACATCGATGGTAGTCGACTGAACACAGATGGTGTTATAAGAGATCTGGGAACACAGGTTGACAGCAACCTCTCTTTTGACCATCACATTGCCACTGTGGTCAGAAAGTCCTTCTATGTGGCACATCTCATTACTAAGGGTTTTGCATCCAGGAAGAAAGATGTCATTGTCTCTCTTTACTCTTCCCTAATTAGGCCAATCATCAAGTACAATGCTCCATTTGGCATGTACCTCACTAGACACCTGCAACAACTGGAGAGGCCGCAAAAGTACCTCACAATGAGGATCCTAGGCCTTAAACACTTGTCCTGTATGGACAGGCTCAAGAAAACTCCAACTATTCTCTGTCTGATTTATTTATTTATTTATGTCAGTTTGATTACCGGGGAAGTCCACTGGGCCAGAATGTGCCCATTTTCAGTGGAGGCCCAGGGAGAAAAGCTCCATAAGAAACACAATTAGAGGTTACAAAAAATGCCAAATGCAAAGGTAAAATACATGTATGAATTCATACAAAACAGATATAGTAAAAGAATAAATTGTCATTATGCATGCAATGAGACAAAGGTTGCAGGTTTTTACATTCAGAGCAATAAGAATCAATTGTCAAGAAATAGGCATCAGTGATTACTTGATAGTTGCGTTATATACATGCTAGGAGTCGAGAGAGAAATTGAATGATCAGAAGGTGATGGATTAGGTTTGTGTTAGGTAAATAGAAAAGGAGAGGATGTAGTGAAATTTGGAGCAGGAGTTTAGTAGGCTCTATGGGGAAATTTATTTGTATTTATGTAGGGTGAAAGCAGGAGCATTTATGTTTGGAAGATAGAAATGAGAAAAGTTGGGTTTTGAAGGATTCGGGGTCAGGTATCGTCCTAAGTGAGGGAGGGAGAGAGTTCCATTTTTTGCCTACAGTGAAAGAGAGAAGGAGTTGGCCTGCAGAGCGTTTGGGTTTATGAATAGAGATTAAATTTTGGTGTTCAGATCTCAGAGATCTGGTTGGGATGTAAGGGGGAAGGATGTTTGTTAGTGCTGGGCACTTGTTTGGAAAGAATATTAATTTGGGAGCAGTGGTAAGTTGGAGGTAGTCGAGGTAGTTAGGGAGTTCCAGCCAGTTTAATGATTGTAGGGTGAGGCAGTGGTGAGTAGAGGTTTTGGATTTGGTTGCGAATTTGGAGATTTTATTATAGCAAGTTTCAAGTTTAGAGGTGATCGAAGAAGACAAGTTAGTTAGAAGAGGGGCTCCATATAGTAAGGAAGGAAGGAGATAGGTAGTTGCTAAAGTATGCCTGGAGGAGTTGGAGAGAAAGCGGTTATTCCTGTAGAGCAAACCAAGTTTTTGGTGGGTTTTCTTGATGTTTTGTTGTATGTGGATATCAAATTTAAGGTATTCATCTATGGTGATACCAAGGAGTTTTGCAGAAGGAACCACTTCTATGGCAGTGTTGCTTTGGCTAAGGACTTTGAAAGCATTTTTGTCGAAGGAGTAGGTCCTGGTGGGAGGGAAGAGAAGTATTTTAGATTTATTAGAGTTGAGAGAGAGATGGTTGCAGTGCATCCAGTTCTCGGTAGTGGAAAAAGCTATTTGAGTTTTTGTCAGTAGTTCTGGCAGGTTGGCAGCGCCACAAACTAAGGTGGAGTCATCGGCGTATTGGATAACTGTTGTGTTAGGGATGACAGTGTGAAGGTTATTTATGAAGATGTTGAAGAGCATGGGTCCAAGGATGGAACCCTGGGGAACACTGGTGGGTGTGGGCAGGAAGGAGGAGGTAGAGTTATTCCATCTGACAGCTTGTGATCTGTCAGAAAGGTAGCTGGAGAACCAGGAGAGGGTTTCAGGGGAGAGATAAAGGTTGGACAGATGGAAGAGAAGGTGTTTGTGGGAGGTAGTGTCGAAGGCTTTAGAAAGATCAAGTAGTGTTGAGGATATTAGTAATCCGGAGTCTCGGGCCCGATTTACTGTTTCTAAGAAGGATAGTAAGGCAGTAATGGTGCTGTGGCCAGGGCAGAAACCATGCTGGGTGGGAGTTATGAGGTTATTTTGGGTTAAGAAAGGCATAAGTTGGCAGTGGACACATTTTTCAAGAATTTTTGATATGGGTGAAAGAAGGGCGATTGGACGGAAGTTGGAGATATTAGTGTTTTTGCCTCCTTTATGAAGAGGAAAAATGAAGGCAGAATGCCAGAGTTTGGGTACGTATGATTCTTTTAAAGATCTATTGATTAGGATGCTGATAGGGATGGCAATACCTTCAGCAGCAGTTTTGAGGAAGGAGGAGGGTATGTTGTCAGGGGCATTTGAGCAAGGCTTTAGTTTAGTGAGAAGTCTTTTTATAAAAGTAGTTGGAACAGGTTTGAGATGGAAATTAGGAGGGGAGTTAAGAGGGTAGGAGGTAGTAGAGGAATGAGAGTAGGAAGGATTGTTGTCTGGGAAAGATTTGGTAAGATTAGCTATAGAGTCAGAAAAAAATGTGTTAAAGAGAGAGCTGAGTTCTGAGTCAGTTAAGCTAGGGTCTGGGCAGGGATTATTCCTGGATCCTGGGTGGAGTAGGGAATTAATGGATTTCTAGAATTGTTTTGGGTTAACGTTGTTGTTAGACTGAAGTTTATTATAATAGTTTTTTTATCAGAGGTGATTAGTTTTTTGCTTGGTTGCGAAGTTGGGTGTATTGAAGCAGGGTGGAAGGCATCTTATTTTTCTGGTAGAGCTTCCAGTATTTGTCCCTACAATTCATGATTTGTTTGGTTTCTTTGGAAAGCCATGGAGCAGAATTAGTTTTGACTCGTTTGTTTCTTGGTGGTGCTTGGGAATTGAGAATTTTTAGGAAAATGGAGTTAAAATTTTCTACTGCATTGTCAAGGGGAAGAGTATTTAGGATTTGCCAGTTAGTGTGTTTAAGAGTGTTGGAGAGGTTTGTGGGGTTGAAGTTGCTGAGATTACGAGTGTGGATGTAATGTTGCTGATGTTTAGTGGTGGTGTTTGAGCGATGTATGAATGCAGGGCGATGGTCACTAAAGGTGTCTGGGATAGTGCCAGAGAGAGTTATTTTGTTTGGGTGAGAGACTAAGATCCAATCGATGATGGATCCTGGGGGTTGTTGTTTATTTGGGCGTGTGATAGTGTGAATTACTTGGGTAAAGTTGTACAGGTTAATGAATAAGGATGGAGAAGGTGAGTTAATTTTATTCCAATCAATATTAACATCACCTAGGATGAAAGTTTTGAATTTTATTTCGGTTGAGGCCTAGTGAAGAATATTTTCAAGGGTAGAGATGTTGTCACCAGGGGATATATATAGGGAGATAATGCAGATATTTTTATGTTTATTTAGTTGTAGGAGACTAGCTGTTAGTTCAGAATTTTTGAATTGTGGAATTGGAGTTTGTAGAGGGATTACTGAGAGAAGCAGAGCCGCCTCCTTTTTTGTTTAAATGGTCGCTTCTATGGATTTGGTAACCAGGAGGTAGGATGATATCGCCTACTTAGAAGCAATCTCTGCTTGACTTACAAAGCCATGTCTGACCCAGCTCTGTTAGAAATGCAACAGCTAAAGAAATCCCAATCCCTCCACACCACACGCTCCAGAGACCTCAACCTCATTACCATAATCAGCAGAACATGCTGGAGGGTCAGGTTCATAACCCAGAGACTGCCTATACTATGGAATAGACTTCCCATACATGTCAAACAGAGAACCTCGCTGGCCCTCTTCAAGAGTAATCTTGATGAGTGCATGGGAAATAGAAAATTCACCCCGGGGATCACTCCAGTGGCTCTACTTGACAGAGGTACTGGGAACTAAGGTTGGGCGGCACAATGCCAGGGTTATCCTATGGGCTAGGCTTGCAAAGGCTCCAGGGCCATTAGCCTAGTACACACCTATGAACCTATAATAAATAATTTCATGTCTGAAAATAAAGTCCCCTCACTATGGAAAAAAATCATTCATTATTACACTGCATAAATGTGGAATCAATGCATATCTTTCAGACTATAAACAAATTGCCATTGTATCGCCCCGATCAAAAATATAAGAATAATGCAGTCATAACCAACTTATCAACTGTCTAACAGATAACCAGCTTGTCTTTAACCCAGCACAGTTTCTGTCCTCATTATAACATGAATACTGCTTTGCTGAATTTTGTTAATACTATCAACACCCAAAGAATCACCAGAAGTCTAGTGCCCACCATCTTCCTAGACTTGTCAAAAACTTTTGATACTGTCTCCCACGAGAAACTATTACATAAACACTCATCCTTAGGGCTCACCAATTCCTCACTGCAATGGTTCCATAGCGACCTATCAAACAGAGCATAAGAAGTGAATGGAAAAATTATTTCTCTATCTATGTGCCAGTAACTACTAGGGGCCCACAAGGATCTATGCTAGGTCTCATACTTTTCAACATATGCATTAATGGCAGCTAAACTGCTATGAGAAATCCTACACTAGTGACTTGACCCTAATTTACTTAGACAAATATATCTTTACACAAGAAGACCTTGCAAAACAATTCTTCTTATTGATTGAAATAGGGCCATATAATACACAACTACTTGTAAACCCTAATAAAACTAAATTACTGCTCTTAACCCCAAAACACATCTCTCCCAAAACAACACTGTTCACTATCATTTCTGCCGACAACACGATAGAACAAGTAAAGCACACAAAATTACTGGGAGTCATTGTATATAACCAGCTGAAATTCAACCACTATGTATCACTCATGGCAAAAAAAAAACATTCAAAAACTAGGTACATAATACAGAATAAAAGCCTACCTCACTGATATAGCCAGAAGACCTATTGCCACTCTTTCCTTACTGCCATCTCTCTTTTATGCTGCTCCAGTCTTCACTAAACTAAGTCTTGCAGCTGTCCAGACTTGAGCAATGTTTTAAAAAAATTGCCAATTGTGTGGTAAAACATAACAGAATGTGTGCGTAATTGTTAATGTATATTGTTTAATGTCTGTTCATGGATATTACTGAATGTCTGTTTAAAAATGTTTGTAAGATGTTGGAGCTTTTCTCCACAGGACTCCACCGAAAAAGTGTTTTTCTTTCTTTCTTTTTTTTTTTTTTTTTTTTTTAAACTAAACCCAGTACAATAAACCTGGTAAATAAAAGCACAATAAAAATACAAGAAGAAGGAAAAGTAAAAGGTTAAAGACTTAAAATCACGCTGTCAGAAACTGAAGATAATTCCTTATCCTTTCCACAGTAAAAAAAGAATGGAGGAGAGAGGTCTTCAAGGGCACTTGTAAAGATATATTTCCAGGGTGATTAGGGGCCAGGATAAGAAAATACCAATGTTCCTTCATAATTTGTAACCATGTTCATCCTATAATTACATCACTGTCTCCTACTCAATATCTATTTTCAGCTGATTCCATTTGAAAGTAACTAGACTCTTATAAGCTTGATATCAGCTAATATGTCACTGTATTCTTCATTTAACTGTCATGTTTTCATTAATTGTCATATCATTGCACCCTCTGAGGAAGGCTGGGCATTGGGCTAGCAACCCAGTCCCGTAAAACTTGTACCTGCTACAGAAACAACGAGTGTTGAAGGGTGCTTGTTGCCAGATGTGTTGAATGCACGGGAGCGGATCCAGGTCATATCTTTACAATTCTACATATGTATAAACAGTACGACAGTCGGAGAATTAAACACCTCAAAGAAAAACAGTAATATCCAATTATCAGACAATGAGGTCGCAAACACGTTAACGAAGGAGCAAGATAAAACCTTAATAAAACAAAAATAAAATATAATGTAAGCACTTTCTCGTCTCTCTAAGACGCTTTGTCAGACATATCAAATAACTTGTTCACATTCATTTAAATGCATCTCAAAAGTCACGTCATTGTCAAATTAACCAATCACAGCAATAAAGCAATCAAGAACTAACCCCAGGTCACTAATATTTGATACTTGTAAAATGTACAAAGCTTTAATGAAAATCATATCTAAGCAGGCATTATATAGTCAATACCAATGGATTATCAACATATTTTCACAAAATATTAAAACACTCACTATAAAACCATAACTAAATTTATGAATATATAACAAATACATTAGAACAGAGATATATTAGATGCCATAGTGACAGTAAATAGCAGCAGACTTAAAACAACAAACAAGCTCTGTACCATTCAATAAGAAACCTAAGAGAAACATAATTCATTTCAAGTATATAGTTCTAATGTTCCCATGGTTATATAAATACTGAGAAAACATATATAAACTCTGAAAATATATACTAATACATAAGTGCCCTCTCACAAATCATGATTTCAGAAATCCTGACAAAGCAATATAGATAATCGATGATCAATGTGTCAGGGGTTTGTTGAACAGAAAAGGTTTTTAACGACAATCTATAATTCAAGCCAAATGCCTTATTGGCTTGAAGCCTTATTACCCATTTCATTTCAAGCTTCTCAGTATAATTCTTATGTAGGAAAAACAAACCAGGTGGTGGTGCTGCGGTAGCGTTGTCGCCTCACAGTAAGATGTTGTCCGGTTCAATACTCAGCTACAGCGTCTTCTGCGTGGTGACATGCGTGAATGGGCATACCTTCGTTTCAGGTTGTGCGTCAGGGCTGGTAACTCGGCACGTAAAAATCAACTACCAATCATTAGCGGACTGGAGTTCCGCTTTGGCGACCCCTAACCAGGAAAAGCCAAAAGACACAACAGCAACAACAACAACAACACTCAGGGAATGTGTAACAGAGCAGCTTTATGCCATCAATAAAGAGGATGAGAGCAATGCTCTGGCTAGGCATGTCCTGAGTAATAGTCTGTCTCATAGGTCTGTGTTTCTGATTCTGGAGTTTGTCGACAAGAGTGTCAGGCTAGGTAATTTTAAGAATTAGTAGTAACATACATAAAAAACCCTATTATAAACAGTTCAAATAGAAAAAAGGAAGTAAATAACTAACAACAATAACTGTTGAATTTATGTACGTTCTGCTTTCAATTTTAAAATACAGCCAGTGGATGCCATCTCGTTCAACCCAGGCCAACCTGCTGCTCTCAAACGTAAAATTACAACTCCCTTTGCTCAAGAAAAAGTTGCCATGGCCCACCCCTAAGGTTAGGATTAACTTGTTCAATTACTACAAACTTAAATTGATGCTCAGAAAAATCTAATAAGTGCCGAAATAGAGCACTGGTCATTTTTCTTTCTTATTTATTTCATAAATGTGTTCATAGATACGATTTTTTAATTTGCGCTCAGTCTTTCTGACATAAAATACCAGATAGCATTGACAAAATGCCCCATATACTACCCCCTAAGCTGTTACAATTATACTTCCCTTTAATATTCAATTGGTAGCCATGAATATCGAAGAGTTCCCCAGTATTGATATAGCTACAAAAATGACAACACCCACATTTGGACATCTGCCAAAGCATCTTGTCTTTAAAACTGTGTGGGCAAAGTGGCCTCTCCATAATATTCTTCAGGTTATTACCCCTCTTATATACAACCACTGGCTTAGAACCTATTTTGTTCCATACCACACTGTCATCCATAAGCACCAATTTTTTAAAAATAACATCCGTCACCTGTTTGAAGACCACAGTAAATCTCATAATAAAGGCCAACCTAACATTAACATTAGCAGTTTGTTGTACAGTCAAATTACTTTCATGGACCACATTAGTATGCTCAGTAAAATTGTGAAAATCATCAGCTTCCAAGCTTATTAAAATAGGAACATAGACCCCCCCCCGGTTCTTTATCACTTCCATTTTAATCTCCCTCACAAATTCTTTAGGATAGTCTCTTTTAAGAAACATCAATTCCAGTAAGGCACATTTATTCATAAAATCATCAAATAATGATAGCATCTGGGCAGCCCTGATGAATTGTCCTTTGACAACTGCTTTCTTTTGGCACAAGTGGTGTGAACTATCAAAATGCAAGAATCAGAGTATATGGGCTTCCTATAAATGGTAGAAACATATCCACCATTCCCACATCTTTTACCAAATTTACATCCAAATAACTAATACAGTCCTCATTTAACATGTGTAAATTTCAAAAACTCAGTAGTATTATTAATATATTCCAAGAATAATTCAACATCACTCTTCCCACCCTTCCAGATGATGAACAAATCATCCAGGTATCTCAAATACAATTCACACTTCTGAAAAAGACTGATTTCTGACCAAACTTATAGGAATTTGATGGTAGAAGTTCATAATGTGCAGAATTTGTATGCTTTGCCTAAGATTCATAAAAGGATTGATAAAGTACTAAGTAGAACAATAGTTTTGGTACATGGATCCTTTACAAAACTACTATCAGTTCATTTGGACAGTAATCTGAATTATTAAATTTGATTTGAGCACTTATTAAAGGTGTTGCTCGCCAGTTCAGGAAGAAACAGGTGAACATTGCGGGTTCTTGTTCAAGCAGCTTTATTGTATACAAACACATCGTAAACAAAGTTAAGTACCTTTAACTTATAAACAAACTAGCTATCATGCACATAGATGTTAACTATGGCTGCACCTTCAAAATGGCACTGAAGATAACACGTGCTTGGAATTTATATGCACACACAGACATAGAAATGCTTCTTAAAGCTACAGCATGCCTGATATTCTACATCCTCCCTCTTTGAGAAATGAGTCAGTTATTGTCACTGGTATTAATAAATATGCAATTTACACAGGAATAATTTTCATCATGCAATTATACAAAGCTAGGTACATATATACAACTATGTTCAAGTTGCTGTGTATTTCACACTGGGCTTTTGAGATGAAACCATATCGTGTGACAAAATTTGGGATCTGGTTTAGCAACTGGAATTGTCTCTGCCAACTTTTCAATCTTAGGCACCTAGGAATCATCTACCAGAACAGTATCAGGAGTCCAGACACGTTCTAGAATAGGAATATCATCTGGATTGCTCTGAGTTAAGAGTCTTTGTCATAGGAACAATGTTGTGATGTCAGCTCTGCTACAGGAAGAAGATGTCTGCGATTTCTCTTGTACTCCACACCCCCGTTTTTAACAAAATAGGATCTCGGCACTGCACATATACTTGTTACTTGACCAATCCGGTCAAAACCTTTTACTGTTTGTATCCTCACTGTCTCTCCTTCTTTCAATGGACGAAGAAATCTGCTCAATTTGTCATAGCTGGACTTTTTGAAAAGAATGCTTCTTAAATAACTGTGCTCTAATGACTTTGTTGTTTTTAGGTTTAGGCCTCAATAAATTAGAACTGATAAGCAATGTTCAGTTTGCCTGGTTAGAAGTCTCTGAGCAGGTAAGCCATGTACATCATCATGGGGTATGTTTCTAAGATTGAATTAATTAAAAAAAAAACATCAGTATTATCATGCTTTGACTTCTCAAGTAATTGCTTTGTACTCTGTACGAAGTCCCATTTTCTTGCAAATTTCTGAAACAGTTGACTGGTAAATTGGGTACCATTGTCAGAAAGTAATTTCTGTGGACTGCCAAGGACTGAGAAATGACGTTTCAACTTGGTGATGACTGTAGTAGAACTTAACCCAGCCACTGGGGATGCACAAGCCAATGCATTTCTTTGTGCCGGTCCCAAACCTGGATAAATGGGGAGGGTTGCATCAGGAAGGGCATCCGGCGTAAAATTTTGCCAAATCATACATGCGGACATCAGTACAGATATACATAATGGATCGGGTCGAGGCCCGGGTTAACAACGACTGCCACCAGTACTGTTGGCCAACAGGGTGCTGGTGGAGATTGGGCTACTGTTGGCCGAAGGAGGAGAAGAGGGGGAAGGTGTGCCCGAAGGCAGGTAAAGACTAACACTGTGGTAGTGAGGGTCAGAACTTTGAATGTTGGCAGTATGACTGATATAGGGAGAGAGCTAGCAGATATGATGGACAGAAGGAAGGTTGGTATATTGTGTGTGCAAGAGACCATATGGAAGGGGAGCAAGGCTAGGTGTATTGGAGGTGGGTTCAAATTGTTTTATCATGGTGTGGATGGAAGGAGAAATGGCATAGGGGTTATCCTGAAGGAACAGTATGCTAAAAGTGTTTTGGAGGTGAAAAGAGTGTCGGATAGAGTGATGTTTATGAAGCTGGAAATTGATGGTGTAATGATGAATGTTGTTAGTGCATATGCTCCACAAGTTGGGTGTGCGATGGATGAGAAAGAAACATTTTGGAGTGAGTTGGATGAAGTGGTTATGACTGTACCCAAGGGTGAGAGAGTGGTGAGCAGCTTTCAATGGGCATGTTGATGAAGGGAACAGAGGGGATGAGAAAGTGATGGGTAGGTATGGTGTTAAGCAAAGGAATGCAGAAGGTCAGATGGTAGTGGATTTTGCGAAAAGGATGGACAATGGCTGTGGTGAATACGTATTTTAACAAGAGGGAGGAGCATAGGGTGACATACAAGAGTGGAGGAAGATGCACACAGGTGGATTATATCTTATGTAGAAGGGCCAGTCTGAAGGAGATTGAAGACTGTAAAGTGGTGGCAGGGAAAGTGTAGTTAGGCAGCATAGGATGGTGGTTTGTAGGATGACATTGGTGATCAAGAATAGGAGGAGGAGTGTGAGGGCATCACCAAGGATCAAATGGTGTTAATTGAAAAAGGGTAATCGTGGGGTGGAGTTCAGGGAAGAGTTAAGACAGGCACTGTGTGGCAGTGAAGAGATACCGAATAGCTGGGTAACTACAGCAGAGTTAGTAAGGGAGACGGCTAGAAAGGTGCTTGGTATGACATCTGGAAAGAGGAAGGAGGACAAGGAGACCTGGTGGTGGAATGAGGAAGTACAGGAGAGTATACAGAGAGAGAGGTTGGCGAAGAAGAAGTGGGATTGTCACAGAGATGAAGAAAGTAGACAGGAGTATAAAGAGATGAGGTGCATGGCAAAGAGAGAGATGGTGAAGGCTAAGGATAAGGCATATGAAGAGTTGTATGAAAGGCTGGACACTAAGGAGGGAGAAAAGGACCTGTACCAATTGGCTAGACAGAGGGATTGAGCTTTTAAAGATGTACATCAGGTAAGGGTGATAAAGGCTAATGAGGGAAACGTACTCACAAGCGAGGAGAGTGTGTTGAACAGATGAAAATAGTACTTTGAGGGGTTGATGAATAAAGAGAATGAGAGGGAGAGAAGGTTGGATGATGTGCAGATAGTGAATCATGAAGTGCAGTGGATTAGCAAGGAGGAAGTAAGGATAGCTATGAAGAGGATGAAGAATGGAAAGGCTGTTGGTCCAGATGACATACCTGTGGAAGCATGGAGGTGTTTAGGTGAAATGGCAGTGGAGTTTTTAACTAGATTGTTTAATGAAATCTTGGAAAGTGAGAGAATGCCTGAGGAATGGAGAAAAAGTGTTTTGTTACCAATTTTTAAGAATAAGGGGGATGTGCAGACCTGTAGTAACTACAGAGGGATTCAATTGATTAAATTCAGTCACAGGATGAAGTTATGGGAAAGAGTAGTGGAAGCTAGGTTAAGAAGGGAGGTGATGATTAGTGATCAGCAGTATGGTTTCATGACAGGAAACAGCACGACAGATGTGATGTTTGCTCTGAGAGTGTTGATGGAGAAGTACGGAAAAGGTCAGGAGGAGATGCATTGTGTCTTTGTGGACTTAGAGAAAGCATATGACAGGGTGCCTAGAGAGGAGTTGTGGTATTATATGATGAAGTCGGTAGTGTCAGAGAAGTATGTAAGATTGGTACAGGATATGTGCAAGGGTAGTGTGACAGCGGTGAGGTCTGTGGTGGGAGTGACGGATTCGTTTAAGGTGGAGGTGGGATTACATCAAGGATCAGCTCTGAGCCCTTTCTTATTTGCAATGGTAATGGACAGGTTGACAGACAAGATCAGACAGGAGTCCCCGTGGACTATGATGTTTGCAGATGACATTGTGACCTGTAGTGAGAGTAGGGAACAGGTGGAGGTGATCCTGGAGAGGTGAAGATATGCTCTAGAGAGAAGAGGAATGAAGGTCAGCAGGACTAAGACAGAATATATGTGTGTGTGAATGAGAGGGAGGATAGAGGAATGGTGAGGATGCAAGGAGTAGAGGTGGCGAAGGTGGATGAGTTTAAATACTTGGGATCAACAATTCAGAGTAATGGTGAGTGTGGAAGAGAGTTGAAGACGAGGGTACAGGCAGGATGGAGTGGGTGGAGAAGAGTGTCAGGAGTGATTTGTGACAGACGAGTACCAGTAAGAGTGAAAGGGAAGGTCTACAAGAGGGTAGTGAGACCAGCTATGTTGTATGGGTTGGAGACAGTGGCACTGACAAAAAGACAGGAGTCAGAGCTGGAAGTGGCAGAGTTAAAGATGTTAAGATTTGAACTGGCTGTGACGAGAGTGGACAGGATTAGAAATAAGTATATTTGAGGGTCAGCCCAAGTTGGAAGGTTTGGAGACAAAGCCAGAGAGGCAAAATTACGTTGGTTTGGACATGTGCTGAGGAGGGATGCAGAGTATATTGGGAAAAAGATGCTAAGGATGAAGCTGCCAGGTAACAGGAAAAGGGGAAGGCCTAAGATAAGGTTTATGGATGTGGTGAGAGAGGACATGCAGGTGGTTGGTGTGGCAGAGCAAGATGCAGAGGACAGGAAGAAATGGAAACAGATGATCCGCTGTGGCAACCCCTAATGGGAGCAGCCAAAAGAAGAAGAAGAAGAATGACTGTAGTAGAAGTTAGATCAGGTAGTAGATCGATCTCAAACCAATTTGAATAAGAATCTACCGATACTAAGTAATGTTCATTTTTCCACTCGAATATGTCAGTAGCTACTATTGACCAACGTAGTTCAGGCAGTTGACTTGGATAAAGTGGCTCTTTTTGCAAATGCGGTTTAGTACAATTACACACTGAACAGGGAGAAAGTACTCTATCCATGTCTTTCGCTAGAGAAGTCCAAAATACAAGTCTTCTCACCCTTCTCTTAGTAGATTCAGAACCTGGGTGACCATGATGCAAAATCTGGATATATTTTTGTTGTATGGAAGCAGGAACAACAATTTTCGGACCTTTGAAAATAATGCCATCTTCCATCAACAAGTCATCCTGTAAGGAAAATAAGGTTGCACATTGGGTGGTACATGAGATTGTTTTGATGGCCATCCAACACTGATGAAGTGATTGAGCTTTTGCAAAACCGGATCAGTCATTGTATGATTTTGTAGCTCATCAAGTCTTGTGGCAGAAACACTACTCACTTCCATAACTTCGAAGTCAAAATTCTCTGTATCAAGCTGTTCCATTGTATTTCTGGGCAATCTGGATAAGGTATCAGCCAGATAAAGAAGTTTGCCTTTCATATAGACCATTTTGAAGTTGTACTTTTGCAATTTGAGCATAATTCTTTGTAATCTTGCTGGAGCTGAATGCATAAGCTTCTTTAAAATAGTAACCAAAGGTTTCTGATCAGTTTCAATCTGGATATCTCGACCACAGATATAATCATGAAACCTGGAACATGCAAACACTACTGCCAAAAGTTCCTTCTCAATATGACCATATTGCATCTCAGTATGGGTAAGTGTTCTAGATACATAGCCTACTGGCCTGTCTTCTTGAAGAATAACTGCACCTAAACCAAATTTTGAAGCATCGCAAGAAAGGGTTACTGGTTTGTTGACATCATAGAACCTTAATGTTGGTGGGGTAGCAATTTTCTGCTTAAGAACTTCAAATGCTTTCTGGTGCTGTTCTAGCCATGCCCATGTAATATTTTTATGTGTGAGCTCTCTCAAAGGCACTGTCAATTCACTATAGTCTTGTATAAACTTGCCTAAATAGTTGACCATACCAAGAAAACGTTGTAGAGCTTGTACATTATCTTGTGCTGGCATTTCAAAAATGTCTGCTTGCTTGGACGGGTCTGCTCTCAAGCTAATACTTGAAAATAAATTACCTACATATGTAACTTCTGGTAATCTGAATATGCAGTTCAGAGGATTGAGCTGTCAAGTTCACTTCACGTGCTCTGTCTAGAACTCTCTTAGGATTTCTGTCATGCTCTGCCTCACCACTGCCTCTGACCAGTAAATCATCTACTATTGTGGCACAAGGATAACTAGAAAAAATTTGCTCCATTGCACGCTGAAAGACTTCACTTGTGGAATTTATTCCAAATGGCATCCTGAGGAATCTATAACTTCGAACTGGGGTACTGAATGTAGTCAGTATTGAAGATTTGCAATCAAGCATGACTGCCAAAATAAACTCTTTGCATCTAAGACAGAAAAACAGTGGCATTCGACATCAGGGCTGCAGTCTCTTCAAAGCTTTGTTCAAATCTCCTGGGTCAATGCATATTCTGGTTTCATCTGAACCTTTTTTATGAGCTGCTACCATGGGTGACAACCATTCAGTAGGTTCTGTAACTGGACAAATTACACCTTCTTGCACCATTTTATCCAACTGAGCTTTGACTTTATGCTGCATAGCTATGGGAACTCTTCTTGCTGTTCTGACCACTGGACTGATCTCTGGGTCTAGTTTTATAGAATATACAACTGGAAGTTTGCCCAGCTTGTCAACAAAAACATCAGCATACTCTGAAAAAATAGTGTTAGTGAAGCTGGAACTGAGACACATGTTTATTTGATGAACTTTAATAAAAGAAAGCAGATTCATTTTCAAACTGTCCTTGAGACCCAATAATGACTGCACATGTCTTCAAACTACATAGAATAATAGGCTATAACAGTTGTTGACCACACAACATGAAAGCACTACTGAGCCTTTGGTTTGAATTTCTTCACCTCCATAAGCAACAAGCTTCGCACAACTAGTCACATTTCGTTGTTCACCAGTTCTGACCTTTGTAAAAGTATTTGCAGACGTAACATTACACTTTGAACCAGTGTCTACTTTGAGCTCGATGGATTTACCATTGATCCGAACAGTACAAAACACTTCATGTCTTGGCAATAAATCTACTGCATCAATCTTTTCACCAAACACTGACACACTGTCCAGACAGAAGGTGGACTGTTGCAGGTTTACTTGATCAACTTGCTTTTTTGAGTGACCTTTCTTTGTAACTGTGTTAGGTCTACTTGATTTACAAAAACTCTGAAAATGGTTCCACTTCTTACATTTGTGGCATTGCTGACCAAATGCTATGCACTTTTCTCTTCTGGACTTGTGGTTGGCACCACAATTCTGACAGTTATCAATAAAGATTGATTTGGGTTTTGCTGATTTACCCTTATACTGTACTGGGTAGCATTTGTTCTGCACTGGATAGCCTTGGTTCTGCACTGAGCATGCTCCTTTAACTGAACTGGTCTTGGAATGTGCTTGAAGACTACGGGTTTTACACAGGGGCTGCTGCTGCCATGTGCTTAGGCCTGCTTTTGCCTGTCACACGTTCAATGATATCTACATTAGCTCTGGAGTCTGTTGAAACAATGCTCTTATCACTAGCAAGCATACTTGTGTGCCTCTCTGTAACCTCATGGCTCTGACAAATCTCAATGGCTTTGCTCAGTGTCAAGTCACTGTCAGGAAGCAAATTGTTTCTCACAGCAGCAATATTAATACCACACATGAGTCTGTCCTTTAATAACTCATCTTTTAAATCACCGAACTGACAAGTTTTATCTTTGCTTCTTAGGTCAGTAATATAAGCTGCAAAAGTTTCCCCTTGCTTCTGATCTCTCATTTAAACAAATGCCTCTCTAATGTAACAGTAGTCTGGGGGTTACACATTTCTCTGTACTTGCGCTTCTGACACTCGGGGGCGTTCTTCCCTTGATTCAGCCTGCACAACAGTATGAGTTTCTCCTTCACCTTCATATACTGCTGATGCATATACAAATGAATGCCCCCTGTCAATGGCCTCTGACCCTGCTAGGTTTAGCAAAATGAATGCCCTAGTGTGTGTATCTTTATCAGAATAAGCTGCTTGTATAAATATATCATACTCTTGCTCAAATGTTCTCCAATTCTCTGTAATATTCTGATCAAATGCAAGTGGTTGTGGCTTGCGAAATCCATCTGCCATATTAACATATCTTAGTGAAGACTTTTTGCAAATGTAC
This sequence comes from Protopterus annectens, assembly GCF_019279795.1. NCBI lineage: Eukaryota > Metazoa > Chordata > Ceratodontiformes > Protopteridae > Protopterus > Protopterus annectens. The sequence goes on from NC_056735.1 coordinate 905,739,610, forward strand.
AGAAACACACACACTTGTACATACACATGTGCTTGAAATTTATGCCAGTACTAGCAATAGCACGATAAGCCTCTGTATAGCTGAACTTTATGAAATAAATCTCCTGGGCACTTTAATATTCTGAAATCACTTTACTATAAAAGTCACTTGCCTTGAAATTATTTTACTATATGAGCCATTGTCTTGAAATTATTTGACTGTAAAACCTTTCGAATAACTGCACAGTGTGAATAAACTGGGCAATATAAGCTAAGGACTAGAAACATTTCAAAGCAACTGTATTTTATGAATAAACTATTTTGAAGTAATTGCAATTTGTGAATAAAACTGTTTAGAGGTAATTACACTTTGTGAATGAACTGGCCAGAAGAAGATCAGAGTGAGAAACACTTTGAAATAACTGCACTTTGTGAATAACAGCACAGCACACTGAAATTTCCCAAAATGGCTGCACTTTGCCAAATACTCTGTGCAGTGCAAGAAACACTCTGTAATAGTAGCACTCTGTGAATAGACACACCCATGCACAAGAAACTTCTTGAAATGGTTGTATTTGACTGCACTTCATGAAATAATTGCACTTTGCACACAACAACTCTTCGGAATAAATGCACTGTAATAAACACACACTGTAAGCACTTTTACATACTTTGAAATACTTCAAATAACTCTAGTTATGCAATTCAAGGCTTCAGTCAATGCAAAGTAGTAATTTATGCCAAAACACAGTAATATGCCAAAAACACGTGGTCACCTTGCTTTATTTATGCTCTACGTGCTCTTTTCTGCCCCTTCTGTTATATTTGCTTTGCTAATTTAATCTCTTAATGTGCCCTTTCTGCCTTTTGTTATATTCGTTTTGCTCATTTAATCTCTTTTCATGCCCACTATACTTTATTGTGCTCATTTTAAATCTAGACATGCTTGTTTTACTTTAAACATGCTGGTTTAATCAAATAACCTTGTTTCAAACATTTTGTTTGATTAATGAGTTTTTTATGCTTTCCTTTTGCTTAATAAATGTTTCTGTACTACTTGTTTGCTTAGTAATGCATTTAGTGCCCTTGTAATGCTCTGTTTTATCCCTTTTAATAAATAAAACTTTTGTGTATATTCTCTTCACCTTTAGCTTGCTTCTGGCCCTTTTTTCTCTCAGTTCACTTAGTTTGCCTGCATAGTTACCTCTGAACCTCATGGTTCTGAAGAGTAGTCTTCACAATCCCAGTTCTGACACCATCTTGCTTGCCAGATCAGGAAGAAACAGGTGAATGTTGTGGGTTCCTTTTCAAGCAGCTTTATTGTATACAAACATCATAAATGAAGCTAAGTATCTTTTAACTTATGTACAAACTATCTATCATACAAATAGATCTTAACACTCTGGCTGCACCTTCAAAATGGCACTGAAAATAACGTGCTTGGAATTTATATGCACATACAGACTTAGAAATGCTTCTTAAAGGTACAGCACACCTGTTATTCTACAAAAGGTACAAATTAATTTTTAAAACTGCTGAATAATATATTTGTGAATAACAATAGTTTCTTATGTACTGTTGATGCACAGTCTTTATACACTAGTATTCCATATGAATTTGGGTTGAAAGCCTTAAACCATCTTGTGCAGTTTGTCCCTCAGAGTTTGCTTAACCCACTGTACCAGCATTAAGGGACCAGTTTGATGGGCCATTGTAGCAGTGTGTCTACTCATCAGGTGGCTACAACCAGCCCTCAGACTACTATAGTACTGCCCAGACTTCTTGAACCTGGGCAAAAAACAGCTGTAGTGAAATGGTTACCTCTTCCACTTCAGACTGAGCCACACTGAGAAGGTCTGCCACAAGCTCACGCTCTATTAATTCCCGTAACCCCCTACATCTACTGAGTAACAATATCAGTCTCTCATTGTAAGGCTTCATCATGTTATCATGATAGAGTTTGTGCTTCTGTCTTCTACCTGGCAACTCTATCATCTACTTATCATTATTGCCTTTCTTAGCATAGTTAAAGGCCACTTTCTTCTGCTTGTAGTTTATTGTTTTTAGCAGGAACAGGTACCATCACTTCCTATCCAACAGAAGACTCTCTGGCCATGGCTGTCCAGTCATACTAGACCTTTTTCTGCTGTTGTACATATGCTAGTTTCTCTTTTTCCACCTCCGTGAGTTTCTTAAGCCTAGTCCACAAGTTTATAACATATTCCACAACAGATGCCTTGTGGGAATCAAATTTGGCCTCCCACTATTTATTAAATGAAATATTCCACAACAGATGCCTTGTGGGAATCAAATTTGGCCTCCCACTATTTATTAAATGAAATTCAGGGTGCCTCTTCAGTCTCTGACCATACAGTAAGTCAAACAGTGAAAGAGGACATGGGGAAGACCCTCTCCTACTGGTGTATGAATGCTTTCAGCATGCTCTTTAGTGTATAGTTAAACCTATCCTCCAGACTGTTGGTCTGTAGATGGTAAGAGATGGTCTTTAAATGCTTTATCAGCAACACTTTACTTAGCAATAAGTCCAGAAACAAGCTAGCAGGTCTGACTTGTAAATGGAACCTCTTCTGCTGTTATTTCTCTTGGGAAATTTACCTTGTTGAAAATTTCTATCAGAGCATTTACCCCACTTCCCTGCCTCAGTGAAGGACAGAGCTGCCACCTCTGGATATCTAGTAGCATACATTACCACCACCAGGATATTCCTATAATTTCTGGAGCTCAAGGACCCCACAGTGTCCTTAGTTACTCACTGAAATGGTTCCTCAATATCTGACAAAGGCATCAAAGCAACTTTAGCTTTATCTCCTTTCTTGCCAACCGTCTGGCATTTCTGACACTGCTTACATGTCTTGTACTACCACTTGACATATTTTGCAATGCTGGTCAGTAAAACATCTGTGTAAGCCTTCTTTATGTGTGCATTATGCCAGTACAGCATGAAAAGGGAATATCAAGAGCTAAGCCCAGATGTGCCTGTTCGTAGGCCTTGGCACTATCAAATGCTACATCACTTACAGTAACACTTCATCCTAGTATATGGACCGCCTTTACCCTTGAGGATCAAGATCATCCCTAGTTATTTCCCCTCAGTTACTGTAAAATAGAGTCTTATACCTGAGCTCATCACAGTTCTTTCATTATGGCCCTTAGCAGCTCCCTTGCAAAGAAAGTCTGATATCTCCTGAGTGCTATGCCTCAAATTCAGGCTTGTTACTGACAACTAACTCTCTCCTTGAAGTAACTCCTTCCATGGGAATCCCAGTATCTTCAGCAGCTATGGTCAGATTCAGGCTCATTGTTTTTTCACTCTAGTCACCCTTCTGAAAAGATGCGGACAATATCTCGGTCTCCCCCTTTCTGCCCTCTGCATGTACTGCTCTCCATCCTTGTCTGCATGTAACTACATGTACATAAAGTCTTGCATTATCAAAATAATTTCATATTAAGATGTCCACTGGGATATTATCAAACCTGAAAAAGTGTCCCTCCCAAAGTCCTAACTGGAGTGGACTGCCTGACAAGTATTGCTCCTCTATAACTACTTCGGGCATGAGTCTGATGCTGTATCTCTCTTGGCAATGTTTTCTTACCTCTTCATCAGGAAAAGGAAAATACAATTGTAATTTGGTACAGAGGTTTTCTTCAGATAGTCCACCACTTTTGTAGTGCTACCCCTCATTACTGCCTCCTATGACTTTTGTTCCTCAACTTGTCTTGGTAGACAGTGGTACTATATATGATTCCTTTGATTACAGTGATAACATTTAATCCCAAGTCCCAATCATGTAGTAAAATTGGTGACTTCCTCCTTTTCCTGAAGAACCTGTTGTGATGGCTTAGGCTGCCCCACTCTGTTCCCCATCTTGTGAATTTGTGACATTTTGGTACAGAGAGGCCTCCCTCCCCTAAATCTTTAGCAGTATTATAATCCCAGATTGCTAACCAGAGACGCACTTCCTCTGGCAGAGTACTGAGTGCTTGCTTCCTCTCAAAAAAGTCTGCTACCTTTTCAGATGTAGGGACCTGACAAGACTTGCTCACCTATAAGTGCTTATTTCTGCAATCTAATAATTCATATTATCATCTTTATACTTTGTTCTCTGAAATTCTTTATGTATGCTTCAGTAGTCAGTTTAAAACATTCAGATAAATACTGTTTAATGTAATCCTAATTCAAACAATCAGCATCATTCATTTCTGATACCACATGCATTACCTCACCCAAGACCGGGGAGATAAAAGTCTCACTCACTGCCTCTGCTCATCTGGTGCTGCTTTCACACCCTTTCAAATGCCTGACAAAAACTGTCAATGACATCCATCTCTTTATATTGTTGAAATAATTTTGCAATTGGCCTTGGCATCTATGGTTTGCCTTACCCTTGCCAGACAGTCAGCATCTCCCACTCATGCTGGTGCCGATTCTCTCTCTCTCTCTCACTACTGCCTCCAGCTGATTCCTTTTCTCAGCTGCTTCAAATGCCATACATTTCAATATTCTTAATATTTGTTATTCCAGTTTGGTTTTGTGGGCATCTGTAGATGGGTTGGACTATCCATCTTTATGAAGACTACACACTCACAGCAGCTGCTAGGCTGTCAGTCAGTTTAATGGGCTGTGTTACAGCTGCAGACAGGGCTTCTATAAAGTCCTTCTTAGACATAATGGCATGTGAAATTCCCATACATTTATATTCCTTAGTCATCTTTGACACTGGATTTTTTGGCAAGATGTCTTTCCTGTCTATTTCCTAAAAATACTTTACTGACCAAAATTTAACTGTTGTACATACAATCATTATTGTTGCATGTTGCTGCACATGTACACAAATCTTTGCTGATAAAACTACTTTGTAGCGTGAATGAGTCCAATTCAATATACACACCACTCCTCACAAATGTAAAGGGGATTGATGATCAGAAGGGGTTTGAATTTCATCATGGCCAGCTAGTGTATGGGAAGGATGGTGCCAAAGAAATGGGGGTTTTAACTCCACTGCTACCAACGAATCTGAAGGTAAGATTGTGGATTGGATCTGTAGTACTGCGATTCCCTCCAGTGCCCACCACTACATTTAAATATACACATCTAAAATTCTTAAAACTTGTGGCCACCAGGATTATGGTCTTGAGTCACACCACTGACACCAAACAAATCCAAGTATAAACAAGGCACACAAATATAAATCATCAAATAACTTCAATGAGTGTAGCTTTGCCACAAGGGGATACAAGAAATATGCACTGTTGTCCTACTTATGGGCCTTCACCAGCCACACTTATACATTCACTTTATACACAACACTCTGCCGAGCAGATTCTTTGGCCTAGCATCCCAGATCATTTTACCCACTGGCACCTATAAAGTTCCATTGCCTTCTTCTGCTCACTAGCCCACAGGAACTTTATCTCAATGTAGTCCTGCACTCACATATATTTCCAGGGAAGGCTATAAATATTCTCAGGCACTGCATTATTCTTTCCTGACTCAGGATAGTAAACTGCCACCACCCCAGATTACCAGGATGGGTATCCCCCAGTTACAGTTTCACTTTTGTAACTTTAAGCACAAATAATAGAGTGCAGTAAGGTGGTCTGACCAAATAGAGCTAGACACCATCAGTTTGGCATCCTTTATTAATAAATAGCCTTTTATCATTTAATAAATACATAATAAATACATAGGTGACCAGCTGCATACTTTTTAAAAGTAAACAAGTAAATAATATTTTACTTTGAAAATAATGTGTCAAGCAATGCAGTTAGCAAATAAATACACCAAAAATCAAACAAAACAGAAAATAATACTTTTGAAAAAAATGGAATGCAATAAAGAAAAACATATGTACAGCTTTATGTAGTTATCCTTAATTGAGAGAATTAATGGACCCCCACTGCAATAACTGAATTTCTAGGCAGAGACACAAGTTCTGAAGCAACTCTCAAGTTGGAGCATGCAGGGTTCTTCTTCTCTTCTTAACTGTTCTGATTCTGTCATCTTAAGCCATCTGGTATATGTTTTTTTTTTATAGACTACAGGTGCAACCAATCAGGTCTTCACATATTCATACTGTAATGACCCTCCACCTCTGGGACAGTAATCAAGGGTCCTCAATCCTCACCAATGGCACCTGTGGTGAATGTTCACTGAGAGGATATCAGGTACACACACAGTATCTTCAGAAGCAACTCTCTGCATCAAGCACAATCAAGTACAATTTCCCTTAAGAGCACACAGGGAGCACGGTCAGTCTGGGGCTGGTTCCTCTATCTTTCTTCAGATCCCAAACAAGACTCCCCACTGGCTCAGCTATAGAGTTGAGATCTCAGCCAGGGTTCCAAGCCAAGTCCTTTAGCACTCTCTCTGTCCACCCAGTGCTTTGTATCCCTGCCCAAGTAGGTGAAACATACACCCTTTGAGATTTGATTTACACACACACACACACACACACACACACACACACACACACACACACACACACACACACCTACCTGGGAAAGGATGGAACAGGTTTACTAGCTATGCCCCCTCTTGCCCAGACTAAAAGTTAGTTATTACTGCCACCAGAACCTCTCGCCAGCTACTATATGGCCATTAACAAAGGGTGTCCAATTTTAATGAGTAATATTAATACTACTACAAATGTTAGTTTGCCAAGAGCACAAGGTTAATAGGAATGGGCCACACAGTGTCATCAAATACATATGCAAATACTCTCAAACCTTGAATATCTCTACAAAGATCAACCACAATGAAATTTTAAATATATTTAATAATAAAAAAATAAAAGAACAAGACAATACTAAATATCTGTTCACAGTGACATCGGAGTTAAAAATAGATGCAGACAAATAAAGAAAAAACAATATCTAAACTAAGCTACAATATATTCTGGACTAAATCTAAGAGAATTATACTATTCCCTACTTACTTAATAGAGCAAGGCAGATAATGTGGTGAAAGGTCCTTCTTGTTGTCAGGCCCAAGCCAGAATACAGAATGCTCTGTCTCACTAAGAGACTTCTCAAAATAATATCTAAAATATTACCTGTGGGATAGCTTGCAGAATGACATCACTTCTGGTCATCTGACTTCTAATTCCCATGCAAACCCCCATTGCTGGAAGCTGGTAGGATTTACTACCTACCTATAAAAATACACACACAAGGGCTTTTGCTCAGAATTGTGGCAGGTGCTGGAAGTCATAAAACAATTGCATAGCTCCACACTTCCAGAGCAATAATGAGTTCACCCCAAACACAATACAGAAAGCTTCCTACTACAAACTTTGTGTCTCTGGCTATATTGAAACCTGTGAGATAGCATCTTTATGGCCTAGCCCATAAAGTGATTTAATTTCAGATATATTTTAAATTTTGCTGGACTGAGGTTAACCTCCTGTCTCCCAGTTTCCTCTGTTAAACATATACATTTAAGCAATTACAATAGTGCATGTACATTTCTGTTCTCTCCAGTCGGGCACATGTGGATGCATTTCAAGCACAATACTTTACAAATACCTTTTCAACACAAACATCTATACAAATCAGTTTGACATACACATGACATAGAGTTCTAATACATTTGTAATACAAGCATCTTGTATAGATCAGTTTGATATTCACAAATGACATATAATTATTTACAAAATTCCAGCTAGCTGTGCTGGCAGTACCTCCTTTCGTCACACATTCAAATGGACCTGTTTACTTGCTTTTGGTCAGTTATCTTTTTTAAGCATATTCTAATTGCTGTTTTATTGTACTTGGCTTCCTGGACCTGGGAACAACCAGAGATCCTGTAATTACATTTCAACATGCTGTTTTTAACTGCTGTAGTTCCTAAAGGCAGGAAGTTACATCTTTGCAACTTTAGTTACAAACTCCATATATTTTCTTTTTCTTTTCTTTTGTGTATTCCTAGAAAAAAAGGTCAGAAATTCATACATGTTTCCATGCAACAACAAACACATATTGCTCATAAAATTACATATTTATAGCTTACCTACTGCAGGTCTTGCATGGCTTACATGCAGCTCACTTATCTGCTGCATTATGATTCAGAAAATAGTCATATTTTTTGTATAAATCTCACAAAGCTATCCAGTTCCTCAGCCTTTGCTGTACCCCCAACATCTTTAGTTTTCTTATCAGCTCCCTGTGTGAGGTAGAGTTAAAAGGCCTTGATGAAGTCTATAAAAACTGGGAGACTATCTATTAATACTAGCATGTCAAGTTAATTTGTAAGCCTGCTATAAAAGTGGATCACCTTTAACTGTTGGCTCTTTATGGCCATAATCCCATGTATATTGTCCTGAAGATTGTTGTCATCTGGAAATACTACAAACCTTTCCATCAGGATTCTCTCCATGACTTTCTCTGCCACTGTTAGTCCTGCAACTCCTTGGTGCTTTCTTCTACACTCTTGTGCAAGGGTACCACAATTAATGTCATCCATTTTTTTGCACTTCTACACTGAGCTATGAACAGCTGAAGATCTGTGTCAGGAGGTCTGCCAATGTACTGGCCAGATTTCTGATGATTCTGAGGAAAAGCATAATTGTGTTGGATAATCACAGACAAAATTATCCAAATACATATCTGATAAAAAAAGAACCAGAAAAGGTAAGGTGCTAAGAAGACTAATTCTAGAACTTGAAGAAGTTGTGTAACTGAATTGGAAAAAGTAAAGCTAAAATCAACTGATAACATGAAAGTATATAAGACTCACACTGGAACTAAAAATATAGAGGAAGTAGAAGCAAAAGACCATACAAATAATAAAAAGAAAAACTTGGCATGAGAACATTTGGCAGAATAAAACAAAAGCATGCCATTCAAGGTAAATTAGTGCATGCATGTGACTGTAAGCAAGAAAAGGCAATGTAATGCAGAACAGCAAGTCTGCAGAATATGTGGATGCTATGGCTCATTGTGTAAAATGTGCTTTAACAGATAAAACCACAGAAACAGGCAATCGTGAAATCTTAGTGCCAGTGAGTACTGTAGAAATGACTTCCATGAAATCAGTGTAATATGCAGCCAAAAACATGGATGATAAAGCAATAATGTTTGATAATATGGGTGAAAAAATGTCTGATTAGTAAAATTGTTCATAAGCAACAAATATGTTTTATTTGGGTTGGCGCTGGTCAAGAAGGAATAATAACTGTATATAAATTGTACAAGTGTGAAAACAAGAAAGATGCTTTCTTCACCCTTTGAATTTGTGGGTTTTACTCAGGGTCTGTGGTTTCATAGCAATCCTAAAGAAATATATATATATATATATATATATATATATATATATATATATATATATATATATATATAATTTCTGAGTCAATATTCAGAAGTGTAGTGTTAAACCGAAGCCAAGTGAGCCTGCTTTTGTGCACTTTTGTTTTATTCAGGATACAAACTGAAGACTATTGGAGAGCTACTTGAACTGTACTTATAAAAAAAGATGTATAGGGTGTTACAGCTTACTTAAAAAGTGACAGAGATGTAATGGAGAAAGTCATAACTTAACCGACAACATTTTTAATATTTAGGCATTTGGGATACATAATCTATTCAGAATAATCCAGAGAAATAAATGAATCACTATATAACATTGAAGCAACATGTTTTTTGTACTAAACACTGTGTATAGCTAGAGAACACTGAATGTCTTTCATAAAGAATTAAGTAGGGCTTCAGTATTTAAGCTCCTCAGACAGAAGGGAACTGTTTCTGTTCTGTGTCATAAATGCTACTTGTTAGCTATTAAGAAACATGATACTAACAATGCTCTGGCAAAGCACAGCTTGAATTGTACTGATTTCAGGAAATTTTCATTTTTAGTGTTAGAAAAAGTGGATCTTAAGTTATATGTTGATTCATTTAGCAACTATTTGGAAAAAAAACAGGAGGTAAAGTGGCAATAACCTGTTTATTTTTATTCTAATTAGCAAGTAGCAAGTTACTGTATATATTTTTTCTAATTGTTTAATTTGGTGAGGCTACCACCCTACCCCCTAAGTAGAACTACATTAATGCTTTAGTTTCTGATGTGCTGCATTTAAGGACCAACAATTTTAATGTGTAATGTGTGTGACTAACCATCCTTACTGCATTATTTGTATTACTGTTGCTTGTTTTTTTTTTTTTACTAAGTAACCTGATTTTTTTTACACTCTGTGGTAACACAGTATATATGTAACTTGGACCTTTTCTCCCTGGGTCTCCGCTGAAAACAGGCCTTTTGGGGCTCAATTGGACACGCCAGGTAAAGAAATGAAAAATACATAAATAAATGTTTCTTAGAGAGAATTTTCTGCCAGGTATTAATGAGACTATTAGTGTTAAAAGTGTGTTAAAATACAATATTTTTTGAAGCTGTATTTGTCTCAACTGTCTCTTTAAGCTTAACAGATGTCAACGAAGGTGTGTATTTTATAAACTAAGTCAACTGATGTTTTAGAAGTTTGATGTCATTTCCTGTTGTATTTAAATGGAATCATGTGGCTGTTTAGTTTCTGATGAAGTTCAAGATTAAACAAACAAAAATGCTAAAATTGTTTTCCTGCAGAGCAGTAATTTTTTATTATTATGTTTTGGTTTAACAAGACTTGTTTGTGTGGACAGCTGTGTGGCAAAGGGTTTTGCAGTCAAGTTTTGTCATTTGTACCCTTTGAAGCTTTTTCAGTTTTATCTGTTACAGATTTCTGCTACATTAATTAATCTTGGCAGCATCCCCCATCAACCCACTGCTTTTTAGAATACTGCATCTGTTTCCTGTTTATTTATTTACTGACATTTGATTACCAGTCCAACTGGGTAGGAGCCAATTTTTAGTGGAGGACCAGGGAGAAAAGCTCCAAAGTATTACAAAACATTTTAAGAACAATAATTTTACAGTCTTTAAAAATGATACAAAAATACAGTTTAAATAATTATAATGAAGCCGCGATGGTGCAGCGGTAGCATTGTCACCTCACAGCAAGAGGTTCTCCCATTCGATTCTCAGCTGGAGCACCTTCTGTGTGGAGTCTGCATGTCCTCCCCGTGGTTGAGTGGTGTTCGAAAGACATGGTTGAATGGGTGTGCCTTTGTTGAAGGTTGGGCATCGGGTTGGCACCTCGGCACCATAAAAATCGACTGCCAATCATTAGTGGACCGGAGTTCCGCTGTGGCGACCCCTAACCGGGGAAAGCCGAAAGAAAAACAACAACAACCAAATTAGACATAATATGAAAACATTGATTAAACATAGATGCAAGTTATATGACAAAGATTTAATAGTTAAAGAAATTTTAGCCAGTTTTAGAGAAATTAAATCTAAGCTAGTATAATACAAACAGGAATTGCAATACAAAGTGAGAGAAAAGTAGACTTATGGTATATTTTGAGAGAAAATGATAGATGTAAGGAAGCGAGTGAAGAAGGGAGAGGGAGAAGAAGGAGATGGAAGGTATGAATAGTTATTTGCTCACAGTTAGGGATATAATTTTTCCTGGTGTTGAGCAAGAACAGAGCCACCTTTTGTCTAGGAAATCTTTCAGAATGGTATTGAAGGATGGAAGGGAGGGTATACTCTTGATGGATAAAGATAAGGAGTTCCAGGCCTTAGCAACCTGATACATGTACAGACAATGCCCAGCAGTTTGACAGGTTTGTAGACAGACAGGAGTTTTTGGTCAATGGATCTTAATGATCAACTGGGAAAATAGGTATGTGTAATATTATTTAGTGATGGATAAGCAGATGAATTCTGGATAATTTTATAGGTGATAAGAAGCTGTGTATATGTTAGTTGATGGGGTAGTTCTAACTAATTTAGGCTTTTTTGGTGCTGTGCAGTGGTGGGTTCTGAAAGGGGTATTTGTTGCAAATTTAGCAACTTTGTTATAGCATTGTTCAAGTTTTGATTTTTGTGATGCCTGAGCATTTGTAAGGATGGGAACACCATGAATAAGTGTGGGGAAGAGATATGTAGTGCCAAGTGTAGCTTTAGTTGCTTTGCTGAGAATGTTTTTGGCTGTATAAAGCATCCCTAGGTTTTGATGAGTTTTTCTTATGCAATTTTGTATATGCAGGTTGAATTTAAAATGATCATCCACTGTCATCCTAATAATTTTCTATGAAAGTGACTTCAGTGATTGTATTATCAAAGGAAAAGGACTTTAAATGTTTTTTTCATGGAGGAGGAATTTAGGGGAAAAAGTAGTAGTTTTTTTTTTTTGGGGGGGGGGGGTTGAGCATGTGTTGTGAGTTACAAAGCCATGTTTCAGTTGCTGTTAAAGCTTCCTGAGTATTTTTTGGAGGTGTGCCATATTGTCAGATGTGAAAATGAATGTGGGATCATCTGCATACTACAATAGGCAGGTATGGTAGTGTGAATGTTTGGAGGGTGTTTGTGAGAATATTAAAGAGGAGGGGACCAAGGGTTGAGCGTTGTGGAACATTGGTGGTGACTGTGAGGTATTAGAGTGCCATTTTACTGACTGACACCTATTGGAGAGGTAGCTTTTGAACTATAGAAGGGTGGACTGAAAGAGACTTAATGAGGGCATTTGAAATTGAAATTTTCTGGAACAAACTGTGTCAAAGGCTTTAGACAAGTCTAGAAATAGAGCAGATTAGTTTGCCATTATCTCTAGCTTTACTGACAGTATCTATATAGGTTAGAAGTGCAATATTAGTACTATAGGAAGGAAAGAAGCCATGTTGTGTGGAGGATGGGAGCTCTTCTTGCAGGACATGCAGTGTTTAGCATTAACTGCTAAGTTAATGAAGTTGCTAGTTTGGTTGTTATGTTTTTAATTTTAATTTCTGTTCAGATTTTTACTACCTTGATGAACTATGCCAGCCTCTCTTAATCGCACCCCCAACACACCTTTTGGAATAATGTATATTTGTAGGTTCACAGGTGGGTACTAAGCTAGAATACATATTGCTATCAAGTTTTGGTATCCTCCTTGTCAGAGTAAGTAGAGGCTGGGAGATGAAACATTTACAAGCGGAAGCCTGGGAGATTAACAATTTATAGCCTGCCAGTGTGCATTAGAGACATATGTGCCAAACCAGAAATGAATATTCTACTCCCATCTATAGTGGATATAAAAAGTTTACACACCCATATTAAAATGCCAGTTTTTTGTGATATAAAAAACTGAGATCACAATAAATAATTTCAAAGCTTTTCCCACCTTTATTGTGACCTATAACCTGTATACGTCAACTGAAAAACAAATCTTTTAGGGGAAAAAAATATAGAAAATAAAAAATGTACAGTATGCTGGTTGCATAAGTGTGCACACCCTTAAACTAATACTTTGTTTTGTGTCCACACCCTTAAACTAATACTTTGTTGAAACATCTTCTGATTTAATTGCAGCATTCAGTCTTCTTAGATACACACCTGCCATCAATTAAAGAGACTCTGATTAACCCCAAAATAAAGTTCAGCTGTCCTAGGACTTTCCTGACTTTTACTCAGTTGCTTGCTACAGCAAAAGCCGTGGTTCGCAGAGAGCTCACAAAGCATCAAAGGGATCTCATTGTTGAAAGGTATCAGTCAGGAGAAGGGTACAAAAAATTTCCACAGCATTGGATATCTCATGGAACACAGTGAAGACAGTCATCAAAAAGTGAAGAAAGTATGGGACAACAGTGATGTTGCAAAGAACTGGATGTCCCTCAAAAATTGATGAAAGGACAAGATGAAATTTGGTCAGGAAGGCTGCCGAGAGCTACAGCAACACTGAAGGAGCTGCAGGTATTTCTAGCAAGTACTGGTTGTGTACTGCATGTGATAACAATCTCCCATATTCTTCATATGCCTGGATTATGGGGTAGGATTGCAAGACGTAAACCTTTTCTTACACAGAAAAACATCCAAGCCCAGCCAAAATTTGCAAAACATTACATCGTCTTCGAAAAGCATGTGGGAAAATGTGTTATGGTCTGATGAGACCAAGGTTGAACTTTTTGGCAACAATTCCAAAAGGTACGTTTGGCACAAAAACAACACTTCGCATCACCAAAAAAACACCATCTCCACAGTGAAGCATGGTGGTGGCAGTATCATGATCTGAGGGTGTTTTTCTTCAGCAGGAACTAGGGCTTTAGTCAAGGAAGAGGGAATTATGAACAGTTCCAAATACCAGTCACTTTTGGCCCAAAACCTTCAGGCATCTGCTAGAAAGCTGAAGATGAAGAGGAATTTCAACTTTCAGCACGACAATGCCCTAAGCATACATCCAAAGCAACAAAAGAATAGCTTTATCAGAAGAAAATTAAAGTTTTGGAATGGCCCAGCCAGAGCCCAGACATAAATCCAATAGAAAATCTGTTAGGTGACCTGAAGAGGGCTGTGCACAAGAGATGCCCTCCCAATTTGACAGATTTGGAACGCTTTTGCAAGGAAGAGTGGGCAAATATTGCCAAGTCAGGATGTGCCATGCTGATAGACTCCTACCCAAGAAGACTGAATGTTGTAATTAAATCAAAAGGTGCTTCAACAAAGTATTATTTTAAGAGTGTGCACAGACAACAAAGTATTAGTTTAAGGGTGTGCACACTTATGCAAACAGCATATTGTAAGTTTTTTATTTTTTATATTTTTCCCTTAACAGATTTGCTTGTTTTTCACTTGAATTGTACAGGTTATAGGTCACATTAAAGTTGGGAAAAATTTGGAAATTATTTATTGTGGTCTCATTTTTTTATATCACAAAAACCTGGCATTTTAAAAGGAGTGTGTAAACTTTTTATATCCACTGTAATTGTCCAAGTTATGCTTGAATTAGGTTAGGGAAGAACTCCTCTTCACATGGATAGGGAGCCTGTTCCAGAGATGGGATGGTCTTAGATACATACTTCTCTCTTTATGTGCATAAATATTAGCCATCATTTTTTTTAATGTATTGGTACACGCAGAGCTCTCAGCCAATCAGGGTAAAATCTGAACAGAATCAGGCCACATAGCTCTCAACCTTCCATTTCAAAAATGTGGAACACTGCCTCTCATATAGTGGAACAAATAGGCAAAATTGGAATGATTACTAGCAGCTTATTAACAAATTCAACTAGGAATGTCATGGCATGATTTAAATGTGATATTTTGCACGTATAAAAGGTTTTTAATGAATGAATATGATTCAGTATAATTTACCATAGATATTTTAAAAAATTCCTATCAATACATGTGAGACACACCTTTTCATTGTGGAACAATGTTGAACATGGAGGTTTTAAGACTCAATGAGGAACATTCCTCATAATGAGGTACACTTGAGAAGTTTGGACCAGGGACAAATGCCCAAATAGTCAGGGAAATTAGTGACTTTTAAAATATTAGTTCTATTAACCTGAGTCACGGACAGAATCACAGAATGTGAATTGCTATACATTTTCAGAAGTAGAAGGAGTCTATAACTTTAATTATTGTCGTTATTTATCAAGTGATATGCACCACCTTTTTTACACAAGTCACTAATTTTAGGTGGGATTAGTAGGGACAGAGATGAAATTTGAGTCAAAATCATAGCCGGCGTTAGGCACCCACAAAACCAGCGGCTGCAGGTAGCCCCCGAATATTTCCCTGCTAATGAGGGTCCCTTGCAGCAGCTGCGGGTTTCTCCATCTCCTCAGTTTGTTCCTTCACACCTCTTGGATGTCTGCACAGCTAGTTATTGTCACCGGGCGATCGCAAATTTTTTTTCGCTTTTTTTTTTCTCTTTTTTTGATTGATTTGTAAGCTGCACTCAATCAGGTCTGCTTCAGTAAAGCAAGGGATCTGATTGGCTGCAGCCCCCATGGAAGTAAGTTGTTCCCCCCCCCCCCGACAGTGAAGTGAGAAAACAGGACCTGATTGGTCCTTGGAAATCACACAGTTTTCTAGATAGTTTTGTTTCTCGACTGGCTTAAACACATCACTAGCTGTTTCAGCAAACAGGAACCCACAACCTATTTTCTCTTCCATAGGGTACCTTTACATTATGCATACATTTAGCTGCCTATTTTGAATTTTTCTATATTGCAACACCTGGACAAGGACATGAACACTACTAAGTCACTACATATTCCGTCTGTTCATGAAATGAAGAAGAGAAAGCTCTTAATGCATCTCTCCTTTTTAAAGCACTTTGATATGTAATTAATTAATTAGTTATTAATTAATTTATTTATTTATTTGCATCTGCAGCTTTGAGGGACTTTAGCTGGTATGGCAAAAAAGGTGGATTTGGATTGTTGCCATACTTTGGATCCTATTAGTGAGTGGAGTAGATATTAAACTATTCCAGGGCTGTGGGAGACAGGCAAATGACTGTTAGTTAGCGGTAGTTTGGAGTGAGAGACTGTATAGAAATCCATGATGAGACTGGGAGAGGAGGAGGTTGTTTGAAAAACTGGTTAGTACTTGAAAGTAGATGTATTTCTCAAGGATCTTAGGCAAAGGTGAGAGTATGGCAAAGGGTCTGAAGTTAAAGAAATCAGTAGAGGGGGGACACTTGAGCATACGTGGCAATGTCCACACATGTACCTACCCTTAATGAGTGGCATAAACTTCCTTTCTCTTATATAATTGAAAAATTATATCGAGCTGCTCTGCTTACTGCTTGCTTGCTGTGGGATGGATTTGAAGTCTTCTTAAGACACACAGTCTTGCTGTGCTGTTTACTGCTGAATCAGAGACACATCATGACTCCATCTGTAGTCTGTTTAAAGCACCAAGCCTTTCAAACTGCACACTGATAAAGAAATATATTTTGCAGCTATAAGCACAGTTACAGATAACTTATTTTATAACAAACCACACGTAGTCTGTCAGATTTGTAGCATATATTTACAAAGTTTTCCTTCATTACAGATATGAATGATGACTTCTACAAAATACCTCTCTCTGACCTTCTCTCACATAACTGAATTACTACAATAGCTATATACAGAGCTAGTCACGCACACAAGAGATTCTTATTTCCTCCTGGTATATTTTTCTGGCCTTCTATGGGAAGTCGCATAATGTCTGTTTTTAGACTTTTCTATTGTCCTTTTGTGATTTAAGCACTCTTGCTGATGTGAGGATGCCATTCTGAAAGGAAACATCTGTATAAGCTGTTCCTACTGGAAAAACATCACGTATTGCTGAATTTATAAAAAAGGATGTCTGTTAATAGATATTTGTTCTACAAACATGAGAAAATCATGTAATGCTTGTTTTCCAGTATTGCTTTCTTAGGCATTTTCTGATGCTGTGAAGAGAAGCCTATCTGTTATACATATAGTATGAATGCACATTGTAAACTCTATACATATATTCAAGCAAACTTTTTCTTTCAGCATATTTACAACAGAATTAATT
This sequence comes from Protopterus annectens, assembly GCF_019279795.1. Classification (NCBI taxonomy): domain Eukaryota; kingdom Metazoa; phylum Chordata; order Ceratodontiformes; family Protopteridae; genus Protopterus; species Protopterus annectens. Next base: position 905,756,962 of record NC_056735.1, read on the forward strand.
TCAGCTTTATATTCATAATATCTAACAATAATGATGGCTGACTAAATTATCACTTGTAGCTTTTGCATTCCTAAACATAAGCATAATGTTCCAACCTATAGCCTTTTGAGTACTTCATATAATTTAATATATTAATGTATTTATTTATGCATTCCTTTGATACACAAACATTTAAAATAAAAGCACTGATGAACCCTGCCTTTGTCTGGTTAATCTCTATGTTCTGCAGCCTTCCTTTCCAGTACTGTTGTCCTTTCTAAAAGTAATACATTATTAAAGTTTGATCAAATTCGTTGTCTCTGAACTGGCCCTTTCAATAAATATATTTTCATATCACTCAGACTTTTGTGTACCTCTTTTCCTGCCATGTCTGCCAGAGCCTTTTCATGAAACATGTTTTCATATCACATAGATCTTTTTTCCTAAATGCATTTTTACTGCCATGCTTGCAGAGTATCAAACGTCCCCCTCTCATACTAACTCATTTCTTTCATGTACTACAGTTTTCTCTTTGGGGCAAGACCAGACTTTGGGGGAAAGAGACATCATATAGACACCAGATGTCCATGTATTTGCTGGTATCCCAGCAATGATATTTTTGGTTTGGCCTTAACCAGGTCTCTAGTGTCTGTTGTGTGCACCCACATCATTGTAGAGGCATCCTGTACATCCCCTCTTTCTGCATACTGCAAAATATAACCATTAATGGCTACTTTCATTGGCTTAGGATCAGCAAGTAGACTTTCCTCAATCCTGTAGCCACTGGTAAAATACAAGCCTCCTCCTCCATGACAGCATGTTGGTCTGAATGGGTCTGCCATCCCCTTTCCTCAGATGGGTGTGTCAGCAAATGCCGCTAATTCCCATCTTCTCCTGGTCAGCTTTTCCAGTACCCAAGATTGCTCTAAAGATTGGCTAGTAGAAGAAAAATCATCAGAACCTCAGAAATCGGGATTTGGGAATATTTTGAGTCATATGCTTGGAAGATGACTGGTTTTAAATAATAAAGGATTATAGTCTTCTTTCTGTTTAGTTTAGCTTCCAGCTCATCACTTTCTATAATGCTGACATGTATATGTCTAATTTATGAAGACTTTTTTCACTTATTGGTGCTTAAAAAGGAAATCAATATAACGTGTGTGGTGTCCCAGTTCTGTCCTGCTGTAGTGTGCTTTTGTCATATGTGGGTCTCTGTTCAGTCTTGCTGTAGTTTTGTCCTGGTCTTGTGTCTATGTCCTGTGTATGGGAGACTGTGTGGGTGTTCAGTCTTGCTGTAGTGCTGTCTTTATCATGTGTGTGTCTGTCCTGCATGCAAGAGTCTGTGTAGCTGTCTGTCTTGTCTGTTCAGTCTTGCTGTAATGCTGTCTTTATCTTGTGTGGATGTCTGTCCTGTGTGGAGGAGCCTGTGTGGGTGTCAAAGACAGCCCTACAACAACATTGAACATTATCATGTGTGGGTGTCTGTTCTGTGTGCAAGAGTCTGTGTAGCTGTCTGTCTCGTGTCCCTCAGTCCAATGTGGAGTCTGTGTGGGTGTCTCTTTTTAGCCTTGCTGTATTACTGTCTGTCTTGTGTGTCTGTGCTGTGCGTGGGAGTCAGTGTGGGTGTCTGTGTACTTCTGTGGACTGTATACCCTGATGCAGTACAGAGACTTGTTGTAATGTAACAAAATGACTACTAAATGTCAGTCAGTCATTAAGTCAGTTATAGCTCTCAATCTCTTAGCACAAAAACATCTGGACAAAGCCAAAGATAATGAGGGAACAGCCTCAAAAATTGGGACAAATTTTAAATATTGCTTAGAAACTTAAAAAGTTGCTAGAATAAGAGGTAATCTCCAAGTGTAGTACCTTGCAGGATGCGCAGTAGCAAAACCCGCCCCAAACACGCCTCCAGCCCCATGGAGGCAGCAGCAGTATGATTATTCAACAGTTTGCGGACTGGAATTTAATTAATATTCAGCATCTGTACCGAAAGCAACCCAAATGACATTAATGTAATGTTGTATTAGGGACATAAAACTTCATTCAGTACCAAAAAGGAGATGCTTTATTAGGGACATAAAACTAAAATGCCTGCAGTAAATCACATTTCTGTCAGTCAATCGGGCAGAGTTCACACCATTTCTCTAAATGATATTATTACATTTTAACGGCTTTAAGGGCATGTGCTTGCAAGGAAGTGGAGGGGTGTGGGGAGCACACCGCACCACGAGGGGGTGCAGGGGGGCTTGCCCCCCTGAAAAAGGAGAAAAAGTAAGAATTTCTCATAGGATGGAGTTTGTTGTGATACTGATATTTAGCAGTTTACACAAAGTGACATGCAAATTTGCATGCCTGTCAATCTTCTTCCCGGATATCCCCGCCCATTTAGCGTGCCAAGCAATGACGGGATGTCCAAAGCTGCACAGAACTAACTGCGAGGTACTACACTTGTAGATTACCGACTAAAAGGCATGTTACTATGCATTTTTTGAATGATATGAAATCGGAAACTCAAATTAGTGTAATTATTTAGTGAATTCAACCCTCACTGATTTGTCACAAAAAAATCCAGAAAACTACAAATTTTGAGAAACAGACCAAAAAATGAGTCAAATCTGGACATTCTCTGAAAATCTGGGCAGTTGAAGAGTATGCAGCATGACCGACCTTAGGCATAGGCGAACTAGGTGACTGCCTAGGGTGCCATACAGGCCGGCCTTGTAAGGGCACGTTATGCATTTATTTACTTATTTTTTTAATTAATATAATGTTTGTGCTTTTCTTGGTGCTGGAACCAGAGGGCAGAGGGTGGAGGAGGGGAGGTGGGGATAGCACACTCCCACTTACAGCTGCAGGTTAGCTGGGAGGCTGAAAAAATGTTTAGTTTGTGGTGCAAGGATCTTCTCCTTTAAGGAGAAACTTGCATGTGTCACGACGCCAACGTCATCCAAATGCATTCTGCAGTTCTACGTGGAATTTAAGCCAGCACTTCAAGAGAAGAGTTAAGTCTGTGTCTCTGCGTGTGGCCATTTGGGTTATAAAGAAGGTAAGTGTATGTGTGTGCATTTATGTGTAATGTAAACTGTTTATTTCTGTATGAGACAGAATGTGTGTGGGTATGTACGTATGTGTATGGAATTTAAATTTGTTGTTCTGTTTGTATGAGATATAAAGTGTGTGTATGTTACTGTGTGAGAGTAGGTGTAGGTGTGTGTGTGTGTGTGTGTGTGTGTGTGTGTGTGTGTGTGTGTGTGTGTGTGTGTGTATGGAATTTAAACTAGCCGTTCCTTCCTTTGAGTCATTGTTGCTGTGCAAGAGAGTAGGTGTGTGTGTTGCTTTGTGAGAGTCGCTGTATGTGTGTGCTGCTGTGGCAGAACAGAGAAGGCAGGTGTGTGCATAATTTAAACTAGTAGTTTCTCTCATTTCTGTATGAGAGAGAAAAGTGTGTGTGTTTTGTATGAGAGCAGAATTAGAGTGTGTGGAATTTAAATTAGTCATTAGTTTCTGTATGAAAGAGAAGGTGTGTGTGTGTGTGTGTGTGTGTGTGTGTGTGTGTGTGTGTGTGTGTGTGTGTGTGTGTGTGTGTGTGTGTGTGTGATACCTCTCAACTTCTTAGAGCAAGAAATCTGGACTAAGCCATAAAGTGGGATAATGGCCCTAAAATAGGAAAACTTTTTAAATATTGCTCTTACAAACTTAGAAAGTTGATAGAAAGCTGATAGGTTTTGCATTAGTGCTGCAACGTCAGTCTTGAAAGATTTACCAGTAATGTGGCAAAAAAACATAACTTTATGGAAAACAGACAAAAATGAGGTCCCTCTCAAGTATCCAGATTTAGCATTATAGCTTGTCTATTTCTCATAATTTGTGGTTTTCTGGCAAATTAGGGAGGACTGAAGTCACTAAATAGCACTGCAAGCAAAACTATCCTTATTTTTTTGGCCATTGTATCCATATTATTTTAGGCTCTGTCCAGATTTTTTGCACTAAGAGGTTGAGAGCCATGCATATCTCTCAACTGTTCAGATTTTTGCCTCATATTTTTGGCCTATTCCTCATAAAAGTTATGTTTTTTCTGGCAAATCACTGAGGATTGAAATAACTAAATGCCAAACATTTGAATTTCAGCCCACATTTCCTTCAGAAAATGCATGCTGAGACAAATGCTTCTAAGTCTGTAAAAGCAATATTTTAATTTGTCCCTCTTTTTGTTGCCTTTGCCCCCCAATATTTTAGGCTTTGTCCAGCTTTCTTGTACTAAGAGATTGAGAAGTATGGAGGCATGGTATGTAATGCCTTAGTTGCCGATTATTTGGTGCATTTTAAGGGGGGATAGGGGTCTGCATTCCCGAGTGTCCTCTTTTCTATAAGATGCCTAGTTGTCGGTTTCTCAGTCATTCCCTATTGCAATATTACCAGCTTACCAGTTTTTTAATGTAAAGTAGGCAATTACTTTGTCAAGTCCAGCAGGAACTGAATTTGTAGATGCACTGAAATGTAAAGTTGTTTGCCAGTAACAACCTCTTCATTATTTACAAATCTCTTTAATGTAGAATTATTCTGATGAATTTTACTTCTGCAGAGATTGTGCTTATGATTGACACTGGTGGATTGTAATGGCATAAGTCTGAGTGGCCTTTTATGGTTACAATGTTCTGAAATGGGCAGTTTTGTTGTTATTGGGTCATGCATTTTGTTTCATTGCTTGCTGGAAAAATGTTCAAAATTACAAATTTAAAACATACTAACAACTGGTGCCGTATTATACAAGGAATATAATTTATTACAATCAGGAAGGTGAATCAAATAACACATATGGGTATTCATGGCCATAAAAATGTGTTCAAGGAGCCTGTAGTTTGAAAATAGCCCAAAGGTAAACTTAATTCTTCACTTTCCAGATGCATTTTATTTGAATGTAGGTTTTAATGCTGTTTCAATGGCAGGGAAGCTTACTGCTCATGCTAAGCCTGTTTTCATTGTAAGGCTGTACTGTTTAGCAAGTGGCTATTGGTGTTTGTGCATTTTATTTCAAAAGAAGAAAGTTTAGTGCTGCTCATACTAAGTCTGTTTTCAATGTGCAACTGTTTTATCTAATAGCACACTGTTGTAGAATCTGAAAACAGTGCTAGTAGCATAATTGCCTTTGGTGCAGAAGGCTGTGGATTCTAGTTTCACACCATATAGATGAAGTACTGACTTTGCAGAAGTGCTGATATCACAGTACCCATATGATTGCAGATTATTTGGTGTATTATAAGGAGAAATAGGGGCTCTACACTCCTGAGTGCCTCCTCCTTTGTATGAGATAACTATGAACTGGTCGGTTTCAGTCATTACTACTTCACTATTACCAGTTTACCAAATTTTTAATGTAATATAGATGATTAATTCAAGGGCAACAGGCACTGAATTTGTAGATGAAACATTGAGGTGTAAAGTTGTTTGCCAGTAGCATCCTTTTCATTAGTTACAGATTTCTTTTATTGTGGAATTATTCAGATGATATTACTTCTGTAGAGATTTTGTATCAAGTGATATTGGTGAATTGTAATGACAGACGTCTGGGTTGCCTTTTATGGTTGAAATTTTCTGAAATAGGTAGTTTTGTCATTGGTTTATACTTTGTTTCATTGCTTATTAAAATGTTTAAATCTACAAATTTAAAACACATTCTAACAAGCGGTGCTGTATTATACAAGGAATATAACTTAATGCAATCAGGAAGGTGAATAAAAGAACAAATTCATGTATGCATTGCCCTAAAATGTGTGCAAGGAGTCTAATTAGAAAACTACCCAAAGGTAAACCTAATCCTCCATTGGCCAGATGCATTTTCTATGAATGTTGGGTTTCATGCCGTTTCAATGGCAGAGAAGTTTACTGGTCATGCTAAGTCTGTTTTCATTGCGAGACTGTATCGTTTAGCAAACGGATATCTGTGTTTGTGCTATTCTAGTTTAAGCTACTGTACACGGGAGGAGAGAGGTTGCTATTCTACTTTCACTGAGCTGTAAGGCTCGCTCGCCTACCCAAAGTAAATTAAACTGTGTAGATTAACTTAAGTATGCCTTTGAAAGAAGGTACATGGGCTTCTATTTACTGAGGGCATGACTTTTACAGTAAAATATGTGAAGGAGCAACAGATAAAGGAGGTTTACTAAAAAATTCCACCTTCACTTGCAGTTTAACTATATTACAAGGTATCTTTTCTTCCTATGCATTTAAATAATTGAAGGAAATGACTGGAGTGGCTTTCTTGGAGAGTGACCTACATGTGGGTGTGGTTTATAGGGGTGTTTCATGCGTATGGTATGGGTGAGGCTTAAGGGGGTGCTGGAGTACTACTTCGCCTAGGGCGCCAGTTCAGCTAAGGTGGGCCCTTCAGTGTGTGTGCATCTCTGAGCAGCTACCTTGTTCTGGTACAGGGATTTGTCATGTAGCAAATGCTGGACAGTGTGTTGGCGCACCAGTTCTTAATGATCTGAATTTAGTAACACTATAGTGATCGTTAAATAGTGCTGGATGGGTTTGACAGGAAAGGGGGTACAACGGCAATGTGGTCACCTACACCGTGTATTCTCCTGAGTAGGGCCCCCAAATTGCTAGCACCAGACCTGGTCAAAGTCAGGGACAGTTGATTGGTATGGGTCACTTCGTTTTAATTTGTAGCGTGTGGAAAGTACGCCTTTAAGGGGGGCATACAGATATCGCGCCTGCTACTGTTTTTCCTGTCTCGGGAGGTGTAGTCGCTTTCTACACTTTTTAATTCTCCTGTTGGCTGCACCCGTTAGGGGTCGGCAGAGTGGATAAGAGGTCCGCAGAAGTAGTGGCTTTACAGTTTTATGGTTTGGAGTTGCCCGCCCGGAGCACAACGTTTCTTAGAAAGTAGCATATACACAGTCGAGTACAGATCTTAATAAAGTAGTGCACATTAACACAAATAAACGCTCTACTATCGGAGTGGTTACTATTTTAATATGTTTTTGAAGCTGCATCCTTAAATTCAATGTTTACATTGTACTGTCTGTCTATTACACCAATGTTCCGTTAACGAGTCGACATATATGTGTAGTGTTTTATCTGGTAATTATTTAAAAAACATTGTTTTACGTCTTTATGTGAGAATGTTTAAACTTCCGAGATTCCAGTAACACGTTCTACAAAATAATTGCATATACTGAAGGGACAGATTCATAACCCAGAGGCTCCCTTCACTCTGGAATAAAATCCCAGTCCAGGTTAGGCAGAGTCCTTCATTGACTCTCTTCAAGAGGAATCTTGATGAGTGGATGGGAGATCGTAGGTTTACCCCGGGTATGACTTCTGTGTCACTGTTAGACAGAAGCACAGTATACTAACCTCAAAAAAAAGGGCATAGCAAAATTAATTTAAAATGGGTGGCGAAAGCCAAACACATTCTGGCTAGGCTTATAAATGCCCTAGGGCAGATAGTTTATACTAGGCTAATATAACTGCTGTGTAAATATAAATCAGAGGTTTGGAACATCTGTTTAAATTAGTAGTGTAAGATTAAGGCTAAAAACTACGAATGTTTATTAAACACTGCATTTGTCAAAAAAAAAAAACTTGCAGTATATCATTTGCACACTTCTCTATAAAGTGCGATGTTGTTACGGAATAAGACTAAAAACAAAATAAAACAAATGCTGTTTCCAGCTGTAAGTTTGCACAGCCGCTGTAGCCAATAAAGTTATTTTCTTAACAGTCATGGCGGCGTCCAGGGTAGAAGATTGGAAATGGTTCCTGGTTTTAGCTGCTGGAGTTTCTCTCCTTAAATGCCTCCTGATACCTACGTAGTAAGGAACTAATTGGATTATTATGCTACTGTATATATCCTACAACTAGACAGTATGGTTGCCTCTTTTTTTTGCAAATGCAGACTTGATTGTGTAGAAAGGTAAAGTACGGACAGCACACGTTGTCTAAATATACGTGTTTTATCGGTACTTGGCTACCTTTAACTTACAACTAGCTGCTCCCTGGTAAACGTATTAATACATTCACGTACTGCAATCCTTAACGTTAGTGACCTCTGCTGATTGCGGAATAAATGTAAACCAGGTTAAGCTTTAGTTCCTGTACGGATTGCTGTGTATCAGACACCACATCATTGTTTCATTTCTGTTGCATATTCATGTGGCAGTGAAAAAATGTGTCTCGCGCAATGGCATGCTTCAGTTTTGACAAATGTTTTCTACTTTGCTTACGCGATGGCTGCGTTATAGCTAGAATGCTGTAAAGCAGTCTCAACGTTGAACAAGCCAGTGAGGCTTCTGCATTTATGTTACAGAACATTTTTAGTTGTCGTCTGAGCCAAGCCTTTTCGTATAGGTACAGAGATGATGTGTACTAGACTAACGACAACTGGATCTATTTTAAGCCTAGTCATGCAACCCGAATCTCTGACAAGTTCTTGTACCCTTGTTAGTTTCAGCAGTAGCTTGGGGAGATGAACCCAATAACTATCCAAACATCATTCCTTTGTTGACCAGGTTAGCCGTACTAGGTTAATGGCCTCTTTTCAGGGGAGGTTTGAGGTGGTATTTATACAACTAGTGGACATTTAGCCAGAGTATCCAGTAACTTCCTCCTCTTTTGATAGGTGCCATAGGATCCACCTGATACCACCAACTCCAGCAGATGGGAGCTTTGTTTAAGGTCTTAGTTTGAGGACAGCTCACTCAGGAGAGCAGCACTCCCTTATGCTGTATTACAGTTTCAACAGTTGATCTAATTGTTGTGGGAATAGAACCCATAGTTTTCTGCTCCAAAGGTGAGAATGTTATCTGTTGCACCACTGACATGGTCATGTTTATAGGCTGTCTGTGTCCATTAGAGACGCAGTTGCCAAACCAGGAGTGAAGTTCCAGTTCTCCATTTAGTTGTCCAAGTTACACTTGTGGATTAGAGACAAGCTCTGCTTTACATATATGAGAAGCCTATTCTTTAGAAGGGACAGTCTCTGGGATATGTGCATGTCTCTCCATCAGGTCCTGTTTATGTCACAGGCAAGGTTTAAGTCTTTTGCAGATATGCAGGAGGTACATTAGTATGTGGTCCAAAAATGCCTTGTATGCCCACTGCATACCTCTCAACTGTCCAGATTTTCGGCTCATATTTTTGGTCTGTTCATAGAATTTGTAGTTTTCTGGCAAATCACTGGAGTGATCTGAGGACTGAAGTCACTATATATATGTATAATTACGTACATTTGAGTTTCAGACTTCCTTCACAGACTGTATGTTAAAACAAGCCCTGGCACTCTAGCAACTTTCTAAGTTTGTAAGTGCAATATCTAAAATATGTCCCGATTTCTGGGCCTTTGTCCAGATTTTTTGCACTAAGAGGTTGAGAGGTATGATGCCCAGGCATAGATTTCCACTCAATAGCCTGTAGGGGACGGAATACAGATATAGGGCTTTGAGGCAGTCTGCATAGGACATGTTTACACCCTGTATTCTTTTAGTAGGCAACCTCTGTGGATGTTCCAGTTGTTGCCCAGTTAGGTACATACCAAAGGGGGGTATTGTAGTAAATGATAAGTCTCATAAGCGCCATATGCAGTGGAACAATGACTTCCTTGGATCTAGATGCCATACCTTTATTTATGAGGTGCACAATGCAGGATGATTTCCTAATATTATAGGCACATTATGGTCAAAAGCTAGATTACTGTCTACATATTTCCCTAAGTCCCTGACTACTGGGTTGATTCTTAGGGTTATTTGTCAGTATGATAGTTACCAAGGGTGTGCGACTTCCTAAAGGGTACTATTATGCATTTCTTAGCATTTAGTTTTAGTCCGTGGCTCTGACAGTAGTTATTTGTCTGTGTCAGCCCTTCTTGGAAGACTTTCTGATTTGCAGTCTTGTGCAAATTTGGTCAGCCAGAGGCCCTTGATATTGACCTTGACTTCAGAGTAGATACCAAAAAGGATCATTCTCTGGACCAATCCCTGAAGGACTCCACTGGTGAATGGCCTATATGTAGAGATGGATTCCCAATTTCTAAATTCCTGGATCCTGTCTGTGATCCAGTTGGCTATCATTCGGGTGACATAAGGGTTTATACCTAACCTCTGGAGTTTGTCAACAATTCCTGAGTGGAGTATTGGGTCAGATGCCTTGGCCAAGACAAGGTAGGCAGTTTGAACTGTTCTGCCCTCCTCTATTGCTTTGGTGACCTCAAAGAAGTTCAGGTTGAGTAGGCATGACCTTCCCTGATGAAACCAAACTTGGTTGGATCCAGTGTCTGGAAGTTTTGTATTTCATTATTGATCATTTTCATGATAATCCTTTGGTTTTGCATATTTGACTAGTGATACTTATGGCTCTGCAGTTTCCAGGGTTTGTTGATGGCCTGCCTTTCTTTATAGGGGTGGCTGCTACTGTTCTCCATTTGTGGGGCATGAAGCTTGTTTGGATACTATGGTCAAATAGTGATTAAAGACAGACAGGTCATGTTTCATGCTACTGAGAAGGCAGCCTGTGATATTGTTGGGACACATCGGCAGTGTTTGTGGCCTTAGAGAAAGCATTGAGTACCTGTTCCCTTGTGATAGCTGGGGGGAGTTACATACGATGGTATTTCCTGAGGGGGAGGCTGGTGGGGAGATAGGGGTCTCCACTAGGTATAGTAGTAGGTTTGCCGTGTCTTCTGGGTCAGTGTAGGTAGTTCATTAACAATGAGCTCTGCACACAATTGTGTACTGCCTTTGAGGTTGTGGACATAACTAAAGAATGTGTCATTGTTGTCCTTGATGTCGGAGTCCAGATTTAGCTCAAATTTGCCTTTGGTAGATTTTATTTGTCCTCTTGAGTTGTTTGCTTAGTTTGATAAGTGCGTTTTTATCCTGCTTGGTGCTACACCTCCTAATTTTTGCCATGATTTTCTTTCTTCTGTTATACAGCCTTTTGATGTTCAGAGATGTAATTATGAGGTATTTCTAGTATGCCATTGTGCTGGGAATGGTATGCCCTTCTGAGAGAAAGCTGCTTCCATGATGCACTGCTACTCCCCAGAGTCCTCTAGTTCAATAGTATGCCCTTGTATCAGACTATATATACCACAGTAGTAAAGTAATTTGCCACTGCTCTTGCCAAAAATTAAATTGACTACTATGATACTCTTTTTAGTATCACATAGCTGTTAATAAAAAGGTAAGAATAACACTTGTGATATTTTACAGGTGTGGATAGCACACTTATGCAGCAGTGTTGCTTGCTTACTATATTTGCTTGATCACTTTGATTCCCACTTACAGTGATTTTTATTTGAAGGTATCGTCCTATGCAAGTAGATAGTTTCAGGTAGTTTAGAAATCAATTAAAAATACAGTGCATCCATTAAAGTATGGTGAAGGAAGGAGACCAGTAAATTTATTTAGTCTTTATGTTGCAACCCTCTCCATTTTTTTCCCATTTGTGCTCCTGATTCACACACACTTATTTTCTGTTGCCCGAATTTCATAGCCTTCATTGATGATCTGTTCCAGTTTTATCTTCTCACTCTTCTTTGCATTAAAAAAAACCCAAAGATTCCTGTAATTCATAAACTCAAATGCTATGGAGCAACTGGTCACTTCTCCTACGAGGAGAGATAATATACTTGACCTGATTATCACAAACATGGGGTCCAAATGCTCCGCACCGGATATAAACCCCTCACTAGTAAGATCTGATCATAAACTGATCACGTTGGATGTACATATCCCACCCCCACCCCCAGAACAAAAGACTACAGTGAAAAACTTTTCAAAAGCTGACTTTGCGGACCTCAAGTCTGAAATGATATCCTTTAAGCCTACTGGGTTAATGGAAACCACATCCCAAAATGCTGAATCCTTCACAAAAGCCTTCTACGGACATCTCCAAGAATGCATGGATCAAGCAATCCCAACTAAAACCAAGACCCTCTCCACCAAGGGAAAACGTCCGGTTTGGTGGACCCGCTATAAACAAACTGTACAACAAAAGAAGGAAGCTACTGCAGGACAAAGCCAAATCCCACAAGGGAAAGGCTTCCCTGATCAGCACAAGTAAAAAACTACGTTCTCTCATAAAAACATCTAAAGCAAACTTTGAGAAAAAGATTGCCAAGGATACCAAAGACAATCACAAGGCCTTCTTCAATTATGTCAGAACCTTGGGAGGAAATTCTCAGATATGCTCTGAGCTAGTACACAATGACAAAAAATTCACTGACCCTACCGACATTGCCAATATTCTGGCAGATAGGTTCAGTGCAAATTTCTCCCCTCCCTCACCCCCTAAAGATGAAGTAATTATCCCTGCTGAATGTAACCTACCTGTCATCACAGACATACAGGTGAAATCAGCACTCAACAAGGCAAAAAACACAGCATCTATGGGACCCGATGGTATCCCCGGTTGCGTGTTACGTGAACTTCAAGATGAACTAAACCCGCCCCTAAGAACGCTATTCAATCTTAGCCTCACTACAGGATATGTACCTGAACACTGGCGCACAGCAACAGTGGTCCCACTCCACAAAGGGGAAATTCTACTGACCCTGGTAACTACCGCCCCATAAGTTTGACCAGCCTGGTCTGTAAGGCTATGGAAAGAATCATCATGGAACTCATAAATGGCGACATTGGGGATCTGCAGACCCTTGATCCCACACAGTTCGGTTTTGTAAAAGGCAGATCTTGCCTCTTAAACCTGGTTGACTTCTTCGAGACAGTCACTAGTGCCATCGATGAGGGCAAGGCTGTCCACACTGCCTACTTGGACTTGGCTAAGGCCTTTGACACGATACCACACTCTGGCATCATTGACAAGCTCAGCAGCCTAAATGTAAATCCATATGTCACAAGATGGGTAGCAAACTGGCTAAAAAACAGAACCCATAAGGTTAAAATTGCTGGAGCCATGTCAGACTCAAAACCAGTCACAAGTGGTGTCCCACAGGGCTCAGTCTTGGGTCCACTCCTATTCGGCATTTACTTCTCAGATGTGAAATCAAATATGGAAGGATTATGGCTGACAAAGTTTGCAGATGACTGCAAACTGGGTGCCATAGTTGATTCACCTGCTGACACACACATCCTACAGAAAGGTCTCACTGAAACGGACAACTGGTGCCGGAATCATGGCCTCAAACTTAACGCCAAAAATGTATAGTCATCCCCTTTGGGAAAAACAAAGTACCCACAAATTATCACGTAGACAATAACCCACTGAATACGGAAGAAGTAATCAGAGACCTGGGGACTCAAGTCGATAGTGACCTCTCCTTTGACAACCATGTTGCCAAAGTGGTCAGAAAGACATTCTACCTTGCCCATCTCATCATGAAGGGATTCTCATCCAGATCAAAGGAGGTCATTGTACCTCTATATTCCTCCCTTGTCAGGCCCATGATTGAATATAATGCTCCATTTGGGATGTATCTCACCCGGCACATGCAACAACTAGAAAGACCCCAGAAGTACCTCACCAAGAGGATCATAGGTCTCAAACATGTGCCTTATCCAGCTAGATTAAAGAAACTCCAGCTCTATTCAGTAGCATACCGCCTGCTCAGAGGTGATTTGTGCCTAACATACAGGGCCATGTCCAACCAGGAATTGATGGACATGCTCCATCTCAAAAAATCCAAATCCACCAGAACCACACGAGCTAAAGATTTCAACCTCTGCACAAATATGAATAGGACATGCTGGAGGGATAGATTCATAACACAGAGGTTACCCATACTCTGGAACAAAATCCCAGTTCATGTGAGACAGAGCCCTTCATTGGCACTGTTCAAGAAAAATCTCGATGCATGGATGGGAGATTGCAAGTTTACCCCGGGAGTCACCTCAGTGTCACTACTAGACAGAGGTATAGTTTACTAAATAATGGGGTCCCACATGTGTCACTACTAGAGAGGCGCAACTATATAGTATGAGGTGGCATAAAGCCACATCACTGTTGGCTAGGCTTATAAATGCCACCGGGCAGATAGCCTAGTACACTACTATGAAACTATAAATGGATCCAAAGTTGTTTTTTTGTGTCGCATTTCATTCCTGTTGCCAGATGACTGTCCATTCTCCCTCCTTTATCATGTAGGCAGCCACCGAGATTTTGTGGGTAGTTCCCTAATCTCACTACCTGGTCACCAATGTGAGCATAAATTCATAGGAGATTACTAGGCTAACAGCTTAAGGGCCCTTACAAGCCTAGCTACTGTAACCCAATTTTACACAATATACGGCCCCTAGGGGCAAGAGGGTGGCATGTATTTGTGCCTGTGTATTGATTATCTTACAAATTACCTCTGTTCATAAGGGACATAGGAACTACCCCAGACAGGAATTTGTGATTCCCCATCCATTGATCAAAATTGTGTTTGAAGAGGGCCATGGAAGGACTCTGCTTAATGTGAATAGAAAGCCTGTTCCAAAGAAGAGGCAATCTCTGAGACACATATCTGTCTCTCCAGCATGTTTTGTTTGCATCACTGCGTAAGCTTAGATATCTAGATCTGATGACCCTCATGTTGTTTGACTTGCAGATGTGTAGCAGCTCCATCATGGATGGATTTGTGAGTGCCTTGCAGGGCAGGGATAGGTCATCCCTTAATCGTCCATAGGAGGCAGCGTAAAGGGATAGGGCTTTTAGTTGATCTGCATAGTTCTGTTGTTTACACGCTAAATTTAATGTTGTTGTGAGGAACCTCTGAGGTTGCTCCCAAGTGCCTAGTCAAGTAAATGCCAAATGGTGCACTGTACTCTATTATTGGTCTAATGAGGGCTGAGTACAATGGGACTATAATTTTCTTGGGTCTGGATTCCATACCTTTACTTATAAGTTGTGCAGCATAAATGGATTTCCTCACCATTGTGGACACATGTAGGTTAATGTTCAGGCTAGTATCTGTACACCAACATCACTCACCCCTGAGCCTATTCTAAGGGGTGTGCTATTGATGTTGCAGTTTGCAGGGGTATTTGACTTCCCAAAGGGTATGATAATGCATTTCTTTGCATTTAGTTTTAGGCCATGGTTCCGGCACCAATCATTTGTCTGATCTAGACCCTCCTGAAGGATATCTACATCATTGGGGGATTCAATGACTGCCCCTAGCTTGCAGTTGTTGGCAGACTTTGTCATCCAGAGGTCTTCCACATTTGCCTTGACTTCTGAGAAGTATATTCCAAACAGGAGTGGTCCCAGTACTGAGCTCTGTGGCACACCACTAGTAACTGGCTTCTTGCTAGATCTGGATTCATCCACTTTCACCACTTGTGTCCTGTCCTTGAGCCAATTGGCTTGCCATCTGGTGACATAGGGATTTATGCCCACATTGAGGTAGGTGGTATGTACTGTTTTATCCTTATCCATGGCCTTAATGACTTTCTCAAAGAAATCCACCATATTTATTAGGCATGATCTTCCCTTGACAAAGCCAAATTGGGTCGGGTCCATTGTTTAGAGGTCTCCTATATCATTATTTTTCAGGTCCATGATTATTCGTTCCATAGCCTTACATACAAGACTAGCCAAACTTATGGGTTTATAATTTCTCGGGTCAGTAGATAATCCCCTTTTCTGCATAGGGATAACTGTTGCTGTCCTCCACTTTATAAGTAGAAGGCCAGTTCGGAGCCTGTGGTTAAATAGAGATCCTAATGGGCCTGATAAGTCCTAATTTAAGCTGTTTAAGAGGCAACCTGGTATGCTTTCAGGCCCCACTGAAGCCATGTTTTTAGTTTTAGAGAGTGCAGTGGCAACCTGTTCTTTGGTGATAATTGGCAGTGGAGTGGTGGAGGGTGTTTCTTGGAGGAGAACTGGGGGTGATGGGGAGGTGAAATTTGATCTGAATTTTTCAGCCAGTAGATTTCATGTGTCTTCCGGCTGACTATAGGTGATGCCATTTACAACTAATTCTGCACATTTCGGACATAACTGAAAATGCCATGTGTTTATCCTTAACTTTGGAGGCTATTTTTATCTCAACATCTGCTTTCACAGACTGACTAGTTCCCTGATTCACTTGTTTAGACTAATGAGGGACTTACTGCTCTGTTGTACACATTCCCTTTTACTTCTTGACAGGATTTTCTTTCTTTTGTTGTACATCCTGTTAATACCAGAGTGGATTGTTTTTGTGGTTTGACATGGGTTTATTGCTGTCTGGTACTGCTGTTTCTATGCAGTTGTTTATACGGTCATACAGAGCTTTTGTGGTGGCAACCAAGACAAAAGTTGGGTTTTAGTGAGGAGGGTGCAACAAATAAAGAGGCAGAGATATACAGTGCATACAATAAATAAAGTTCTCCTTGGTATAGTAAAAACTGTGTGAAGGAGCATTCAAGAAGGAAGTTTGTAGAAGTCTATGATTTAGGGGGTAGTTTAAATTAGGTGATGACATTACTTGAAAAGCACTTAAAACTAGGCTTTTTGAGAAGCTGGTATTTAAAAGCTTTCTAAAAATCTGAGTGCAAGTCGAAATATTTAGGTGAGAAAGGAAGAGCTTCCCATAATCTGGACCACGGTATTGAGAGGGTTTAGCATTTGCATCAGAATTTAAGGGGTGCACATAGATGAGGCTGTTGTCCCAAGATAACCGAAGAACGTAAAGTGATTTTGTCTATGTAAGTCTTCCCAGATATGAGAAGGATTGGAGTTTTATAAGTTTACAGAGTAGAGAACCAAGCAGAAGGACTTATGTCTTTTAGACTGGTAGGCATTTAGCTGTAATGAGTATGTAGCAGTGATGTTGCAGACAGGCGGCCAGAATTGTAAACCTACATATTTTATTAGTGTAGTTTGTAGATTAGTATGATTTTTCTTGGATACTGTGGATATTATTAAGAGAGCTTATTCTAGTTGGGGCAGAGTTCATTTTTGATTGTTTATATTGTGTTGTTAACTGAATTTGGTTGTTGACTGGTTGTAGTTGTCTGGGGACAGACCCACAGATTTTCAGTATTTAAATTCTATAACTAAGATTTCATACATCCACTATAATATTCCAGAAGGTCGTTATTCCCAGTACCTGAACACTATAGGTGATGCTGTTTTTATTAGCTTTTCAGCTAGATATCACATAGTTCCACCTTGCTACTGTCAAGCAATCCTAGCTAATATTCTATTTTTAGTAAAAATCTAATTAAAAGAGATGGGGTTTCAAGATCTGTACTAGTCTTCTTATAGTAGAAAACTAAAAGAATTTAACTCAGTTCTCTACTGGACATGGGGTTTAGTGTGCATGAGTGAACAAGAAGCTAAGGACTGATTTGCTTTGAAATTCCTTGGTAGGCTCAAGTTTGCTTCTTCCCAACCCCCATCCCTAGCCACCCCACTGGTATTTACCTCAAAAGTTACTAAGCCACTCCAGTTTCTTACACACCTCTTTGTATCCTTCCTGCAAAGCTTTTTAATAAATGATACATTAAATCACACCTTTACTCTGGTTTACACAAAAGGCTGCAAACACTATTCTCCTTTGCAGTAAGCCTGCCAGCAAAAGCTGTTTGTCAGTCATTCATTGCTTGCATTTCTAGTTGTGATCATGTTAAAACAAACTTTATTTATAATTTGCAGTTACTCTTTACCGTTTATGTTTTTCTCATTCTTTCAGTAATTTTGAATCCCAATAATTATTAAGTTTTTATTCAGTTTGTGTTCTGATTTTTAAGCTTTACAATCAGCAACAATACATTTTTCTTATGTTATTACTTTAACTGTAATAGATTCTAGTGAAAAAGACTTCACTCCATAGTACTGCATCTTATGTAAGTTCTCCACTTTAGTATTACCACCTGTTTATAATTTTTAACTAAATTTCCATTAATAACTTGCTTAACTAACTTGTAGTTATATGCTATATTCACCACATCTCAGATTTAAATATGCTGCTAGCCACCCTTACTGTATATGACCTATCTGGGAATTCATTAATGGCTCATAATAAAAAGGACTTGATCCCACAACACAGTATTTTGCTATTCAGAAATATGTTAGCTACGATGAGGAAAGACCGCATTGTCAGCTAATTTGGATGTCTCTGAATAGCAGTTACTACTGCAACATGCAGATCACTGCTGATCTGCACTTTGTGATAGTAAACTGTTGCTTGTGTAGACAATGGCATCCCCCCCAATCACTCTCTCTCACACACAAGTACACATTCAGACAAAAACACACACACCATGGTCCCAGTACGTTACTGACAACTCTGCCCTCCTGTGTTTCACCCCCCCGATCCACATAATACTTGAAGTGCCATTATGGCACCATTGTAATTTCTCTGTGCCTTTTGGCTCCCCCATCTTCTGATCCCAGTACTCCTTTTGTGTTAAATAGTTGAACACTGCCTTTTGGCTATTTTCAGTACCTTGATATGGTGGGACTAGCCATGCTGATCTACGTGACTGAGCAATTTCTTGAATCGCTCTGCATGTAGATGCCCTCTTGGAGTTGGTTCAGAAGGAGAGAAAGAGAGCACATGGCTAATTAGCATTTGGCTCTCCCCAGACTATCTCATTAGCATTCAGCAAGGCCACGGAGCCAGCCATAAGTGGTGCTCCATAACTGTGTGCTAGAGCACCATTCAGCACCATGTTAGGGCAGTTGCAAAATATCAAACTGTTACTGCGATGGATACATGTAGATGCACACACCTTGGTACATTTATGAATTCCCCTTGAGGCATATCATCATGCTAATTCTCTTAAAAGTCATACTTGGCATGGACATTCAGCTAAACACAGCAACCCTATAAGCCCTATTTTTTTATCTACAAAAGTTCGGTATGACATGCCTTACCATAGCTGTTCTAAATATAAGTAGTAATACTAACAATAAAAGGACTACACTTCACTCTTGGACTGTAACCTGGCAGTAAGAACATTTTGTATGAAAAGCCTCTTAGTTGGTGATGTGTGGCAGTTATGGTGTCATAGGGACCACCTCTGACAGTTCACGTGGTGCTCCGTATGTGTGCCTGTCAAGGGCTGCACCCACTCGTACCTATACTGGATCCTTCTGTTGCCACTCCAACCCTGCCTCCGGCAGAGATTATGTTAGGAAGTGGTGGCTTGAAGCAAGCAGGACCCATCCTCCTTGGGTATGCCCCCCCCCCCAAGCCTGTGCTGACATGCATCCAAGCTGCTAGATGAACAAAGTTCACCTGAGTCATACTCTGGGCTTTATCTCTACATTACAGGTGATGCATTCTAGCTTCTGTTTCATTGTGAAAATCATAGCCTTAAGTTTTTTTTTTTTAGGTGTCACAGTGGGGATGGGCTGGATCTGTAGATGACCATGTCATTTGTAGGATGTACTACAACTGCTCAGGTGCAACTAGCTGGAGAATTGCCTGAAGTGTTTTGCTACCTTTTTCCTTCACCTCCAAGTGTATTTTGGATATGCCCTGTGAATGGAACATGTAGTGGGTGGACCCTGCCAATTCGCTTCTTACTTATGCCAGGAGTGCACATTGACAAGCTGCCCCACCTACCATCAGGAAGCACTTTGTGACTATTTCCCTAACATTTACCAGGGAAATCCAGTTACACGTGTGCCCCCGGCATGTACTGCTTCCTCTCTTCTCCCTTTCCAGAAAGGACACACCTGTTCTCCTCTGCCAGTATCTCAGACACCCAAGCAGGTAATCGTACCCAGGTCACCTGGATTATAGTCAGGGCTTTAGATCTCTATGCCATGGTGATGGTCTTGTAGGGAATCTTTGGTAAGGGGAGCTGAATTTGAGATGATAGAACCTATTTTAAACTTAAAGTATCTCTATGAGAGATTGTTATTGAATAATTCACATGCACTAGGGCTTATACCATTTGCTGGAAGGATGTTTCTCAGAAGGAAGTGATCAGCTAAGTCAAAGCCTTAGTCTGCCTAGCCCAGGCAAGCTTTTTAGATTTTAATGTAACAATGGCCTTTCTAGTATTAGTAAAGACTGAGAATCATAGGTAGAATGAAGAGGCTGTGTTAAGTTGAAGTAAATGTAATTTATACATTTTTATTAAAAAAACTTTTTTTAATACATCTGTTGGCATGCAAAGTGTATAATGTGCGTAACAGTGGTGTCAAACTAAAATGACATGAAGGCCACATAAGGCTGACCACTCTAAGCTGAGGGTTAACAACCCATGTAAAGCTAGCTTTTCAGTAACCTGCTTGAGAAATTTTATTAGACAACTTGATTGTTGCAGAAAATAAAATGCACAAAACAATTTTAAGGGCAAAAAAGTACAAACCCCTCATATATTACATAATGTGTATAACACTGGCCTTTACAGTTCTGAATTATCACGTGTCCAAGTGATCCTTTAGAGGCTAAGTAACTGTACTTTTGGCAGTAAATAATGTTTCGAGGCAAGGTGTTCCACCTGATATATTCTGTCTTGCTTTTCAGTACACCCATAGCATGCTTCTGGTTGAACAATGAATGTAAGTTATCAAAATCATTTTATAGACTAATACCAACTGAGACTCAACTATGTATGCATACATAAACCTTTCAGCAACAGTAAAAAAGAAAAACTTTCACAAGTGTCTTTGATGGATAAAGCCATGACTACAGCCAGGGTGACTTGAGCTCATGTGCTTAATAATGCAGGTAGAGTTGATGAGTGTGACCATCTGGGGAGGGGAGGAGGAGCACCTGTGGCTCCCGGTTGACTCGTCATTGAGTGGACAGTCACTTGAATACAAAACGAGGGATCTTTTCTGATCAAATCTAAAGAGATCAAAATACAAAAAAGATAAAAAATATTTTTTGTAGGGGAAGCCCTCCTGCAAATTATGTATATATACTGTGATAATGTGAGGTGTTACCAGCTATGCCAGGAGAGGTAGGGCAGTGGATGTGTAACATATGCCATCATAGCTAGCTGGAGTTTTGTAAGGAAATATATGTAATTTGTATATCTAACTGATTTGTACAGGTGCTTGTGTTGAAAATGTATTTGTAAAGTTGCTTGTGTTAAAAAATGTACCAACAGTGGGTTCTGCTGGACAGAAAATAAATACATCTGTATGTCAGACTGTATTGTAACTGTTGAAATGAATATATTGTAGCAGAGAATACTGGAAGAGAAGAGGTTACTCTCAGTCCAGCTAACTTTAAAAAATAAAATATATATTTTGTGACAACATTTAGTAGTTATAGTAAGGTTCTTTTAAATTTACAAAAAAAAATATTGGGGTTATGTTTTGTCCCTTAAAGATTTTAATCAGAATATTAGTGAAATACCAACAATGTCTTATAGAAAATGTAGGAATCTGAAAGACTTTTTAGTTAAATCTAAATTTGTGATTCCTTGTAATACTGTTCAAAAGAGTCTGACAGAGTATGGAACCATTCCCTGTGGCAGGTGTAAAGCCTGTAACTATATTACAAAGAGCTTTAGAAAAATTAATGGACAATTTTTTTCCGGCAAAAGGTTGCTTTGGCTGTAGTACTGAGGGCATTATTTATGCCCTCACTTGTCCTTGTATAAGTTCTACTTTTGATATTACTGTCATCATACATAGAAATGTTTATTTTAAATACCCTTTAAGAGTTAGAGTTTGAGTAAATACTCTTTAAGGTTAGACTGTTGGAACACATAAGGGACATAGCTGGAAATGAAAAAGAAAGCTCAATAGCGGAACATTTTAATCAAGTACATGGGGGTATAAGTGATGGTTTGAGAGGTACTGTGTTGGGAAAAAAATAAATATTTCTATGTATGTTGACAGTAATATCAAAAGTAAATTACTTTTTAAAGAATCTGTGTATATTTTAAAATATGACACTTTGGCCTCTAAGGGTTTAAATATTGAGTTCAAGTGGAGATTCTTTATTTCATTGTTTTATTGGTTTGTAATTATGTTTAATTGTGTAATGGATGGATATATTTAGGCAGTTTGTGTATTTGTGAAGTTGTACTCCTTGAAGGCTTGTGTAGCCGAGACATCAGAGGAATAAAGCATGTTGGTTTACTAGCTGGTGGTCTTTCTTTATACAAGGTTGCTGTTGTGGTTTTTCATTTTTGTACTGCATGTATGGCTAGTGATCCCAACATTGACCTGCCTCGCATTTTCCATGAGTCTAATGGAGATGGGACTCAACGGTCTTTGGACAGCTTTATCCTGCAAACAGGAGAACGGTGTAATCATCATGGTAATGTACAGAATGATAAAGAACTTGCACCTAAGATTTGGGATAAATATGAGGAAGGCCATAACAAATGGTGCAACAATCCGTTTCCTTCTGTTGGTCGCAAAATTACTTCCTCTCTCTCAGCTGATATAAGGTGTTGTGTGAGGAGTTGGAAAAATTAATGTGGAAAGAGACTTCAGTATTTCTCAATATACAAAGTCTTCAGAGGTATATTGAGTTGGACACTACATCCCGTGGCCTAAGGGCTTACAAAGAGCCCTCTTCACCTTTTAATTTGCAGAATGAAGCTGACAAATTATTTCATCATCGGTGGGTAGCAGCTGCCCACAAGTGTACTCTAGAGTGGATGAATATACTCTTAGAGAGAGAGAGGGTGAAGCAGCGTGAACTAAAGGAACAAATCAAAAGCACCTTTTCCTCCTTGATATTGAGTTTAAACATGGACTACCTTAATAAATTTTTGGTGGACGTTAATAATAAACTGAAGGTAAATGAAGGGAAAATTGTGGAAAGAAAAAAAGAGAAGTTTTTGACAGACCAATGCGATTATGACAATGTAGAGCCTTCCAATCACAATCCAATCAAAAAACGGGTGCGAGGTCATGTGAGATTTGAAGAGGGTGAAGAAAGTGGTAGATGGCATGTTAATACATCTTTTTCTATGTCGGAAGGATTTAGCTCTTCAGGGTAAGGTGATTATGAGGACAGAAATGATTTTTCCTCATTACTTAGAGCTCAGCAAGAGGAACAGTTCCATTGTACATTACGGAGGGAGTCTAACACAGCAAGAGAAGGATTTCAGGGGAGAAAACGCCAGCGGGAACCCAGCAATGCACACTCAAGAGACTCACAGCAGTAATATTACAAAAGAGGTAAATGGTAACTTACCACTTGCTAATGACTGTGACTCTTGTATTGTAAATCTGTCTGTCTATGTTTTGAATAATGCTGAATACGCTGTTTTAAACTGCGGTTTGAAGTTTATACCAACGGTTATACCTAGACTGTTTGAAATCAAGGCTGATAGTTTTAGATTTGTTAGAAAATTGCATTTAAAGAATTTTTTACATAATAAAGCTTTTTCTGTTGATAGTGCATTGAATTGTAATGAAAGTTTAGATGATTCAATTAATGAGTTTTTATTCTTGTCACTTAGAGGATGATGTAAATGCCTATATGTTGTTAGATACAAGTAATGTCGGTTATAAAAGTATGTTTCTTCTTCCCTTTAATTATGAAGGGATTCAGCATTTTTATTCAGTGTTAAATTTTGCTGTTGATAAAAGCTTTTCTGAGCTTAAAATCACTAGTTACAACTTAAAAGATGAGTGGAAAATGTTGACTGCATTGAGTGTCAGAAATGACATTATTTTTAAACCTGCGGATAAGGGTAATAAGTTAGTAATTATGGATTCTGTTCAATATCTAAATATGTGTAATGAACACCTGGATGATGTTAATACGTATGAAAAGGTGGGAACTGAGGCTTATACAATAGCCTTAGACAAATATGGTGAATTAATGCAAAAGGATGTAGGTTAGGTTATTTTTCTCTTGAGGACATTAAGAAGTTTGGTACGCAGGGTTGTAGGATGGCCCATTTCTATTGCATTCCAAAAATTCACAAATCTTTAACTAATCCCCCTGGTCGCCCTATAGTTTCTGGAAAATAATACTTTTTAAGTAAAATAGGACAGTTTTTACATTACTTTCTTTCACCCAAAGTACAATTATTACCTGCGTAGATAAAAGATGTATTTGATTTTTTGAAAAAAATTGAGGCTGTTCAATGGAGTGAAAATATGTAGTGGATGAATATTGATGTGAAAAGCCTCTGTACCAGCATTAATCATAACTTTGGTTTAGAAGCTGTTAGATTATTTTTTAGGACATAGTCCAGTGACAGAATACATCACTGAATTATTGGACTTTTGTCTGAGAAATAACTTTATTGAATTTGGTGGCAATCTGTATAGGCATAAACAAGGCACAGCTATGGGGGCATCTTTTGCCCCCTCTTATGCTAACTGTAGTATAGGTCTGTTTGAGGCTAATTAAATATATAGAGCACAATTTTTTCATAAGTATGTAAAAAAAACTACTTTAGGTTTACAGATTATTTAATCTTCTTGTGTGATGGTGGTATTAATGAAGTGGATAGTTTTATAAGAATTATGTGACAATATGTTTAGTTTAAAATTTGATAGGCTTAAGGTGGGCCAAAGTGTTCCTTCTTTAGATGTCCTTCTGAATAGTAGTAAGGATAATAAAATTCATACAACAGTATACAGGAAATTTGAAAGTGGAATACAATATCTAATGGCCCAAAGTTGCCATCCCCCCATACCATTCAAGCTATACCCTTTGGAGAATGTGTGCATTTGTACAGATTATGTAATAATGAGGAAGCTTATATGACTGAGATGAGTAAAACTGTATGTATGTTTAGAAATAGAGGCTTTAGTAATGAATTATTGGATGAATGTTGGTGTAAGTTTCTAAGGGAGTATATCTCCAAGACATTTGTGAGTGGGTCAGAATTTAAGTATTCTTATAGAAGTCAAGAAAATTATAAGAAGGAAAATATATATTGTGATGACATATAGTACTTTTAGTAAGTTTCTTATAAATTTACTAAAATTTTATTGGGGTTATGTTTTGTCCCTTAAAGATTTTAATAAAAATATTAGTGAAGTACAACAATATCTTATAGAAGAGGTAGAAATCTGAAAGACTTTAGTTAACTCTAAATTTGTGATTCCTTGTGATACTGTTTAAAGAGTCTGAGTATGGAACAAATCCCCTTTGGCTGGCGTATAGCCTGTAAATATATTACAAAGAGCTTTAGAAAAATGAGTGGACAATTTTTCAGGCAAAAGGTTGCTTTAGCTGTGGTACTGAGGGCATTATTTATGCCCTCATTTGTCCTTGTAATAAGTTCTACATGGGGGAGAGTAAAAGACCCTATAAGGTTAGACTGCTGGAACACATAAGGGATATAGCTGGAAATAAAAAAGAAAGCTCAATAGCGGAACATTTTAATCAAGTACATGGTGGTATAAGTGATGGTTTGAGAGGTACTGTGTTGGAAAAAAATAAATATTTCTATGTATGATGACAGTAATATAAAAAATAAATGACTTTTTAAAGAATCTGTGTATATTTTAAAATATGACACTTTAGCCCATAAGGGGTTAAATATTGAGTTGAACTGGAGATTCTTTATTTAATTGTTTTATCGGTGTGTAATTAGGTTTAATTGTGCAATGGATAGATATATTTAGGCAAGTTGTGTATTTGTGAAGTTGTACTACTTGAAGACTTGTGTAGCCGAGATGTCAGAGGAGTAAAATGTGTTGGTTTACTAGCTGGTGATCTTTTCTTTTTACAAGCTTGCTGTTGTGTTTTTTCGTTTTTTTAACTTTAAAAAATAGTCTGAAATTAAATTACCCAGTTTAG
Source organism: Protopterus annectens (assembly GCF_019279795.1). NCBI lineage: Eukaryota > Metazoa > Chordata > Ceratodontiformes > Protopteridae > Protopterus > Protopterus annectens. The sequence continues at coordinate 905,782,571 of NC_056735.1, forward strand.
GCCATAAATAGTGTATATTACAGTTCTGATTGCAGCCAGAGACAAAATGTCTGTGAAAACCAAGACTAGGAATCCTTTTGTATTGTCCTTTGGGTTGAACTAATTTCTACCCTGGAAGGGTAGAAGTTTTTGAAATGGTTTTATAGCTTCCAGATGCTATAACACATCTTAGCAAAGCTCTGTGTGTGTGTGTATGGTGGTACATATGTGCTAGATTTTGGTTCAGTTTCTAGTAAAGGGGTAGTGTGGGATCCAGAAGTCAGATGCTTAGATGTATGTGATGTCATTCTGTAATCCAGAACTAAAATGACTAAAAGTTTCAGAACACTCTGTTTTGGAACTGACAAGGCCATTCACCCACTTCATCTTGCCTTGCTTTATTAAGTAGGTAGGAAACATTAATTCTTTAGCTCAGTCAGGAAAATGTAGTGAGGTTAGTTAAGTATTGTTTTTCTGTATCTGTGTGATTCTTTCCATCTGTGTTATTTTTAATATTTCCTATGATTGAAACTGTAGTGTTTATTGTAAATAGATATTTAGTCTTTTCATATTATTTATTATTAAACATATTTAAACTTTTAATTGTGGCTGGTCATTTAGAGAATATTTTAACCTTTGAGAGTACTTGTGTTTTTTTGGTGACACTGTAGCTGCTCCTGAAAGCCTTGCTGCATTGGTCAAATACTGCCATTTGTATTAGTATTAATTTTACTCAGTATAATTGGGTGACCTTGTAAGAGCCTTAGAGTAGCTGGTTTTGGAGTGTTCTGGGGCAGTGTCTACCCTATAGACTGAGCAGAGGGGGCATAGCTGGAAATCTGTACCAGCCTTTCCCAGGTGTGTGTGTGTGTGTGTGTGTGTGTGTGTGTGTGTGTGTGTGTGTGTGTGTGTGTGTGTGTGTGTGTGTGTGTCTGTGTGCGCGCATGTGTGTAAAAATAAAATCCTCAAAGAGGGTGTGTGTCAGCTACTTGGAGCAAGGACATAGAGCACTGGTTTCACAGAGAGGGTGGTGGAGAACTTGGCTTGGAACATTCAGCTAAGGACTCAACTCTGCAGCTGTAGTGAGTCTGGAGTCCAGGGCCTGGTGATAGAGAGGGCAACCCAGCCCCTGGATGGGAGTGTGTTCTTTGTGTGCTGTTAGGGAAATTTTGCTTGGTGCATAGAGCAGCATCTGGAAATACTGTGTGTATCCATTTTTGTTCCAAGTGAATGTCCTTCACTGGTGACAGTGGCAAGGACTGAGGCTTCTTGATTACTGACCCAGAGTAGGGATGTCGCATATTGGTGAGCAGTGCTGTGGATATTAATTGAACTTCTGTAGCATGTAGGCAGTTGTCACTGAAGGTGTGTGTACACACAGCAGCCACAAGGTAAGCATACAGAGTTTCATTTTCACAGCAGTTTTATTTATTTTTGTTAGTTTAGTTTAGTCAGGGAAAGCAGGCAAGGATGTGAGCAGAGGATTATGGCAAGTTGACATAGAACTAGTTGTCCAAGGTGTGTGAAGCCAAATGACAGTTGCATGCCAACCTGACTAAAAAGGAAATTATTTCAGCCATAGTCACAGTTGTAGCCCAGACCAGCGACCAGGAGGATAACCAGTCTGGTGATGGGGATTTGCAGCCCTTTGAAACAGAACAGTTCACCTTTTCTTCAGAGGAATTAAAAAAAATGTCTGAACAGACTTGAACTGGAGGCTAAACATTTGGGATTAGAATTAGCAGAGAGACTGTGGCAGGCAAAACGTATGGAATTAGAATCAGCAGAGTGACTGCGGCATTTGGAGGCTGAAGAAAATGAGAAACCGCGCCAGCATGAGAGGGAAATGCTGACTCTTCATCAGGGTCATGGAGGTAATGGGGAAGGGAATAACCGAATCCCAGAAGCAATAAAGGTCAGTACATTTCTTCCACAGTTTAGAGAGGCTGATAATTTTGATAGTTTTATTCATATATTTGAAAGAGGATATGAAGAGTATAATGTTGACCAAGGGCTCTGGGTACTGTTCCTGACCCCCTTACTCCATGGTAAAGCTATAACTACTTTTTCTAAATTGTCTGATAATGATTGTTTAAACTATGTTAAAGTAAAACAATCTTTATTGAAATGTTTTAAGTTAACACCTGAAACTTTACAGAAAAAAGTTCTGCAGATGAGCTGGGGAAAAAGAGGATCTATACTTAGCAACAGGGCATCATTGCACAAGAAGGGGATACCCAGTGCTGCACATGGATATAACAGAACCCATGGTGGGCAGCCTAAACCACCTCAACAGAGTCCACCATTAACAGGGGAAGCCACTAGTTCAGGGACATGGCTAGGATCAAGGGTTAGATTTTTTAAATATAACCAGTGGGACCATGTAGTATACATATGTCCACGGAAGCAAGGTGGGGAACAAAAAGTGGGGGAGCCAGCAAATGGGAATAACATTATGTCAGTAGTAAGTTGTCTGGAGACAGCAGGAGTACCAGCTTATCACTGGTGTTTATATCCTATCTTAGTGGATGGAAAACAAGCCACTGCTAAGAGACTTGCAGCTTCTGACATAACCATTGTGAAGCCTGCAGTGGTTAAAGAGGAGAAGTACTTGCTTGGGCATTCCACTCCAGTCAGAGCTTAAGGAGAGACCCCATTCCAAATTCCTTTGACCAGGGTTCACCTTGACTGGGAGGATGAAAAAGGAAGCAAGCAAGTAGGTGTGTTTGAGGATATTCCTGCAGATGTCTTGATAGGGAGTAATTTTGATAAGGCAGTACTTGTGTGCATGCAGTTACACTCAGTCGGGATTGGGCAGGCATGTGGGTCTGGTAGCCTGGGGGAGACCCAGACAGACCCCGCACCTGAAGCCGGGATTGGTGATGTGATGTTTCAGGGAGGGAGCTATCCCATAGCAGTCAGCCTGAAGGTGAGCCACAGCTGCTGGTAGGTACTAATGTTTCATTGGACAGGGTGACTGCAAGAGCAGAAGTGAGTGATAGTATCTAGGCTGACAGTGAGGCACTGCTCTCAGAAGATACCAGACTTCCTTTGGAAGGGGTGCTGGGAAGGGTCACAACAGTGGAGTTGACACGGTCTCAACTCTTGGACCCTACACTAAGATGCTTGAGGGATGTAGTTAGGGAGCCACCTTATCCTCAAGGAAAGGGGGAGTTTGTTTACTCAAACAAAGGGTTACTGCATAGGGAACGTAGCTGTAAGGGAGGGCTCGAGGGTGAGGTAATACAGCAGTTGTAATGCCCAGCGCCTACTGTCTGGCACTTCTAGCCATAGCCCGTGACATTTCTTTTGCAGGTCAAATCTCAAAGAGTGTGCATGCGTCAGCTACTTGGAAGAGGGACACAGAGCACTGGTTTCACAGAGAGGTTGGTGAAGGACCTGGCTTGGAACACTCAGCTGAGGACTCAACACTACAGCTGTGGTCAGTGCAGAGTCTTATTTGGGACCTGGTGAGAGAGAGGGGAGCTGAGCCCCAAGACGGGAGTGTGTTCCCTGTGTGCTCTTAAGGGAAAATGTGCTTTGTGCAGAGAGCTGCATCTGGAAATACTGTGTGTATCCATTTTTGTTCCATGTTAACATCCCTCACGGATGCCAGTGGTGAGGACAGAGGCTCCTTGATTATTGGCCCAGAGGAGGGGCGGCACATATGCCAACTCCCAGATTGCACAACAGCAGGGCAAGGGCAAATTCCCAGACCCCACTGTTCCATGATCTCACATGGATAGCAGCCGAAAGGCTGAAAAACAAACTTGTAAGCAAGTAAACTCTTACAGACTGCAACTGAGTTCCCACTTGGCTCAGGGCATAGCTCTAATAACATTGCCTTGGTTGGTGAGCAGAGGCCCATAATGATATGGGGATCCTGTGTTGGCAAGATGTGGGTGGGCCACTGAGGTTAGTAACAGTATCTCCTGTTTGTGCATATGGGGCAGCATGGATGTACAGACTGAGAGAGCATAGGCAGCCCTTGTAGTGTTTTATGTATTCATGTTACTATTGATGTGGGGTTAGGTCACTGAAAAGGACAAAAAAATTTCTGAGATGCTGATAGTTGGCAGGGATAGGAGCAAAAGACATACAGAAAAATGTGAAACTTTTTTTATGGGAAGTTAAGTAACTGTTCTTCTGGCAGCAAAACAAGATTATAAGGTGAGAGGTTGCCCATTATACAGAATATGTAACCTTTTCGTTTTTAGCAACATGATAACAAGGTTTTAGTTACACTGTGAATGTAGGACTGAAAATTATTTTCAAAGAATTTTACCAACTGACATGTTCTGACAAGTGCCATAACATGGTAAGACAACAATATGCATATTTACAGAAACTTTCCAATAAGCAAGGAAAAAAAAAATTAATAATATAACCTCCCACAGGCATATCCCCCAGTCAGGTTGAGTACTTGAACTACATGGCTCTGTATTATAATTTTGAGACCTGTAATTAGATTTCCAAAATTACAAAAAATAAGTATCACATTTAAAGAGCTAAATCAAACTGAAACTTAACTGTTCTCCATTAAATTGCCTTTTAGCATGGATTAAGCTTCCCTGTACCTCCTACACCCCTGCTACATTATGCATATACTAACACCAACATTGAAGTACCTTGGCTAAAGGGAAGCACTCCAATTTACAACAGTCTTCATTTTAGTAATGTAAAATCTGTTTTCACACACTGCTTTGGGACACACCACTCTGAGTCATAGTTTCAAGTATTTACCACAGATCATACCAATGTAGGAATAATTGACTGGATTTTCCCCTTGTTTTGGTATTTTAATGATATCTCCCCCCAAAAAATGAAATCCAACCTAAAACATAGCACTACAACAATATAAAGAGACTTTTTACTTTCTTAATGTAATCATGTATTATTGACAATGCTATATAGTGGAAAAAAGCACAAAAGTTTTATAATACATGACTACAGTTAATTTATTTTTAAACTACAACCAAAGTGCACACTTCAAAGCCTTTTCTGAAACAAGTAGGCATTTTCCCACTGTCTCAGCTAAAATAGGATTTTTATTTTTGTTTACTTGCCACAAACACTCCAGTTTTCACAAAACCAGCCTGTGAAATAAATGAGTGGTAATCCTAATTATAGTGTAGTTTAGTTTATTTTAGTACACTGCAGTAGCAAAAAAAAACAAGCAAAAAAAAACAGGTGTTGTTGTACTGTACAAAAAATGCTTGGCAAGCTTTAATCACAGAATCACTTCTGTCTGGTTGTGTACAAGTTCAGAGGTACATGTAGGAGACACCTAGTAATAATAACAAGCCATCAGTGAAAATACTAGACACCCTTGCAGGAAATGGACTAATCCACATAAAAGCTAAAACTGTGATCAAAATATCAAAGCCAAACATTTGTCAATTTTCTCAATAGAGTTTGACCTAAACCTGACTTTTTTGTTTAATTATACAATGAAATGTTTCATGTCCTGGGCTGGAATTTTGACACCCAAGAGATATAGAATGTTAAAAAAAAATTGAGTAGTACTGAGTATGTGTCTGCTTTCCGTGAAGGTAGAGTAGAAATTAAATTAAATGCGTGTAGTGCCTTCAGCTTTAAAAAGTGTATTTACCTTATTTTGATACTAGCACATTGGGTTCATCCCCCAGGAAAAGCATTTTCGAAATGTGGAAAAAATAGGAACCTTTAAACTCTGTTTTAAGTAGTATGAAAGACTGTTCAAAGTCAGCTATTGCTTTACTTTTGGACAGTGCATGTGGATTGCATTTTTGGTCTGAGCATAAATTTGAATCCATGGCCTGTGAAGATTTACTGCTATTATTTGATCAAAGAAGGGAGAGTTGGTACTGGAGAGCTAACAGCCCATCCTGGAAAATATTGTGTGTCTGTATGGAAAATAATTTTGGTCCAGTTTCAATAACTTTTAGTAAAATTGTACTGGAAGATACTAGACTCAAGTCTGAGGTGGATGAAATCCGAAGGTAATAATGATTATAACTCTGGACTGTAGTTGTACATTTTAAAAATAATTTTGGATGTGACAGGTGTGTGCTATTACCCAAGGAAGCAATGCACATCTACTGTACACATTTATGAACAGTCACACCCCCCCCCCCAGCATATTAATTGATACCAGCTAATGGGATTATTTGTCTGTTTAGAACAAGAAGAGCATAAGAAGGTAAGATTTTTTGAAGGAGATGTTTGATAAGGAGAAGGGAGTGGGTAATGTAATGTAATGATTTCGATAGGAGGGGAGAAGAAATATTAACACAGAGAGATAGGCTATCCTGAGAAGAATGCCACACTGAAGTTACAGGCCACTGAATAGAAGAGTGTTTGAGTGTCCTGGATTAGTAGACATAAGAGTAGAATGAGGGGTGGTAGTTTGTAAGAATGGAGACAGGTAAATATTGGAAAAAATTAAGAAAAGTGTGGATAAATAATGATAGGGCAAGTGTGATGCGAGCGGAAGGGGTTGATAATTGAGAATGAAGCAAGCAGTAAAGAGGTGGTTATCGGAAGAGATCATTAAAAACAATGTGGAGGAAGCAGTAAGAAAAAAATGAGTCACACAATGAGGATGCAAATGGTGCGTGGAATAAGCTGCTGGCAGCACATGTGAAAGGAATGGTATGTCAGTCTTGATACAAAATATGTACTCAGCAATATTTGAATATGAGGGTAAAAGTCACTGAGGCTATATGCAGAGAAATACATTTGCTAGATGTACTTTTCAGAGTGGGAGAGAAGATGGGAGTGCAGTATTGATACAGACTGAGCTGTCACTAAAAGGTGTGTATGGGCATAGAGTATTAACACTAAGACAAAATGTGGCACCATTCATATTATATGTAGGGCTGAAGAATGAGGAGTTTGGAATTTGTAAAGTGAGTGCTTTTAGTACCGTAATTAAAACAAAGAACTGATGAAGTAAATTAGGCATTGCCTGTGGTGCTACCAAAATCTACTTATGGGGAGAAATTTTTAGTTCTTTAACAATGATGACACTAAAAATTATATAGGGCTATGCACTAAAGAGGCTAGAACTAAAAAGAGTAGCTGTAAGCAAAATGTAAAAAGGGAAGGAAGATAGTAGCACAAACATGGCTTCAAGCAAATTGTAAATAAGTGATTGTTCCCCTGTGAAAGTGTAAAATAACTGCTCTGTATTATGGTAATATAACCAGCCTACAATGATTAGGCCCTGTACTCAGTTGGCTAAAGGAGTGAGTGGCGAAGGATGTAAACTGATCTAGGCATTCACTTTGGGTAATGAATACAAAGAGAAATTTAAATTGAATGTAATTCAGTGACTGTATCCTAAAGTAGAGAGCTTAGAAAAATTGGCCATTTAGAAAACTTATAAGGTAGCGTAATTTAGAGAAAGGATGGGAGGAAGGAGTGGTGAGAGAGTATAGTAGCTTGTGTTTAACTTAAAAAATTTTGCCATGAGTAAAGGATGTGCTGGGAGTTATGTGATTATGTAGTTCAGGAAGGTAGCATGGATTGTAGTGCTCTACTTGTATGCAATTACATATAAAATTATTGGAACAATTAGTAGAAGGAATGTGAAGTTAAGTTTGGTGAGACTAATGAATGTTTAAAAGTACTGAAATTTTGATCCACTCAATTGGTGTTGTGAATCTGTTGAGTGGTTATACTTGGGTATAAAGGAAATCAAATATAGACAGGGCAAGATGGTTAATAAAGGCAGAATCTGCAATTGGGATAACTTGTTTCTTGGGTTTGCCTTATGAAAAAAATCTAAGCCCCACTTGGCTATACACAGGATTTTGGATAAGAATTAATTTAACATCTAGATTGATTATAATATCGATAATTTCTGACAAGAAGTTTCAGTTTCTAGAGTTATATTTTATAAGCAGATGTGTCAAAATATGGAAGCCACCCCACCCAATCCACAGAATTACACATTCACATGTTCATTCCATGCACATACCCACCTCCCCAACCTACCTCCTCACTAACCCCATTCCTATGACCTTCCATGCAGGCACACAGTCACACTTGCAGTCTATTATGCATGCGAGCACCCCCCCCACACACACACACACACACCCTGTAACACTATCTAACCACCAAAATCCTCAGCACCAGCATGTTCATTACCATACGTAGCCAAGAGTGGCTGTGCTAAGTTTAATATCTTGATTGCAAAAATGCCTTCCCGCAGGCAGTTCCAAAGGAGAACATGTGGCTAATTACCATATGCCTCTCCCCTAGAATGTCACTTTAGCATATAGTATGGCTGTAGACTGTAGAGACAACCCATTACAATACTGAATTTCTTTCTGTTGCAGCATTGTAATTGGGCTGTCTCATAATATGGAAATGTTCCATCTCGCTGTAACCTTTCTGAATTCAGCTCAACACCTGTCTAGCAGTGTAGCATCTGTAGTAAGTTCATTTCAGCTACTGGACCCCCCCCCCCCAGCCAATGCCTGCATTTTAAATATGTTGCATTCTATGTATTGAGTAAGAGGTGTGCAACACAAATACTGCAGGAAATTGTTTTGTAAGGGTACCTGTTCAGCACATACCTGCTTCCAAGGTAGGAGCAATGCCACAGGGACATACAAGTGCAAATTATAATAAAATCTCCCGAAGGGTAAGTTTCAGAAAAAAATAAGTTCTCAAAAAACAAATAGTGGTATTCAGTGGCAGTAAGCTTGAAACACAAGCAAGAAAGACTTGTGCTTCAAGCTACTGCCACTGAATACCACTATTTGTATGGGAATGAGTGGTGAAGAGCATGTTCATGGTTTATAGATATTAGTTGCCTGGGTGCTCAGCAATTTGCACAGTGCAGTATGCAGCTCTTTCAAATGAACATGACTAGATGCATATGAAACAGTGTTGTAAAATGAGTGTATAAATACATATAAATGAAGTACAGTAAAATGCATGCATAGTAGTGTGTATAGTATGGGGGGGGGGGTTACAATGGATAAATATCTGAACAGTAGTTTCTGAACATTGTAGTGCTTCTCAGGTATGTAAAGTACACACTAAAGAATATCAGTGGGCCACATTGTATCAGTGTCTACCCTGCAGCTTCAGTTTGCATTGACATCTGCAGAAGATTTTTGGTTATGCAGTACTGTACAATGTCCAGAGTGAGAGTGCCATGTCATGTGTGAATGTTCACTCCTGTAGAGATAAAAGGAAATACTTGGCCTGATAGCAATAATTCCTGATCAGGTATTGTGAATGTACTGTATTGATCTTGGCAGGTATTCTCTGTATGTACACAAATGTGTGAATGTGCCCACAAGCATGTATTTACCACGTATACTGTCCCCCTAAGGGGGTGCTTGTTTACAGAGGTTAGACTGGGCAGTAGTTTTCTTCTTCCCACCACAAACAGCACAAACCAAAAGTGGTATTCAGCAGGTCAGACACATAGGACCAAGTGGTCACCAGATACAGACCTCTTGGATAACTGCCTGCTGTGCCACCATGCTCTCCTGATGTGTACACCATTTGTGGAGTTGTATATTTACAGTATGCACAGCTTCCTCTTATATGCTGATCCAGCTGTTTTGAGTCAAACTCTTGCAGCTTTATTTCCTTTTTATTGTGTGATGGCTACTGAAGCAGATGTTCATGAAATGTCCCTAAGTCATTACATTATGCCAAAGTGCACTTGGGCTTTTATGAGTACCTTGTGCATGTGTGTCTTACAACAGAAGCTACTTTCACTGGGGTGATGCATGACAGGTGCTTCCTGCTTTCATCATATCTGCACCTGAGAGATGTATAGCCTGCTCAGTTCTATCTCTTGCTGACAGTTACCATATTGGGACTGATCACGATTCACTGTTCAGCAGTGCTTGGGGCTATTAATTCACGTCTAATGAAGAGTTATTGAACTGCATAACTGAGTCTTCCCACACAGCAATTACCCTCATATGCTGTGAATGCCCATGAAGATTGGCCAAAATACAGCCTTGGTATACTTCTGTCAGACAGTTATACGTTTGTAATTAGAAGATTGACTCACAGCCATCTTGTGTTTAAAACAAACAAACAAACAAGAAGTAGGCCATTACAGATGCGTATGTATCTATAGTGCATATCTTCAAAATGTAGCTGTTTGCATGCAGTGAATGAAACCTTCTGCTTCAAAGAGTTGTACAGTACATTTTGGGAACATGGAAGAAGGGCAGGGGCAGTACTCAGAAATAAGGTAGTTCTTCAAGAAGCATGGGAGCCAGGTAAAGGTAGTATCCTGAGTAAAGAAATTGCAGAGCTGAAAGACTGCAGAACAGAAAAAAGTATGATTTGGATATGTCATCAGAACAATTTTACTCCTCCGAAAGCAAATGTAGCTACTCAAAAAAGCAGCACTCACATTGGACAACAAATAGGCTTTCAGCAGTCAGTGACAGGAGTGCAGGCTTTACATCATAGCTAGGATTGAAGAGGAACTTACTGAAGTTTTGGTACAAATATGTTGAACATGTTCGTTTTGTAAGTACCCCTATAACTTTGGCCAACATTTTCCAGTACTTGTACACCAAACCACACAAGAAATTGTTCAGATCAATACTTATGGTGTAGTGTAGCCATGGTGACTTGTGTCAGTTACAGCTTCTTAGGGCATATTACTGGAAATTATATTAACTACTTTGACTTCAGGAGATTATTTGGTTTTAAGCCAATCTTAGTGTGCTGGTGTATGCTGGCAGTGATGTAGTAGTGTATATTGTTTGGGGAAAATGCCTTGTAATATAACATCTTAGTGAAATAGATTTTATTTGATACAGTCCTGTTTTAAAGCTGTATTTGAAATAGACTGTGATATAAAAATACATTTGTAGTGTGCATGTATGCCTTTTGTAAGTCAAGAACTACAAAGCTTCTCTGAAACAGCTCCCATTGTAAGTGGATATTTTAGATTCTCTGGTTTACTGTACACAGAAACACAGTATTTAGTTTGATTGGTATGACACAAATGCATATCACACCACATTACATTAAATTTATTTATGTGGTATGCAGTAGTAATTATGTAGTTCAGACCAGATCCCACTCAAGCAGAGGTGTGATATGCCTTCACTTCCTAAGCGTACACAGCACAGTTGACTCCACAACTCTCTGGTAGTCTTGTTGTCTCTTCTCCTACTTTATGTTGGTGACCCCACTGTGATAATTTTCTTTGGTAGTGTAGTGGACCTTTCTCACTTGCTTTCCCCTATATAATAGTAGCTTGACGTTTTGTGGATTTTCTGCCACTGCTCCTGCTTTCTCCAATTCTTACAAAATACTAGGTTAAGTACAGCAATTGGTAACTGTCTGGTCTTTCTCCCCTTTTGCATTATTTTGTATGCTTAAAAATCCATTCAGGATGCTCACTACCAGACAACAACATTTACCAGGATTTCTAAAGCACAACTGGAACAATAAACAAACATAGTGTCAACACCAAAATCACAGGACTTCATCAGACAACCATTTTGACTCAAAAAGCCATTTAAATAATTTGTTAATCCAATGAAATACTCTCCTTCAGTTTAAACTAACAAATCTTAAACAACTGGAACAATGCTATTCACACCTTACTGAAATATGAATGATCATGTGAGTGAATAGTGATTGTACTACTCAACCCAATTAATTAATTATTTTTAGACTTGTAATTCACTGCCATTTTACAGTAAGCTGTTTTTTTTTATTTTCAGTAATGGTATACCTTTAGCATGAGTGCTTAGTCTGGGATATTTCATTCTTTTTCACTCCATTTAAGGACTGTATATTGGACTGTATATTGGATTATGAGCAGGACATTGATTGTAACCACTTTATTATGTGTTCAGGATATGGATGCCAAGAAATTCACCTTGAGAGCGAAGCTCAAGAGGTGAATCTTGGCATCCATGTTGTGAACACAATACAAAATGAAATACAGATTTATCTTCTCCATGTATTACAATTATTGAAAAGTTGAAAAAAAAAAAAAACAATGCAATGTGTTATCATGGTTTTGAAAGCCAGTAAAGCAGTTGACACGTTAACAGATTCATGGTGTAAGGGAAGGAATTTATTTCAAAATAGTTTGTGTACTAAAGCAAGCAGAAGCGGGAGTTGAAATGAAGCCATTTCATACTCTGTGGTGTTCAACGGTCACCTGTGTCAGCTTTTAGTTCAGATGCAATGTTAACAGTACCTAACAACCTGTAAGTGTTGTTAATGTTGTCTCTCACACTGTAGCAAAGCTAAACCAGGATATTATTTAGCCTTATTTTTATCGTAATCAGGGTATACCATGTACTACATATTATTATTTTTGTTTATGCTCTCATTTTGATATATAGTGATAAAGTTTTGTTGAAATAATGGACGTTTAAAGAGTTCATTACAAGAACTGTGAAGTCACCACAGTTCTTTATCCAAGGAAGATGCTGTATATTTTTCCCTTTGTTTAGATTTATGTCCTTCTGAGTTCAGGGTTAAGTTTAGTGTAGAACATCCAGAAAAAAATGGTTTATTTTAAACGAAAGTGCTTACCAGTTACTTTTATTTGTTTTGCTGTTAAAGTTTGTTTTGCAGTATTTTTTAGAACAGTTTTTTTCTGGAAGTTTATTGTTTTTCTTGCGTTTTTTTTTTTTTTGGAGTCTTTTTTTATTTGTAGTGTAAAACATGTCTTGGCATTCTGCATTTGAAATACATTGTGTAGCATGCTGGTATATGTTTTTATATGTCTCTGTTTTATGTGATGAGAAGATTCCTGTTTGGGCCACTTTCATTCAATGAGTAGACAAGAAACAGGGATTAATTTTTGTAAGGGTAACATGAATAAGGTACTTCTAAGCATCTGTTTCAAAGCCATTTATCCTCTTTTTGCATTTCTTTGTACTTTGCCCATGATTGTTTATTCATGACATCATAGTGGAGTAGTTTGTATTGAGCGTATACATGTTTCTTTCACCTGTCTTGATTGCATACACTTGCAGGTTTTGGCATCATCTGTGTACTGATATGCTATTCTTTTAAAATACTCTGTATTATTGAAGATTATTATTAGTCTTGATATTGAATTATAACTTTTTTCAGTAGCAGTACTGCTGTTAAGTAAAGCGTGCTGGATATTGACTTTGCTACATACCTTTTCAGAGTTATTCATTATTTGCAAGCTATTTGTATGTTGCTGTTTTTTGCAGACATGTGAGGCCTGCATGCATTAATGTATCATAGATCTTTTTCCCTGATGCATCTGTATCATTGTCATGTTATTTTTTCCCCAGCATTATGAAATTATTTAAAAAATGTTAATGTGGAAAATCAAATACCCTTTGAAGGAAACGTTTTTTTTTTTTTTAATTTTTGTATTCACTCAAATAGTAGACTGCATTACTTTGTAATTTGAAATAACCTGCTATTAGAAATAATTCTAATTAATAGAAGCCTCTTGATTAATAATAATTCCTTGATGGGTCATTTAGCCATTCTACAGATTTCGAAGTTCACAGAAACTGGCTGGCCATCACTCACAGTTTACCAATCTCCCAGTGGTATTATGAAGTAAGTGGTTTTCAGATTCATATATACTTATGCAATTAGGTTAGTGTTTGCATTCAGTAGAATTGCTGACATAATTTACTGGAAAATAGAAATGTTACCAAGATATTTTGTTTTTTCCTATTGTTTTGCAAATCAGAAATGGCTGTATTTACTAGCGGTGGGCATTGAGAAGGTTAATCTCCTGGCTTGAGGCTTCTTGCTTTTGCCTTTGAGCAAAATTTTTTGAGGGAAGGTTCATCAGCCATTAAGTGTCACAATTTTACCAACTTGACTCAGTATTATAAATGTATCTTGCTACACCTCTGAAATGAATTGTCTGTTGAAAGAGAGAGAGAGAAGAGAATCAGTAGTTAAGACATCTTTAATATTCCAAATCAGGGGATTTCTGATAGCTTGTAGCATGTCTGTAGCTTAGTGATGCTGTTCTTACCTTGTTAGCATGCAAAGGAATTGTTTGTTTCCAGGTAATAACATTATTAGAGGTCAGGCATTATTAATCCACATGCTCATAGAAACAGAAGTCTGGCAGTGCTATCAGTCCTGCTTGTTTGAATTTGGTGTAGCAAGGAACATACCATGTAACATTTTACCCTGCTGAAACACAAAATGTTTTCCTTCTATAAATGTGTAATAATATTTTGTTAGTGTGTGTGTGTTCTTTGTTGCTAATTGTTGATACTTGCTGTACCCTTTTTGGGTTGCAAATGAGCAATGGATATAAGGCAGAGCACTAATCCTGGATTAGATCCCAGTCCATTGCAGGATGCTAGCAAACACATACTCCACATGTAGACTACTGGCAGTCTGAAGGCTTGCCATTTCACTTACATCATGTTTGTGAGATATAAGAGGAAGAAGACAGCAAATTCCCAGAGGGGGGCATGCAGATTTCCACCAAAGGCATCCCAGACGTATGTTGAAGTAGAAACTCTAAGCCTGCCACACCATGCCATCCTCATTCTGTGCAAAAATAAGATTATCTTTTCCTCAGGATACATAATATAGCATTGTAATGCTTGGAGTTTACAGCATCACATAGGCTCCCTCTGTGTAAACAGGACAAATAACTGTAAAATAATGGAATCACAAAACGTTATGATGGCTGCATGTTAGTAGCCAACTAGTTAAATGGCTTTTTTAGTGTTTGACTTTTAGAATATGAGATGGATGGATGGTAATTTATGTAATTAAGATGTGTATTATAGAACAGATGTGTTATATTAGAGAAAAGGGAGCATTAGTGTGTGAAGGATGGCAGAACTCAGCTTGGAATAAAAATCTGAAGCTTACTTTTAGATGCCAGTATGGGTAGTGTGAATTTTTCTTTAGGTGTTCCAGGTTTCTTTTTAATACATGTAAATCTTTGTCATATTAATAATTGTATCTAATTGGGCTATAGTTTGGAGGATGCTTAGTGTTTGGGCAGCACATAAGAAATTGTGTTATATTAGGCATCTAAATAAGCAGCAGTGTAAGCTTCTGACACCTTATGTGACTTAACTTCTATGCAGGTATGGACTTTGCATTCTGGTACATGTATTTTTTGCATTTAAAGTGACAGTTCTGTTTGATGTTTAATTACTGCTATCTTATATTTGCCAGTGTTAAAATCTAATACACTTCCATGCTGATGGAGAATATCAGCATGCATTGTGAGGCTTGTCTGTATGCATTTAACATTTCAGTGTCTTACTGACTTGGTCAGAGGTTTATGTAAATGGCAAAATGGAAACGCAAGCTGTAGCATTGGTATCTTTTTCTCAAAGTCCAGTGCAAAGCCCTTGATAATTTCCTTAAAGATTTTACTTGAGCTATGAAACTGTTTTAGAGGTATTCTGTATAGTAGGTAGAACTAGCAATGTAAATTTGTAATTGTTATGTACATATGCTTAGAATTATGTACTTATTTATTTATTTTACATTTGTTTACCGGGAAAGTCCGACTGGGATGAGGCCCATTTTTAGCGGAGGCCTGGGGAGAAAAGCTCTGCATATAGAGATTATGCAAAACTTACACAAGAAATTATACAAAAAATTTACAAGATATACAGTACACCAGAAATGTTGCTGTTGTAGCTGACATTTGTATTGCACAGTATCTGATATAATTCCATATCGTAGTTTATCAAAGTAAGTTGAGGAAGGGTTTGTAAGGGGGAAATTGGATAGAAAACGATGAGGTTAGGGATTATCTAGACATGAAAGAAATAGAGAGCATAAATTATGAGGTGGTCAGGAAAGAAGAACAATTATGACCAGAAACTATTAAAACTAGTTAGCCTGGAGAAGTACAGGAGCAAAGCCAGGTGTTATTAAGATCATTTTTAAGAATCTTTTTGAATTGGTTGGTATTTGTGTTGGTTCTGATGCTGTGAGGTAGTGAATTCCACCTTGTTGCTACATGACGAGAAAATAGGGAGTCCCCTGCCAAATTAATGGATTTGGAACCTTGTAGTAGAGATTTATTTGTTGACCGAAGACTTCAATTTGTGGTATGGGGCTGGAGAATATTTAGAAGGGTAGGTTTTTTAGGTTGATATACTAGTCTGTGTGCTAAGGTTAATTGGTTATAGGATAGAAGTTGTGGGAGTTCTAGCCAGGAGAATTTTTTAAGGAGTGACATTGGTGGGTATAATGTGGGCAGTTACTTGCAAAGTTAGCAATTTTATTGTAGCATGTTTCAAGTTTAATGAAATCTGTCTTTTTAAGGTTGGAGAGAATCGGGGAAGCATACAGAAGTGTTGATTGAAGATGGGTTCTAGTAATGGCAACCTTAGAGGTGCTAGTTAGATACGTTTTATTTCTGTAAAGAGTACCCATTTTTTGTGAGCTTTCTTAATTGTTTGTGCTATATGTAGGTCAGATCTTAGGCTGTTATCTATTACTACTCCTAGTAGTTTTGTTTGTGAATCAGCATTAATTTTAGTATTATTCCTAGCTGTGATATAGAAGGTGCTGGGGGGAGAGGATCTTGTGGGTTGGAATATCATGAAATTTTTTTATTGGGGTTGAGTATGAGCTGATGGTTAGAGAGCCATAGCTATGTATCTGAGAATGATTTTTGGGTTAAATTATGGAAGTTTTGCAGGTTATTAGCGGTGCATGTAAGTGTTGTGTCATCTGCATATTGGATAGTTGAAGCCAGTGGGGTAGCACTATGGAGATGGCTTGTAAAAATAGTGAAGAGTAGCAACCAAGTACTGAGCCTTGAAGTACCCCTAGTGTGATGGGAAGAGGGGGTGATAGAATATTAAGCCATTTTTCAGATTGTTGGTGGTCCTGTAGATAGCTTTGGAACCATTGAAGTGCAGAGGGGTTGAGGTTCAGTTTGGAGAGTGTATTTAATAGTTTGGGGTGGGAGACCATATCAGAGGCCTTGGAGTTGTCTAGAAAGACTGCAAAGACTATTTTACCATTGTTTCTGAGCTGGTTGACGGTATTGGTGAAATTGAGGAGTGCAGTGGTGGTACTATGATGGGGCCTAAAACCATGTTGACATGTTGCTAGCATGTTGTTGAAGGTAAGGTAATGAATCAGTTGGGAGTAGATACATCTTTCGAGAAGTTTAGATAGTGGAGAAAGAATGATGATCGGTCTGTAGTTGGTCAGATCTGTGGAATTTCCACCTTTGTGTAAGTAGATAATATGTGTGATTTTCCATATTGCTGGGACATGTTGTTCTGCTAAGGACCTGTTAATGAGGATTGACACTGGATAAGATGGGGTTTCAACTGCTAGTTTTGAATATTCGCTGGTAACTTGTCAGCTGGAAGTAGTTAATATTAAGAGGTTTGGAAGCTAGTGATGGTTCTGTGGAATTACTTTTAATTAAAGATAGTACACTTTCAGTGAAGTATTTCTTGAATTCTTCTGCAACAAGTGGTAGGAGAATGTGGTAAGTTGGTGAAGGGGTAGTGGAATGCCCTAGGTGGAGAATGGCATTTATGGTATTCCAAAATTTTTGGAGGTTATGCTGGTGTTTATGTTGCAGGTTATTGTAGAAGTTCTTTTTATCTAGGTTGATTTGGTGTTTAGCCTTGTTTCTAATTTGCTGGAATGTGATATGGTTGATTTGGGTTTTACAGGTGACCCATGTTTGCCAAGCTTTGTCTCTTTTTCCTAAGGAACATTCTGGTGTTGTTAGTTAGCCATGGTGTGTATGCAGCCTTAATACGAATTGACCTGGGGGGGGGGGGCAATTGTTTTAGAATTTCAAGGAAGGTACTGTTGAAATAATCTACTGCAGCATCAAAGGGCAGGTTCTAGAGACCAATAGGGTATTGATTAGGTCTTGGGGGGGGGGGTTAAAGTTTTGGATTTGGCGTAAGGTGGTGAGCTTGACAGTATTGTTGCTTTTTCTCAATAGATTGTTTGTCATATGGTCATGAAGGCTGTTGGGTA
Organism: Protopterus annectens; assembly: GCF_019279795.1. NCBI lineage: Eukaryota > Metazoa > Chordata > Ceratodontiformes > Protopteridae > Protopterus > Protopterus annectens. The sequence goes on from NC_056735.1 coordinate 905,800,499, forward strand.
AGCAGCCACTAATCTGATAATTCTGAGGTTTGTTGGTTAGTGTCCAATTCAGTATAGATTGACGGTTGGAGTTTTTATCTGTGTAGGAGCTTGAATGAGTTGTGTGAAGCCATAGCGGTTAATGTAATTGCTAGGGTTCTGAGAATTACAAGATGTCCAGTCTATATTAAAGTCACCCATAATGATAGTTTCTTGGGCTATAGAATTTGACAGAGACTGGATGATGTGCACTATAGTAGAGATGCTATTTCCAGGTGGGACATAGGTAGCTATAATGAATATGAATTTGTTTTGGTTAAGTTGAAGTTTAGTAGGTAGGATTTCTATGTTTTCGAGGTTACCTATATTTAGGCTTTGTGGTAAAAGTGTGAGAGTGCTCTTAAATAAGATGACTACCCCTCAACCTCTTTTTACCTTCCTGTCTTCCCTAATAATGTTTTAACCAGGTGGTGTAATTTCATTGTCAGTAATGTGTGCATTTCACCAGGCTTCTGTTAAAACAGCAATATCGGGGTTATAATGGGATAGGGTGGCGTGTAATTCTTGAACTTTGTTCACTGTGCTTCACAGGTTTAGATTTAGGATTAGTGTTTTGGAGCTTTTTGTGATAGATAGGTTATATCTTGTATTTGAGGGGATGATGAGGAGGTATTTTGGGGGCCTGGGTTTGGGTGAATGTCTACACTAATAATACGTTTTGTAGCTGTGGTTACTAGTGTCTGGACGAATGTTGATATATGCTTATGAAACTTAAAAGGGGTAGTTTTTGGGTTTGGACTAATATGGTGTAGTCTGTATGAGGTGTGATGGAGTTCTGTTATATTTAAGATGGATGGAGATATTAAGATTGGAGTAGTCAGGTGTGGAGAAATGGTAGATGTAGTTTTGTGAAAAGTGTGAGTGGAGACTATTTGTGAATGGTAGTTTAAGTGAGCAGCAATTGTTAGCAGAGCTAGTAATATACAAAGTATTGGTAGCATTTTGTAATGGTCAAAGGGTAGGGATTGGCTATAGGTTAATGGGTTAATATATGTGTGATAATGGATGGGTGTTAAGGTTAGTGTGGAAATGTGAGATATTGTATAATTGGAAATTGTATAGGTGGTGACTGGTAGACAAGTGTTAGTGGTTAGGTTTAGAATAAATTTGAGTGATCGGGGGGTGGGAGGGAATGGGGGCAGATTAGGGGAGTGGAGTGAAGCCCGAGCGTAGAAAGGGTAGAATGGAGCGGACAGAGCCAAATTCTACAACTGCGCAGTGAGACATTACTCATGCTTGGATTTGATCGGTCACACATTGATTTAACTTGACTCGGCATAGTTTTGCAACTGTGCCTAACACCCAGGTCATGGATAAAAAAAAATCCCAGGACCAGCCCACCTACCAGGTCAACAAAGACAAATAAGTAAATGTCTAGACTATAGTGCCGTTTGGATCTAAGCTTATTACTAATGTGGCAGTTTGTTTTGAGGAACGTTTTCAACATCTGCTACAAAGCCATACTAGTTCCTAGACACTAAAATGAGTAATATATGGGAAGCAACCCTGTTATAATATCACCAATACCTGTCTTAAATTCTGATTGTAAATAATTTACTGTCCCTCTAAGTGATATTTGCACTTTTCTCAGAAACAATGTGGTATTTATTTCTGTAGTCCTTCACTTCCTGATTAGTTTTAATTTTTGATGCCTCTGTTGGATTTTTCTTTACATTTGAATAAGATTTTTGGCATCTTAATGCCAATGAGTATTATAAAGAGTTATAACAATTAGTGAGCCCTACCAAAACATCTCTGGGAGTAACTAATTGTTTTGTTTTGTTGAGGATTTCATTGTAGGATATGGGGTGTATCAGTTAACTGCTGTTTTGCTCTATTATTTTTTTTTTTATAGTGTAGCCTAGAAAAGTCTATTTTTTTTTTTTTTTAGAATTTAGCAGTTGTTAACTTCTTTTATAATGTCAATTTCTTGACTTTTTTCTTCTTTATCTTTACTAATTGCACAAAGCCCTTAATGCAGATATTCTCTCAGCAGAGTACTGCAGCGGTGTAGCACAAAGGGGAAATTCTGCAAGCTGGTGGCAAATGTTATCTTATAATAGTTCAGGTTTGGCACCCTCAGTTTCTGCTTACATACTTTGCAATTCTAGAACAACTGTCTTAAGTTGTTTGTGTTTTACATAGTCCATCTCACTGACTATCGAGCTTTGTTCTCCCCCTGGCCTCTCTGTGGACGCATTTGTTGTTTGCAGTGAAAGCTGTTTGGCCCATTTGTTTTCCCGTATTAATAGTCATACTAGCCAAAAGTGGAAGCCTTTTATCTGAGTGCTGGGGATTTGTTTACTTTTGAAGCCATACCATCTACTTAGCATGCCCACTGTATCCAAGGGGTATGCATGCAGTAGGCTGTTATGAAGTATGTCTACTCCATTGCATATGACATATACAGCCTGTCCTGCCTCCTCAGACAGTGACCCCCCTCTCCTATGCTTTCCACCAGAGATGCCGTCATGAAGGTGAATAATGTGAGCAGCTAGATAGTTCTATCTGTAATAAGAACAGCTAAGTTAATAAAAGATAATTCCCAGTCATAACTAAGTATGTTACCAGTACAGGTAACACCATATGAACTACAGAAGGAGACAATTCTGGGTACATTGCCGGTACTGAGAAGGTCACTTTGGCAAGCATCAAAGACTAAAGCACAACTGATTTTGCAAACTTTAATTATGCCTTGAATTAGGTATGGAGCCCATTCCTTTCTCAGAAAAAAAAAGCTAAACATTTAGAGAAATTAAACAAAGAAAATGTGTCTGAACTTAATACTTCCTACCTCCACCTCCAAAGAGGAGTAAGTCAGCTAAGCCTTTTTAGTCCTTTCCTCCACCTCACCAGACACAGCAGGTTCCCAAGCTGAACTCTCATAACCTTCACCATAGTTTAGACTTCATACCTATATGCCAGTGAAGCTGGCCACTTAAGATCTTATCGCAGTTGGGTTGCCTCTTAACAGAGGCACTTACACCTGATGGACTTACCCTGTTAAGTTACTGTAGCACTACACCATTGCATGGCATGGACAGTTTATATTTTTTCACACTGGGAGGCATTGTGTTGTCATGTAGGAACAAACTGAATGACTAGACTAGAGCCCACCTGTT